>NW_022060079.1:0-300000 GCF_007399415.2 Gopherus evgoodei | reverse complement strand
TGAGCACTGTGGCCTGCGGCAGCAGCTGAGAGAGGTGATGGAGAAGGGGGTACGGGGCGGGAGGTATTACAAGCTCTGCAGAAATGGGTGATCCTGTTGCTCAGGGGCATTTCCTGAGTGTGTGTGATGATAATGTAAAACAGCGTTTGTGGGGTCTTCCAGCATGTGCCACTGCTCGGTTGGGGGGTTCGGTGCCATGTTGCGGGGGGCATCTGCCTTTCGCGTCACAGTGACCCCAGCCTGGGGGCCGTCACCGCAGCACCCAGACAGGGCAGTGTCTCTTGGCAGCCACTCATCCTGTGGGGTACAGTTCTGGGGCAGCCTGGCCCATGAGCCCTGCCCTGCTCCAGGGCTCCCGGCCATGGGACTGTGATGAAGTGGGGGGTTTTCTTGGGTTTTCTGCATTTTCCAGTGGGTTGCATGCAGAGGTGGTGGGACTCTGTCCCTGGGTGTTACTGGTTTAACGAGGGGAGGGGAGAGGGAGTTTGTTGGGACAGAGGACCGGAGAGGGACTCAGGACCCCGGCCGATGGCCTGGAGGATGGAGACCCCAGCGACTGGTGACCTGGTGACCTGGAGACGCAGTTCAGGAGACCCAGCTGGTTCTGGCCAGTGGGGGACAATGGGCTGCGGGGAGTGGACCCTGGTGATCTGACCAGCCGGTTCCAGCCAGAGGGGGGCTGAGAGGAGAGGAGACCCAGTGACCCTGTTTACAATCCTCTTTCCCTGGAGAGAAGCCAATGGACAGAGGGGGCTCGGGGCCAGGGATATCGGAGGCCCAGCTGGGAAGCAGGGGGCTCTGGGTTGGAGGGGGAGCAGGCAGAGCCCATCTGGCTGCAGGGAACTGGGATGTGCTGGGCTGAGGGAGGCCAGGCCTGAGGCCCTGAGAGTTTCCTGTGCTGGGTTCAGATGCTCAGTAAACCCTCCTGTGTTGCACTAGCTGAGAGTCACTCCAGTCTAGAGAACAGGGTGCGGGGGGGGGGGGGGGAAACAACCACTTCGGGCGGGTGAGGAGTCCCCAGGGGCCCCAGAGCGAGGGGACTCCCTGAGGGGCCCATGGCAGAGACAGACGTGCTGAGGCTCAGAGAGGTGCGGCTCCAGGAGGTGGACGGGCCTGACCCTGGGAGAGAGTGGCCCCCCGAGAAGGGTTGTCGCACTGAAAGGGGCACCCCCCACGGACCACGCATGGGCACGACCTGTGAGTCCGTGACAATGTGGCAGCAGAGGATGGTTAGCAGATGCCCCCTGTAGACGTTTGGCTGCGGGCGCAGGCGCTTCGCAGTGAGTGGCTGCCAGCGATAGAACGAGGGTATTGAACGGAACCAGCCTGGAACTGGCCTAGAACCGGCTCCGTAGGAGCGACCTGGCAGGTCTGGGCAGGGAGAGGGGGCTGAGTGTGGGGAGGGTCCCTAAAGAGCGGCTGATTGCTCAGCTTGTAGAGAATGACCAGTCTGAGGAACAGGCTCCAGACCCCAGGGGGGCTCCTGGGGTGCTCGGTGAGCTGGGGAGTAGCCGGGGGGGCAGTCTGTGTAGCGACCGGGAGGGTGTCAGACCCGACTCCCCAGTCAGCACAGGGAGACCCCAGTCAGGTTCCTCCCTCGAGGAGCTGCGGAAACTAGAGCTGGAGCTGAAAGCGAAGGAGCTGGCGCTGGAGGAGTGGAGGCTGGTGGACCGTGTAGAACAGAGAAAACACGAGTTGGCGATGGAGGAGTGGCAGCCAAGAGGGCCAGCTGGAGGGTAAGTGGAGAAGGGCCCCGAGATGCTGGTATTGAGGGGAATCTAGACACCAAAACTGCTGCCCCAGTTCAAGGGGGGGAGCAATATTGATGCCTATCTCACAGTCCTTGAGAAGGCCTGTGTTCTGATCCAGATTGACCCCACAGACAGGCTCCGCTGTCTAATCCCCCAGCTGGGTCCCAAGGCTATAGAGGCATTGAACCAAATGCATGGTGTTGAGATGAGAGACTACGACCTGTTCAATCAGGCTTTGCTGCCGAAGTTTGAACTGACCCCAAAACGTACAGGAAATGATTCCGGGATGTACGCAAGGGTCACGGAGTGTGGGGGAGTCAAGGCCCTGCACCCCCCACTTCCTGAGATTCAGTGTGACTCTCAGCCAGCCCATAAAACGGAAGGTTTATTAGATGACAAGACACAGTCCCAAGCAGAGTGTGTGGGTACAACTAGAACCCCTCAATCAAGTCCTGGGGGGTTTAGGGAGCTTCGACCCCAGCTTGGGGTTTCCTGTGTTGCACCACCCAGCCCAAACTGACTCTCAAAATCCCTCCAGCAGCTTTCTCCCTCCTCCCCTCTGCTCCTCCTCTCCTTAGTCCAATCTCCCGGGCAGAAAGTGTCACTTCTCCCAACCCCCCTCCTGGCCCAGGTTACAGCTCAGGTAGATTCTTTCTCATCCGCAATGTAACTCCCCTGCAACATTCCCAGGTCAAATCCACCCCGCTCCCTGCTCCGGCACAGCAAGACCTCAGGTGTCACTTAGAAGGAGGTTGCCAGCCTGCTGGGGGAATATCTCCGCAAGTGGGGGAAGGGCGCAGGGGCCACCACCGCAGAGGACGTGTATAACCTGGTTGGGTTGGAGCAGCTGTGTGACATCTGCCCTCTGGACCTTAAGTTGTGGCTAGTGGACCGGAAGCCCAAGGATCTGCGCAGTGCGGGGTCACTGGCGGATGAGTTTGTAGACAGCAGATCAGGGGCAGGAGGAAGGCCCACTTCGGGGACTCAGAAGGGGAGTCACCCAGAGACCTCTCAAAGGTGGACTCCAGGAAGCCCAGCTCAGGGGTGACCGGCAACACTGGGGTGGCCGACCTCCCGCATGGGACTTGAGGGACCTGAAATGTAATTACTGTGGCCAAAAGGGACACAAGGTGGCCCAGTGCCTGAAGATGAAGGAAATGGAGGCCAAGCAGACCCCACGGGGTGTTATCTGGGTGGAAGCCCACCAAGAGGGGGCACTGCCAGGCCAGGGAGCCGCAGTTGAGAGGGCGCCGGGTGAGCGTGGGACAGACCCCGGGGGACAATTGCCACATCAGCCTCATTGAGGTGGGGGGCTAAGGAGGGACCCAAAGAGGTCGGGGTGCACCATCACTGTCACGGAGTCCCCAGGCGATGCTCTGGAACTGCTCCTCACCAAGCCAGTCAGGACTTTGGGGAGCCTCCTCTCCCTTGGAGCAGACTTGTTCAGGGCAAGAAGCTCACACAGCTTCACCTCCTGGGTCTCTCCTTGGAGCATTCAGCATCCTCTGCCCCTCCGTGCGCTTCCCACAGCGAGTCCATCCCAGCGGGGTCCTGGGGAAGCCACCGGGTTCTGCACCCCCACTTTGCAGTCAGACGTGACTCTCAGCCAGCCAGTAACACAGAGGTTTATTCGATGACAGGAACAGGGTCTAAAACAGAGCTTGTAGATACAGCGAACCGGACCCCTCGGCCGGGTCCATTCTGGGGGGCAGTGAGCCAGACCCTCAGGTCTGCCCTCCACCCTCGACCCCAGCCAGCTCCAGACTAACAACCCCTCCCAGCCCCTCCTCTCTGCTCAGCTCCTTTCCCGGGCCAGGAGGTCACCTGATCCCTTTGTCTCCAACACCTTCAGCTGGCACCTTTGCAGAGGAGGGGCCCAGGCCATCAGTTGCTAGGAGACAGAGGGTCAGGCATTTAGGTGCACTGGCCCTTTGCTCTGCCAGATACTTAAGAACTGCCATGGGGACACTGAGGCACCAACACAGTATTCAGAGAAAACATTAAGAACTTTCCCAGTTCGTCACCATCACCTGCCTACTGAGGTGCTAATGGGTAATGTCTTGGAGAACTGGCCGGATGGCACTCAGAGCGCCCTGGGCCTTACCCGGAGCCAGAGCCAGAGCCAGCAAGGGTCGCTGGACCTCCCGAGGGGGAGCCCGAAGCGCCGAGGGTAGGGCTTGACCAAGCTGGGCTGGAGCCTCTGTCCCAAGATGGGGAAACTGAGGCACCACCAGCCAGGGCTGTATCCTCAAACCCAACCACTGAATTCCAAACGGAGCTGCAGGTGGATCCCTCCCTGGAGAAACTGGGGGCCCTGGCAGGCCACGGCAGGGCAGGGTCCCAGAAGGAGGACCACCGGGAGCGATTCCTGTGGGAGAAGGGATTCCTCTACTGGGAATGGGCTGGTTCTGGGCACACTGAACCTTGGACAGGTGGGAGGCAGTTGGTGGTTCCCCAGAGGTACCGCCGCAGACTGTTGTACTTGGCCCACGATATTCCCCTGTCAGGGCATCAGGGCATCCGGCACACCAGGCAAAGGCTGCTGCAGCACTTTCACTGGCCGGGGGTCTTTGACGCTGTCTGACAGTATTGCAGGTCCTGTGACTCCTGCCAGAGGGTGGGGAAGGCCCGGGACAAAGGTAAAGAATCGCTGAGACCTTTGCCCATCATAGAGGAGCCTTTCCAGAAGGTGGCTGTGGACATAGTGGGGCCCCTCAGCAGGGTGACCTGGGCAGGGAAGAAATTCATCCTGGTGGTAGTGGATTTCGCTACGCGCTACCCCAAGGCAGTGGCCTTGTCGTCTATCGAGGCAGACACCGTGGCAGACGCACTGCTGACCATCTTCAGCAGAGTGGGATTCCCCAAGGAGGTCCTTACAGACCAGGGGTCTAACTTCATGTCAACCCTGCTCCAGTGCTTGTGGGAGAAGTGTGGGGTCCAACACTCCTGGGCCTCGGCCTGCAGAACTGATGAATGAAATTGTTTTTAATTGTTCACTTTATCAATGTAACTTCTGTTCACTGTTTGCCATATTGTAATTCAAACCCCATTTTAAAACACTCACTCCATTTTGTGGAAGCTTCCTCCAACCTTCATTTTTGCAAATCCTGCTGTGATCTTATTAGTTTAGGTTAGATGTGTGACTGAGGTGTGTATGGATGATGAAATCAACCTCCAGCCCCAGCCTGTCCTGATGAAACAAAGTTCAAACCCCACCTGCTGAAGATGCAGACAAGAGCCCTAACAAAGAAAGAAGTGGGTATTCACCCATGAAAGCTCATGCTCCAATACATCTGTTAGTCTATCTGGTGCCACAGGACTCTTTGCTGCTTTTACAGATCCAGACTAACACAGCTACCCCTCTGATAAAGTAAGCAGAGTCCACCCTAAAAAGAAAAGGTGCAATAAAAGGAAGATCAAAGCCAGGCCCGAGGCAGAAAGTCGCCTGCAACTGATAGGTGATCAATCACCAAACCCAGAGGCAGCGTGACACAGCAAGACGTATAGACTCTGGATTCAAACTAAAGCCTACAAAAAGGATGGGTGAGATGGGAGACTTTGGAGGGTAACGTTCTGCTGCCAACATGGAAGGACATCAGTGCATGTCCAACAGAGACCCAGTTCGTCCTTGTGCCAGGCTTTCCTGGCCAGTTACCGCCACAAGCTACGAACCCAAGCTACAAAATCAAGCCACAAGCTCAAGCTATCTTCAGGACTGGTAACTATGCAGCAGCTGCAGAACATCTGATGGGTGTGTGTGTGTGTGTGTGTATTGCTATTAGGTATAATGTGTGTGTATAAGGATTAAAATATTAGTTATTGGTCATAAATCAAATTATCATAATAAATGTGACATCTTTATCTTGCCCCCTGTGTAGTTTTGTCTGTACAACATTATTGGTGGAGAATGCAAAGGGGGGGCAAGCACAGAATCCACAGCTATTATAAACACTGGTGTGCCCCCCGCCAGCTTTAGTAAGCCTGGTTCTATAGGAAAAAATTGTAAACTTTATGATTAAAAGGTATACACACCCTCGGTCATAGCAGGGCTGAGAAAAAGGGGAGAGGTTTAACATCCCTCTCTCCACCCTGGACGGTTGGGGGGAAATAATTGGAGGTGGGTATATCCCTGGTCGTAGTAAGGTTGGGAAACAGGAGGAGGACTTAGAGATCCTTGCTCCACACTGAAAAATCCTGTGTGCATACACCCTCAACCATAGTAAGATTGAGCTAAAAAGGAGAACGTAATGTTTCTCGCTCTATCCAGGGAAGGATTTTTATAGTTGGTGCATGAACCCTCGGCGGTAGTAGGCCGAGTGATACAGAGGGAGGCTTAGGGTATGTCTACACTACGGGTTTATTCTGATTTTACAGAAACCAGTTTTTGGAAACAGATTGTATAAAGTCGAGTGCACACAACCACACTAAGCACGTTAATTCGGCGGTGTGCGTCCATGTACCGAGGCGAGCGTCGATTTCCAGAGCATTGCACTGTGGGTAGCTATCCCGTAGCTATCCCATAGTTCCTGCAGTCTCCTCCGCCCATTGGAATTCTGGGTTGAGATCCCAATGCATGATGGAGCAAAAACGGTGTCGCGGGTGATTCTGGGTAAATGTCGTCAGTCAATCCTCCCTCTGTGAAAGCAACAGCAGACCATCATTTCGAGCCCTTTTCCCTGGATTGCCCGGGCAGACGCCATAGCATGGCAACCATGGAACCCGTTCAGCCTTTTTTCACTGTCACCGTATGTCTACTGGATGGTGCTGACAGACGCGGTTCTGCAGCGCTACACAGCAGCATTCATTTGCCTTTTGTAAGTTAGCAAAGATGGTTACCAGCTCTCCTGTATCATCTGCTGCTTTGCAAGTTGACAATGACAGTTAACAGCCATACTGTACTGTCTGCTGCTGTCTTGGGTGCTCCTGGCCGGCCTCGGTGAGGTCAGCCAGGGGCGCATGTACAAAAACGGGAATGACTCCCCAGGTCATTCCCTTCTTTAAATTTTGTCTAATGGCAAGTCAGTCCTGCCTAGACCATCAGGCAAGTCTACTAAAGAACCAGAGAGACAAACGGCCACTCCGGATCAGAGCCCCAGACATCCCGCAGAAATGATGAGCTGCATGCCATTCTAGGGGGTACCCCTGCAACAACCCCACCCGTTGCTTCCCTCCTCCCCCACCCCTCCTGGGCTACCGTGGCAGTGTCCCCCCATCTGTGTGATGAAGTAATAAAGAATGCAGGAATTTGAAACAACACTGACTTTATTGCCTCTGCAAGCAGAGCTCAAAGGGGGGAGGGGAAGGCAGCCTCCAGCTGCCATGATATTCCAGGCAGGACTGAATCTCCATTAGACAAAGCTTAAAGGAGAGAATGACCTGGGAGTCATTCCCATTTTTGCCCAGGCACCCCTGGCCGACCTCACCGAGGCCAGCCAGGAGCACTCACGGGACGAAGATGACAGATACCAGTACTACTGTACCATCTGCCGTCCGGAAGGGAAGGGAAGGGGATGCTTCTGTGTAGCTCTGCAGCACCATGTCTGCCAGCAGCATCCAGTAGACATACGATGACATTGAAAAAGGATGAGAGAGGATTTTTTTCTCTTTGCTTTCATGGGGGGGGGGGCAATGACGACATATACCCTGAACCACCCACGACAATGTTTTTGACCCTTCAGGCTTTTGGAGCTCAGCCAAGAATGCAAATGGCTTTTGGAGAGTGCGGGAACTGTGGGATAGCTACAGTCGTCAGTCGTCCCTCCCTCCATGAGCGTCCATTTCATTCTTTGGCTTTCTGGTACTCTTGTCTCAGCTCCTTAAGTTTCACGCAGCACTGTGTTGAGTCCCTGTTGTAGCCTCTGTCCATCATAGCCTTGGAGATTTTTTCAAATGCTTTGGCATTTCGTCTTTTGGAAAGGAGTTCTGATAGAACAGATTCATTTCCCCATAGAGAGATCAGATCCAGTATCTCCCGTACGGTCCACGCTGGAGCTCTTTTTTTATTCTGGGACTGCATCACCACCTGCGCTGATCAGCTCTGCACGCTGAGCAAACAGGAAATGAAATTCAAAAGTTCACAGGCTTTTCCTGTCTACCTGGTCAGTGCATCCGAATTCAGATTGCTATCCAGAGCGGTCACAAAGGTGCACTGTGGGATAGCTCCCGGAGGCCAATACCATTGAATTGCAGCCACACTGACCCTAATTCGAAATGGCAATGCCGATTTCAGTGCTGCTCCCCTCGTTGGGGAGTAAAGATACCAATATTAAGAGCCCTTTATATCGATATAAAGGGCTTTGTTGTGTGGATGGATGCAGGGTTAATTCAGTTTAACGCTGCTAAATTCGAAATAAACTCATAGTGTAGACCAGGCCATAGTGTCTCTCCCTCTGGCCCAGAGAGGGTTAAGTTGTTCTGCTAGGAGTTAAAAAGGGAAACTGTTCTTTCAGAAGCTGTAAGCTGCTCTTTTAGGAATTAGGGGTTATAGTGCTCAATATTTATCAATTTGGTTTTGTTGTGGTTGGTCTTTGCTCACAACTGTTGGGAAGAATGTTTAAGAAAACACTGTCTAAAGATATTCTTTAAAAAAAACCCAAACAACAAATTGGCTATTAGTAGTAATAAGCTCGATAGTATTCATCACCATGCAATTTTGACAGGTTTCCACGCCCCTTTTAGGGCTTATGTCCCGCCTTCCCACCCCCGTTTCCGTTGGCGCCGTCAGCCATTTTGAAAAAAGTGCGTGTGTATGTGTTTGACTAGGAGAAGTGTTGTGTATGTTTGTGCTTGGTGACACGAATAAAAAATGTATTAAATACCAGGGTGGATTAAGAAAAAAGTTAAATAATATTGAAAGCTAGGTTTATAAAGGGAATTTTCTAAGGCAAAACCTGTTTGGTAAGCACAGTATAAAAAGGCTTTGAAACTAGTTAATATCAATGTAGGTTAAGAAAGAAACATTATAAACTAAGTTTAAAAGGATAATTATCTGAAGCAAAACCTGTTTTGTAAGGACATAACCAAAAACTATAAGGAAATACTTTAAAACTAGGTTTAAAAAAAAATTGACCAAGGCAAAGCCTCCCTTTGCCCGTCTTTCTGTAGAATGAGGTAGCTTTCCTGGTTCTGACCCTCTGCGGCTTGTTATCACCGCCTTTGGATCGGCCCAATCAGAGGTGCTTTTACAACAGCGTCATAGAATTCATTTTCCTGAACCAATCCTAGTGTTTCAAGAGTTTAAGCAAGAGCCTTTTAAAAAACGGCTATTGTCTACCAATCAGCACGTGTTTTTGTGTATAAAAACACGTGGTTTTGCGAGCGGGTTTTTTAACACAGAGAAACTAAACACAAAGGCATGTCCCTGTACAAAACACCTACAGAAGCCAAGAAGCCGGAATTGTCCCTGGGTGCGCCAGACCGTGTTCAGAAAAGAAGGCTCCTTTACAGTTATTTTGCCAACGAGAAAGGGTTGTTGCCGAGCCCTGTGTTTTATTCTGAAATAGAACTGAAAAAAGAGGAGCCACAGCTGTTTGTAAAAAATCAAGTGCGAAAAAATTTGTTGTCAGATTTGGAAAAAACAGAATTAAAGGCAGAGGTAAACCTTTTTTTTTTGTAACAAATTACAAAATGTTTTATAAAAATAAAGGGTTAAATCTTTTTTTTTTTATAGGGGGGAATGGAAGAAGAGCCTATATATGAGGACATGGCAATCGAGGAACAGCCGCAGGATAGCGATGTTAAAAACCAGCCGATAGACCCCGAGTTGTGGAAAGATGGCGATATTGTTACGGTAAAACCTTTATCAGTTGTAAAAAAATAAAATAAAAAATTATTGTATTTACACTTTTAAAAAATGACTTTTGATTTTTTAACAGATAACCAAGCCTGGGCCATAGAAGATTACTGCTTTAGTGTGTAACAAACGGCCAACAGTTGCAGAGACAGAAACACCCGAGGAGGTAAAGACAGCTTAACTTATTTCAAAAAAATATATATATATATATGTGTGTGTATGACACTAATTAAGCGTTAATATACGGTTGGTTTAATAATAGGCTGCTGAAACTATGATTGATGGAGGTGATTCAGAAACAAAGGACACAAACGGGGTGTCAATGGTAAAACCCAAAGAACACGGCGAGGTAAAAGTTACTTAAATAATTTAAAAAATATATAAATATAAACATATATAAGAGTGGTAAAATAAAACTATATGTTTTGTGTTTAATAACAGGAAGGTGATACGGGGTTCAACGGTGCGTGAGTTGAGGATGATGATAATTCAAGATCAGACGAGGGTACGACTGAGGTAGCACAAATAAACTGTAGGCTTTTTTATTTTAAAATTTTTGCATCAAAAAGCTTAAAATATGTTTTTACAATGTTTTTAACAGACATCTTCAGAGGATGAAAAGAGGCAGCCTCTAAGCAGAACAGCCGTAATATGTACCTGTTGTTTTTGTGTGAAGCAAGATGTTAAAAAAAAGTCTGTAAAAAGTAAGGAGAGTGACCAGAAAAGCTGTGAAGAAGAAGAAGATGCCGTTATGGTTGATATTATTAGAGCTGTTGTAGTAAAAGCCTTTTACCACTGTTTGAAAAAACGACTTTTGGAAAACTGTGCAGCCTGCGCTGTAAATAAGTCCAACCCTTTTAGTCACCCTTGTATTTTTTGGGATCGCTCAGAAGTATTTTACCAGCTTAGACGTATTTCTTCTAAACTGAACGTGGCCCAGCTGGTAAATGTAATTATAGCTGAAGGCTACAAACTGAAAAAGCTTAACATAACCACTGAAACTATATCCAAAGTTGTTAAAATGATTAGGGAGGTTGGAAAATCATCTGACCCGGTGGCCTTGCTGGTAGACCTGTCAAAAGAGGTGGCCCCCGATATTGGCCGAGCGGTGTGTAGCAGGGTTCGTCAAATGGTTTATAAAACTTTTTACATGCAAGCTTGTGACCCTAGAGGCTTAAAAAATATATATTAATTAAGATGCATTGTACAAATTTGTATTATTTTGCTTATGCGTTAAAAATGTATGTGATTGTGCCGTATATTACATGGCCAATTGGTGTGTAGCAGGGTTTGTCAAATGGATTATAAAACTTTTTACATGCAAGCTGGTGACCCTAGAGGCTTAAAAAAATATATTAATTAAAATGCATTGTTAAAAAAAATTGTATCACAGTTTTTATATTATTTTGCTTAAGCGTAAAAAAATTTATGTAATTGTATCGTATATTACTTTGCTGCAGCTTTAAAAGTCAAATGTGTATAAACGTTGTTGGGTTAAATAAAAACAAAAGCAGAAACAAACTTTTGTGTATACGAGTGTTTTAAAGCAAGACGGGGTAAGCATGGCAAAGTTGCTAAAGAAAATTTATTACTCTCCCGAAAAAGTTGGTAGTTTTGTGAGCATAACACCCTTATTTCAGGCCGCTAAAAGACACCGTAAAAGCTTAAGCAAAAAGCAGGTTTCCGCTTGGCTTGTGGATCAAGATGCTTACGCTTTACATAAACCTGCAAGGCTTAAATTTAAAAGAAAACAGTGGTGTCTAATGTGGATACGCAATGGCAGGCAGATTTGGTTGATATGGCCGCCTATTCTAAAGACAATGACGACTGTAAATATATTTTAACAGTGATAGATATTTTGTCTAAATACGCCTGGGTGGTAACCCTAAAAAATAAAACAGGAAAAGAGGTGGCAGAGGCGTTTAAAGCTATTTTTACAAAGGGGCGCGTGCCTCAAAAATTACAAACAGACCGAGGAAAAGAGTGTTTAAACAAAGCTTTAAAAAATTTGTTTAAGCAATATGGAGTACACCATTTTGTTACCAATAACAAAGTTAAAGCGGGAATTGTGGAGAGGTTTGACAGAACTTTAAAATCAAAGATGTGGAGGTATTTTACCGCCCGTAACACCTTTCGCTACATTGATGTGCTGCAGGCCTTCATAGACGGTTACAACAGAAGTTATCACAGAACTATCAGAGGGCGCCCAATTGACCTGACACAAGCTAAAGCGCTAAGCGTGTGAAAAACCGTCTACTGGGGTAATTTTAAAATAAAGACGCAACGTGTGAGTTCTAAAAATGGGGATCAAGTAATAGTATCTAAAACAAAGTGCACTGTTGAAAGGGGGTATAAGCAAAGCTTTACCGATGAAATATTTATCGTGTCAGGGGTTTTATTAAGAGGACAAAGACAGGTGTATGCATTACAAGATTATGAAGGGGAGGAAGTCGTGCGGTCTTTTTATCCTGAAGACTTACAAAAAGTAAACCATAACGAGGACTGCGTTTACAGGGTAGAAAAAAATTTAGCTGTATAAAATTTCGGGGAATAAACAATTTTTTTTTTGTAAAATGGAAAGGCTGGCCTAAGAAATTTAATAGTTGGCTTAAAGCGTCTCAAGTGCACTACCTTTAATTAAAAAAATGACTGAACAAAGTGTTTACATGACCTTACGCCTGAGCGGGGTTTTTTTCCTCAAAATACTAGTTCCAATTTTACAATAAAACTAGCCAAGCCTTTAAATTTAATAAGGCGGTGGGATGTCGCTTTATCGGAAATTTATTATTGTCACTTTGGGAACACTCTTCTTTACGAAACAGCATTTACTTTAGCCTCGGAAAAAAATTCGAAGCTACAACATGGATGCCGGCTATTATTCAATCATTCACCATTTAATAGAAATCACCAAGAATATAGACAAAGATGCCGAAAAACCAAATACCTACGTTATTTACAACCCTGAGACTAGAAGCGTTCAGTTAAAACCAAACGATGGAAAGTAGTTTTTTTCCACAGGGGGTAAATTGGCAACAATATTGGGATGCTTTCAAATCATCCGTGTAGGATAGTACCCTGCAGACATAACGGGGGGGGGGGGGGTTAACTCTTTATATGTGTACACAGATATAGTGGAACATCACTTAGTGGGGGGACTACTATGTGCCGCTGTTGCGCTGCGTTCCCATCCGCGGTAGCAACAATGAATTTATTACAATAACGTATGACAAAGCGCATTACGTCCCCGTAAGTAAGCAGCACATCAGAACCATTACTATTGAAGTAAAGACGGATCAAAATAAGCGCGTTTCATTTAGTTTTGGAAAGATAATTGTAAATTACTATTTGCGCCCCAAAAAGCTGAGAAATGTGACTATGAAAAACTACGGGGACCCCTTTTTGTATAGAAACTACTACAAGGCCCAGGCTGGCTATGGCTTAGCCAGGATATCAAGGATTACCCGTTATGTACGGGCTAGGTTTAGGAGGGATATTTCGCAGTCTTTTTAGAAAAGTCGTGCCACTTTTAAAAAGAGGTTTTGACATTATTAAACCCCACATGAAAACAGCCGCAAAAAATATAACCAAAGACGTCGTAAACCACGTGTCTAGCGCAGTTATAAACAAAATAGGAGCACAGGAAGGTTCCGGTTTAGTGGTAATGAGAAGAAAAAGAGCAGCGTTGCGCCAGCCCTTTAAAGGCCCACCTAGACCCTTTAAAAAAAAAGCTGTCGGAAGACGTCTTAGCCATATACCTAAAAGGCCTCCTAAGAAGAGGAAGCGTCTCGTTCCCAGCGATAAAAGGGATATATTTTAAAATGGCTTTTATTCATTGTGGATCTGACGAATGCACCAAAATCGGAACTGGATTTATTTCAAATAGCCCCTACAAAAACCAGTATTTAAAATAGCTTTTATGTAGAGGTACCTCCTTTGGCCGCTTTTACGGTAAACGCACTTCTTGAATTTTTTATTTCGGGACTTGGGGATCATTTCTTAGGCCTTAACAACACGCTCCTGTACGTGTGCTGCAAGGTGATAAAAGAAGACTGGTCAGACATTGATGATGATGCCCGGGTGGCCCTAACAAACTACCCCATCGCCACTCTTTTTAACCAGCTGGATGTTACTTTAGGCGATCGTCTTAATAGCCAGAGCAACAATTGTTACCCTTACAGAGCCTTAATAGAGCTAATTTTAAACGAAAGCCACGACACCCTCGCAACGCAGTTTTCGACAGGCGGATTTTGTAAAGACACGGCAGGGGGCCACGAAAGCACACTTTTGGTTGGCCAGGCCAATGAGGGCTTTATACGCAGGGCCGGACTAACGGCCGGCAGCAGGAGACTGGATTTGTTGGGACCTTTACACAGCAATTTGTTTTTTTAAAGAAAATCTACTGCTAAACGGTGTGGATTTAAAAATTAAACTATCACGTAGCAAAGATGTTTTTTGCCTCATGAGCGGGACTGAAAACCAGAATTACGAAGTACACATTATTTCGGCGTCTTTGTTTTTAAATCGTGCAAAAGTAACCGTGGAAGTTCGTTTGGGGCACGGCGAAGCTTTAATGACCGTCAACGCTAAGTATCCCGTAGACCGGGTAAGCATAAAGTTGTTTAGCATACCGGCCGGCAGTCGTGTCAGTTACCAGGAAAACCTTTTTTTAGGACAGCTACTCAAGCAGCTAGCAGTCGGTTTTATAGATAACGACGCCTAACTGTGATAAAGTTGTGTTTCATCAGAGACAACTACCAGGACCTCCTAGCAGTAACCTGCGGTTATCATTGGATTTTTTTTTAAAACAACGTAATAAGGGTTTATCTTTTGATTGTATTTTAAAGTTGTACACAGATGATTTACCAGAAAATGACCGCTTGGTGGTGCAACTTGTAAAAGGAAGAAGACCCGGCATGCCCAGACCTGTTTTAAACATATTTCAACATGTTCAAACTTGTTTGTCTTGTGTGTTTAAAGAGGTGCACCAATAAAATTTTGTTTACGTCTTTTATTTTACATTGTTAACCAGTCGATTTTTCGTTTTTTAACAGGGACGTTTTTAAAAGGGGTGGTCCTACTTGTGGTCTTGACCGGCTTTAGCCCTATTTTTAGACGCTTTAAAAATTGTTTATTGGTAACATGCCCTATGACGGTCGTAGGCACGTTTAGCTCTGCCAAGGCTTTCATAAAAACAGGCCACCCTTTAGGTGTCCTCTTGTTAGCGAAAGAATAAGAGCCGGTTACCCCCTGACTATATCAAGCATGTGAGACCCCTCAATCGCTTTCCGCCGGTACACAAAACGGCCGTTATCAACCCAAGAAGAAACATCTTTACGCTGTTTAAGCTTATTTAACAATATTTCAGCTCTTTTTTTTATAATGAGGGTTTACCCCCTCCAATACCTCCTGAATAAGAAAGTCCGATAAACCTCCCTGAACTTTAGGAGGTTGAAGCTCCTCTTGCTCTTGCTCTTGCTCGGGGGGAAAAAAGAGGTTTATTTTAGTCCTTTCCATTCCACCACGCTTGGCCAATACCAGGTATCTTTGCAGGACCCCCTCGTAGAGTTTAGCCTTTTCGTAGTCGGATAAACCGGTTCTTTGAAGAATGTCTTTCATTTCTGAATCCAATTGGCGAGTGGTTGTGGTTCACGTATATTCTTCACCGCTAGAAGCCCGCTTTATTTGGTCTAACTGGTGGCTAGGAACGAGGTACCTTTTTTTCAGCGTGTTCCGTTCTCTGTTAATTAAAAGGCTTGACAGCAGGGGGAGTGCAAAGCTTAACAAAGGACCATTAAAGCCACCGGTTTGTTTTACAATAAGCTTTTTTTCTTTTTAGGGATAGATTTTTATCGTTTATCTTTTTAATAATTTTTCGGCTTTTTTTAAGGATGCTTATTTGTCGAGGTTTTAGAGGAACGTTTCCTTTTAAAGTGTTAAGCGCTATTTCTGAGATGGCCGCTACTAGGTCGTCAGAAGCCGTACAGAGATTAGCCTTTCTTTGAGGCGGCTTGGCTTTGATAAGAAATTTTAAAAGAGCCAGGCTTTATTGACACGGTTAGACATGCTTGTTCGGGTAGCGATTTTTTTTCAAATGGAAGATTAATAAAAATAACTATTTTTTTATGGTTTTTTTTTAAAGGAGTATGCACAGGGCCGGTCTGTGAGGAAAAGACCTGTTTTTAAACTGAGGTTTTCGGGCGCTGAAGCTTTTGAATCCACCAACAGATACGCGAAGCGGTTTTTGGTAGCGTCCTCAGAAGCCTCCAAAAAAATTGTGTTTTACCAGGGTACATTTGCCTGACCAAAGTGGTAATTTGTAGTTTATCGCGGGGGGTTTTAAAAAGAACCATATATTTAGTATATAAATTAATTGTACGGCTTTTTTTTCCCTGACAAAACATATTTTGCACAGTGTACAGAATACTTAAGTTTTTGTGGTGTACGTATTTTGTAAAGGCTTTTTCAATTTCACCACTTTCAGAAGCAGACTCCATAATCATATAACAACCACATTCACTTTATTAGGAAATAAATGTTCATCATTAAATGTGTTAGGTAACCTTCAAAAATGTAATAAATGAAAATTTTTGGAGCAACTCTGTATACAGAGCTTGCCAACAGCTATAACACCACACAATATTTTCAGGCATACATGAAAACAGTTTGTGACCATTTTCTAACAACTGCTTTATAAAATATGATTCTCCAGAATTTGAGGTACCACAGAGCAAAAAGGAAAAGGGATGAACAAACTGAACGTTGTTTTTCATAATTATTAATACCCGTACGGCAAAGGTTTAAAAGCTACCTCGAGGGCTCTTTTGTCGTAAATCGGTAAAAGCAGCAAAGAATCCTGTGGCCCCTTATAGACTAACAGACGTTTTGGAGCATGAGCTTTCGTGGGTGAATACATGCATCTGAGGAGGTGGGTATTCACCCAAGAAAGCTCATGCTCCAAAACCTTTGTCGTAAATGACTTCTTGGGTGTTTTTTGAGTCCTTGTTTCTATTAACCACTGTTTTTTTACCCTTACGATTCCTGGCTTCTGTGTTACGATTTCTTTTGGGTCCTCTCCCGCGGGGAAATCCCAGACGAGTTCTTTTAAGCTTTCAACATTAATTTTTTCAGTGTTTCCTGAGTTAAGTGTGATTCCTTTTAATTTCATAGAGGTTTTACCGCTGGAGAGTTTGTACCCGTATGTTTTAGGTCCCGCGGACACAAATTCCACAATGTGATCATCTGGGGGTATTTCGCTAGTTAAATCTCCTAAATAATCCCCTGGGGTGGATTCCACTCCCCTTCTTTACTTACAAAAATTATAGAATCCGTATCATGATAAAGACTCCGCTGCTGTAAACGGTCTAACAAGCTGTCGACCTCTAGCCCAGCATAAGCGGTGGGAAAGCACGCTATAAACACGTTAGTGTTGCTGGAATGGGTGCAGTGTTCTTTTGCGTACTTCCAAGACACTACGGCTGTATCATCATCGATAAACTCGCACGATGACACATCGTAATAAGGTACAAAAACGTACTTAAAGAGCTCGTCCGGGTCCATTACTATACTAGTGTTAGTCAAATTTGTTCGCTGACCAAATTTTCCCCACAAGGAATTTAAAAACAGCTTTGAAATTTGTCTTTTTGCGAGGTTTACCTTAATTTTGTTTAGACGCAGACACACACCTTCTTTTTCACGGTACTCTTTAACGTACTGTTCTTTTTTAAGCTTGTCCGTACACCAGTGAGGAAACCCCGAGGCCTCTTGTTTTTGTCTTAGGTGTGTTTTAATATAGTCTGAAAACAGGGCATCTGAAGAGCGGTTAAAATGCCAGACTTCATAAATTTCAGCGATTTTGTACCCTTTGTTTAAAGCCTCCACCAACTCTATTGTGCACCAAGTCCCTGTTAAAGCCCTCTCCTCCTGACTGTGCCCGCAGGGATCCTTTTGTTTAGTTTCTGCACAAAGGGCGCACAGGGGAAACATTAATTTACCATCAACCCTGTATGGTAACACGGGAAAATACAAACCTCTTGGAGGGTACACTTTAACCTTGGCTATGCCAAAGTACTGGTCGATATCCCCAAAACCCTCATACACAATAACGGGATGTCCCACAGGGTACTGTTTAGTTTTGTTAACAAATGGGTAGAGGCTGGTAAAATCGTAGTAATGAACCTGCTCCCCGGGCTGCGGTTTGTAATAAAGGCAAATGGCGTTTGTTCTAGCACCGTAAAGGGCGTCCTCTAGGAACCAAAGGCTGTGGCAGCTTTTTTTCTCATAAAAATTTTTCCACCCGGTTATCGTTTGCTAGCATGGCCTGCCACTCGTGTTCCCACACGGTCCTTACCTCAAACCCCTGGCTTTTTAAAAATTCAGCCTTAATAATGGTTCTGTTGTACAGCTGTCCGTAGGTTGCCTTAAGCAACGGGTTGTAATCATTTTCGCAATAGCAAATGGGGCACCCGTGAAAAAAACACCCGTTAAATTCAAAGGCCGTGGGTTTACCAGCTATAATGGCGTAACCGTCCAAAAAATTGGACCCAGTTTTAAACTCGCCACCCTGCAAAGCGTGTTGAATGTAAATATTTTCAGTGTGGGCTACGTACATCAACCACTGAATGGCCGGCGTGGAATATCTCTTCTGCTGTTTGTGGTAATTGTCTAACGGCAAAAGCGCTATGGTTTGCGGCTTTAAAAAATTAAACCGGTACATGGCCATGCAAATCGAGGCCAATGTGAGGTGCTGAAAGGGATCTATACACTTAGTAACCACTTCCTCATTATCCTTTCCGGGGTTTTTAACAATTTGCTTTTCTGTCATTTTTATAACTTCGTTTCTGAACCGGTCGCAAGCCTCTCACAAAATTTCAACATCTTTTTGACAATAATAGCGTAGTTCTTTTTGAAGATCAAAGCTGTTTTGGCGATTGTGCTGGTACCAGTTTAAAAATTCTTTTTTTTCTTCAGGCATCATGTAGTCTACTCCAAAGTACTCTATTTCGGGCATAGGTCCCACATAGTTCTGATTTTTAACGGTGTTAAAAAAGTGCGGAAAGTACCCCTTCGCTTCCTCAAACCCCATAGCTTTGGGTAACTTGCTAAGTTTCATGGGGAGAAAATTTAAAGAATCTATAAATTTAATGGCTAAGTTTACCACCATCACGCAAATAAGTTTTCCCCCTTGCGTTACGGTGCTAACAGCCATTTTTTCTTTAATTAACTGCCTCAGAATAAAATAACTATCGTAACCTTTAGCGTTATGAGCAATAAAAGTGTATCCCTTAAAGCGCTTGTCTACAAAGGTTAAAACAAACTTGCTAATGCATTCTTCCCCCTTAAATTCCCAGCTAGTTTCTTTATTTAAATGCAAAGCATAAACATAATTTGGCACGTGTACCCCCGTTTCCTGCATACATTCAAAATCATAAAACACATAATCCTTTCCCTCTTCTGGAGACCAAATATTACGCATATAACACTCGTGACCCTCTATGTTGTCGGTTTTTTGATGGCACTGGGGACACTTTTTGCTTCTACACTGGTGATTTTTAACCATGTAGAAGCCGCATTTATCGCAAAAAATTCTGTTTTTACAATCAACTTTGCTGCTGGTCGCCAAAGCGCTGTGCCTTTCTAAACAGTCGTCAGACCTGCAAAACAGCTTACAGCTGGGGCATCTTTTTTTTTCACCGGCCACTTCGAGGCACTCGGCGCTATTACACGTACGGCAGTGGTTTTTACAGGCGTGCTGGTGTTTGTGGCTATAGGGAGCGTAACAGTAGTTGCACAAATACGGGGCGCCTATAAAGGCTTTAATATTTAAAATACCGTAAAAATGTTTGTTATGTAACAAAACAAAAACAGTTTGGGAACGCTGTACACCCCCAGTTGTAAAAAAACACCAATTTCCATTTTCATAATACAAAACGGTAATAGCTACCCCCAAGCGCTCTTCGAAAGAGCTCACGTCTGTCAAGCTAATCATTTTTTGGTCCGAAAACCCCAACTCCTGATGAAGGTGTTTGGCCTCCTCTAACAGCTGGGCATCTGTAAGTTTTTTATCTGATAAAAGACCCAGCACGCTACCGGCAAAACATAAGTTGTTACCCTGATTATTTAAATCAATTAAAAGTTTTCTTTTTTTTTCAATAATTTTACTGTACGTAATAGTTTTTAGGGGTCTTACAGACCCAACTCCACCAAGCCTGTTTCTAATAATTGTAACAACTAGGCGTAAAGTTCCGGACCCCACAATCTCTGCATTACTTTGCAACACATTAACGATGTTATTTAAAAAATCCATGGCGTTTAAATTTTCCCAAGGCCTCCGTAAAGAAAAGAGCGGGTGATTTAGCCCCGGGGCATCTAAGCGTAGCTGTACAAAATCTTCAGGACCCACCTGATTATTAATATCATCTAGCAAATTTTGAATAGCAATGTCGATGGCCGCCATGGCTTCTGTGAACCCCGTTACTCTGTCCAAATTAGCAAAACGAAATTCCTGAAAATATTCATATGCGTTAAACTCTCTTCGGGGTCTTATCCAGTGTCTTACACGCTCCAAATACACCTGTGGTGGTGTATCAGGAGCGGGGGAATCTGGACCTTCAGAAGAAGAAGAAGAGGTGGGAGGGTCTATTTCCCTTTCTTGGTTGGGGGGTTGTTTTTTTATAATAGCTTTGGCTTTTTTTATTCTTTTTGCCAAAAGCCTTCTTAACATTTTAGATTTTTTCCATTTTTTTTCCAACCCCTTTTTACATTTTTAGGTTTCATGTGTAGTCACCCTCTTCCTTCCCCCTTTAACGCGCTTTCCACCTTTTCAATTAGTGCCCGGGTGTCTGCTATTTTTTGGTCTAAAACAACCCTTTCTTCTGGAAAATTTTGTTTTTGAAATACCTCAAGAATTAGCTTTGAAAACTTTTTATCTATTAAACGCTTTAAAGATGAACAAACACTAAACAGCTCCTTACAAGCAGCAACTGATGCGGCCAGCCCCACAGGAAGATTGTTATTTGTAGCAAGGGCTTTGCGGGTTCCGAGAGCTTGGGGGTTAACTTCTTCACCCTGCTCGAACCCACCCCTAGACACGGTTCCTTCTACAGAGTTTTTAAAGCTGATTGGGTCGGGGAGGCATAGGTCTGTTGAAAACGAGGGGCTTTACCGCCTCTGCCTCGCTTACCATGGTTTTTGAAAGTTGTAGAGGTAGCTTTGGGCGGTTCAAAAGCAGGGGATCTGAGCCCCTTTCCCCCCGCCCTGAAAATGGATGCTGTTTTAGAGGTAGACTTTTTGGCCTTTTTTAATGCCGGCTGGTTTTGTTCAATAAGGGATTTAGACGTACAGGGCTGTTCAAAATCGGTGTGCTTAATACCCTTGCTTCCGACTGCAGCTGCCTCAGAGGGAAATTTTTTGCCCCTCTTTAAAGGTTGTGGGCTTTGGGCAATAAGGGATTTGGACGTGCAGGGCTGTTCAAAATCGGTGTGTTTAATACCCTTGCTTCCAACTGCAGCTGCCTCAGAGGGAAATTTCTTGGCCCCTTTAAGCGCTCTTCCCTTCAACATTTCTTCTTGAGGAATAACACTTGATAAGTCTGCCGATACACATTAAAAATGGTTTTTAGCACGGGGTTTGTTTGTTTTTACTAACAACAACAAACATGTTCCCCAAATATATATATTTTAAAAACGTTTTTGCAATAAGGGGGCTAAAAACCGCGTTTAGGTATAATGTACAAAATAAAGCACTCTTTTAGTTTACACCCCCCTTGGGGCTGTACAATGGCAGCTTTTGTACAGTAAAACCTTTAAGGGTTTTTTTCCCTAACAATAACAAACAAACCCCTAAAATGCACACTATTTCCAACGTCAATTTTTTAAAAAACCACATATTTAAAAAACAGTTCACACCTTCGTCTGTAATTTCAGGAAAACCTATTGGGTGGTTTTGACTTCCATCTTGTTCTAAATTAAAAAAATAAAAATTTTTAAAACCTTTTTTTCTTAAAAATAAATTATACTTGTGTAGCATATTAATTGGCTTACCAAAATTTAAAGCTTCTAGCGCGGCATCTGGAATGTCAAGAAAAAAGTTCTCGTCCTATTTAAAAGAAAAAATGTTGGCTTTTAACTAAGCATAACGCTGTTATAATATCTTGGCGGCCCATACAAATTATAGTAAGGTTTCTTACCATGTTGTTGCTCCCCATAACGGTAGAAGTCTTGTATTAGCAATATTTCTTTAACAGCCTTGTTCAGTTTTTTGTCCCCCTATTTATAGGTTTAAACCTGCTTTTTTTAAAAAAAAAAGGTTTTGCCCCTGTCGTAACCTTATTCCCAGATTTGGACCTTAGCGTCCAAAATATGGGGGTTAGCATGAAAACCTCCAAGCTTAGTTACCAGCTTGGACCTAGTACTTGCTGCCACCACCCAAAAAATTAGAGTGTTTTGGGGCACTCTGGTCCCCCTGAAAAACCTTCCCTGGGGACCCCAAGACTCAAATCCCTTGAGTCTCACCACAAAGGGAAATAATCCTTTTTTCCTTCCCCCCTCCAGATGCTCCTGGAGAGATACACAGACACAAGCTCTGCGAATCCAAACAGAGTGACTGGTCCTCTCCGTTTCCAATCCTGGAAACAAAAAGTACTTTCCTATTCCCCCCAGAGGGAATGCAAAATCAGGCTAGCCAATTCAACACACACACCTCTCCCCCCTGATTTCTTCCTCCCACCAATTCCCTGGTGAGTACAGACTCAATTTCCCTGAAGTAAAGAAAAACTCCAACAGGTCTTAAAAGAAAGCTTTATATAAAAAGAAAGAAAAAATACAAATGATCTGTCTGTATTAAGATAACACAATACAGGGCAATTTCTTAAAAGAATATTGAATAAACAGCCTTATTCAAAAAGAATACAAATCAAAGCACTCCAGCACTTATATTCATGCAAATACCAAAGAAAAGAAACCATATAACTTACTATCTGATCTCTTTGTCCTTACACTTAGAAACAAAAGATTAGAAAACAGAACTACTTCTCCAAAGCTCAGAGACAGCAGGCAGACTGAAACAAAGACCCTCAGACACACAATTCCCTCCACCCAAAGTTGAAAAAATCCGGTTTCCTGATTGGTTTTCTGGTCAGGTGCTTTAGGTGAAAGAGACATTAACCCTTAGCTATCTGTTTATGACAGCCCCCCACACCCAAAATTAATATTTAAAAAGGCGTTTCTTTAAAAAAAGAGGGTGTGTAAAGGGCACTTTTGTAGGAAAAAAGGCGGGTGTAGTTTTGGGGGGTGCCAAATACTTTAGCTTTAATGGCTAACAATGTTATTTTTTATAGTAAATGTGTTTAAACAGTTAATAAAAAGCCTTTGTAAATGGTAATATACCTATTTACAGCTTTGTAACCAAAAAGTTATTAAAAACTGCAACCTGTATTTTTTAAATTTGTTATATGGCCTTGGTTTTTAAAACAAAACTGCTAATTTAAAAATAAATCACCTTAAACTTTTACAAAACTTATTTTACATTGTTAGTAAGTTAAAAAAATAGGTATTACTTTAAAAACACATTTTAAAACGGTATATAGTTTTTGTTACAGATTTTAAAAAAAAGCCGAAGGCTCTGGCTGTTTAGATAAGGGCGGAGGGGTGGGGTGGGGGGGTGGGGTGGGGGAGGGTGGCTGTCTTAGTCGGTTTTTTAAAAAAGGCGGGAAGGTTTTTGGCTACACACTTTAGCTTTTAAACTTTAATGGTTAAAAAGCTTAGTTTTAATAGTAAGTAAGTTATTATGCTTTTTAATACCTGATTTGGCTATTTTTTGCTTTAAAAGAAAACCTTCTTATGTTTTGTTCTTTTTATTTTTAATTTACTGACTTACAGAGGCTGTTTTGCTAACAGCCGCTCTGCTGCAAAAGCCTGCTGTTTTTACTTTAAAATGATTCGCGTTAGCCTAAAATTAAAAAAAAACAAACCTTTTGTTGTTACAACACGTTAGTTTTATAGCCCTAAACTGTTTTTGCACACTTAAGTGTTATTAAAACACCTATGCCTAAATAAAGGCTATGGGTCTGCAGGTTTCCTTTTCACTTTTATTTGTTAAATAGTAAAAAAAGCAATCTTTTCTCTAATCCACTAACTCACAAAAACTGCTTAGCTAACAGGCGCTTTGCTTCTTTGTTTTTCTAATTTACTGGTTTACAAAATAAGGGATATATAAACCGCCTGTTACTAAAAAACCTAGGATGCTTCTGCATACTTTTTATTACAACACATACAAAATAATTGGTTTTTTTATTCCTTTGCAAAACTTAAGGTAACTTTAACATGTGTTAAAAATGGTGTATTAGTAAAAGCTTATGGTTTTAACTTTTATAAAAACCCTTTGTAAAAGGGCTACGTGGCAAAAAAATGCTAGGGGTCTGTCTCTTTAGATAAGAAAAAACAGTTGGGGGGCAGTGGGGGAGGCAGCTGGATTACAAATATGGGGACTATAAACCGCCTGTTACTAAAAAACCTAGGGTGCTTCTGTATAATTTTTTATTACAACACATACAAAAAATTGTTTTTTCGAGTCCTTATCCTTTTGCAAAACTTAATGTAACTTTTTAAAGAGTTTGAAAAAGAAGCAGCCTTCTTCTCTCTGATTCGCTGACTCACAGAGACTGCTTTGCTATGTGTTGTTCAGCTTTTGCTACAGGGTCTGGTTGATTAGATAAGAGCAGAGCAGGGCTCTGCTGCAGCTTCACAGTTTTTACTAAAAAAATAAGCAGTGCTAGTCTAAAACCTAGGGAAAAAAACTTTTTTTTGTCACTATACATTACTAATGTTGGGTCTAAACTTTTGGTGAACTTTGGAGCCAAAACACACCCAGACTGGCCGTCTCTGCATAATCCTTTCTGAACCCTTTATCGAAATAAGCACTGACCTGCAAACTACTCATGACACCCCCTTTATTAAGTAGCCATTAGCCTTTATCTCTATGCATTTACTTGTTAAACTTGCTTTTCCTGTAAAATCTTGATTGATTATGCATGACCATTATCTTTTATTAATCACTTTGTTTACTTCTGTGTATAAATATTGATGCTCACCCCTAATAAAGGGGCCACACTTATTCTAAAGCTTTTGGGTTAGTGTGAGCCCGTTGATCAACGCATTGGTGTCTGGTCTCTGACAGAATTGTGTGCCCAAATACCAACTCCGCACGAACTTGGGTATTGGAGAGGTGAGTGAGGACTTGCTTTATTACCTAACAATTTGGGGGCTCGTCCGGGATTCCTTCTGGTGCGGTACCTCTGTCCAGTGGTCAGACCACTCATATATGAATTGGCAAGGCGCCACAGGAGATTTCTCCCAGCCAATTCAATATTGAGGGGTCGTGTATTGGACAGCAGGGTAAACGCCAGTTGGAGGGCTCCTGTCAGACACCATGGGTCAAGGGACTAGCGTGCCTCTTGAGAGTCCGTTGGGGATTGTAAATAAGTTATGGAACGAAGGGAAACTCCCAGTACAGACAGGAATGTCTAGGAAGAAGTTGTACACACTATGTGTAAGGAATTGGACTGGGTATACCGCGGTATTGGCCGACCCGGAGATGAGGTGGCCTTCGTATGGCTCTTTCGAACAGGCTGCCTTAAGAGGAGTAAAGAGCCATCCGGGACAGTTATGTTACTGGTTTTGTTGGGACACAGAAGCAGAGCTGTGGAAATCTTTAAAAATTATGGCAGTCAGGTACTCTCCCGAGAGTGAACCCCCTCCAGGTTATTTCGATGAAGGGTGTAGACCACGGCGTGTTTTGACTCGTCAGCTGGTCCCCTCTGCACCTGCCCCTATTCCTCCGCAGGGGGACTCTCTCCTTGTAGCAGAGGGGAATCTGCAGGATACCAGATTGGAATTTCTGCAGAAGGATGAGGAGGAAATGGAGGGGCAAACCTCGGGAGGAGTAGTTACTAGGCTTATGTCCAAGCAGGTACGGCAGGGTGCATGCCCCCCCCCGAGGAAAGTATAGTTAGAGAGATGCCTTTACAGGTGCACGATCAACCTTATATGGGCAATGATGGACGGTTGCAACATGCTAGTATTGTGGAATATAAAGGATGGCTAGAATGGGACTTGAAAGAGTGGGGACAGTTGTCAGGGTCTTTTGGCGAAAATCCCCGAAAGATCATAGAACTTCTAGAAAGATTGTTTTTAAGTTATAATCCTACTTATACGGATGTGGATCAGTTGTTAAGTAGAGTTTTGACCGGAGAGGAACGTAGTAGATTGTGGATGGCAGAAAGGACATGGGGAGATAGCAATGCAGTTAATCTTACTTGGATGGATAGGCGGGATCTGGCCGCTGGCTGGAATCCCCTAGACTGGACTCAGCCAAGGCTGACTCAGCTGCGAGCAGATCGAGAGCGATTGTTAGAGAGACTCAAGGAAATGGCTCGCCGCTCGCCTAATCAGGCTAAGTTCATGCAGATTCGGCAGGAATCTGATGAGCCGCCCAGAAAGTTCTGGTCGAGGCTATTGGAGGGGGCCCGAATGTTCACTCAGATGGATCCTGAGAGAGAAGCAGACCACCCTACTCTTATTTCATTTTTTGTGAATCAGTCGGTGCCCCCTGTAAGGGATTACTTCTTAAAGTTTCGCCCTGGTTGGGGAGGTGAGTCAGTCACTTCAGTGTTGGACGTAGCTGATTTTGCCTGGGAGAAAGAAAGGGAGAGTAGTAAAAAGAAAGAGAAAAAGGAAGAATATAAGCTGATGGCTTTAGCTTTTCACGGTGGTGTTCGAGGCAAAGGCCGTGGCCGTGGCAGGGGATTCCAGGGTGCTCGGGGAAAGGGGTCCTGGCGACCCCAGCCATCAGGAAATTGTTTTCAGTGCGGACAGCCTGGTCACTTTAAACGTGAATGCCCCTGGGGACGCCCAGAGGGTCTGGTTGCATCCGCAGATGCTTACGCAAGTGAGGAATACACCCCTGCACCACCAGCTCAGCCAATTCCCCAGGCCTGGATCAACTACGGGAAACAGCAGCAGCCGCAGCAAACTCAGCCTCCTCAATGACGGTACCCCGGGGGCGAAGGCAAACAATGTGATGGTCTTATTTCCTTAATGTCTTTAGCCGGCTCCTTTCTCACTTTCTCCCCTCCCAGCAAAGAACCTCGTTTAACCCTTTCAGTCCAGGGACTGCCTGTCTCTTTCCTCATTGATACTGGGGCTACTTTCTCTCTTTTAAATCATGCCCCCTCTCCCTGGCTATCCTCTGAGGTTAAAACTGCGACTGGGGTGGAGGGCAACCCACAGTCTCTGGAACTCACTTTGCCTTTGAATGTTGTTTATGCTGATAAATGTTTTCCTCACCGTTTTCTTTTTTCCCCAGCTTGTCCGATCCCTTTGATGGGCCGGGATTTACTCTGTAAGCTTGAGGCTACTTTAACCTGCACTCCTGAAGGGGTAGGATTATTGATGACAGTGTTAGGAGATTCGGCCCCTACTCAGGGTAATTGGGAAACCCCCCCCTCTCTCTCCCCTGACCTCACTGACTTGCCTTCAACCCTCTGGGGAATTTCTGACACTGATGTTGGCCTGCTCCTTTCGGCAGAACCCGTAAGGATTCAGGTAAAGCCTTCCTTAACCCCCCCGTCAGTCCTTCAATACCCCCTGTCGCTGGAAGCCCGGGAGGGCATCCGCCCCATTATCGAGGGATTCATTGCACAAAAGCTAGTCCGCCCTCAGCGCACTCCCTGTAACACCCCTATACTGCCTGTCAAAAAGCCTCCTAAAAAGAACGGAGACCCTGTTCGTTGGCGCTTTGTACAGGATCTACGAGTTGTTAATCAGTATGTGGTCCCTCTTCATGCAGTAGTTCCTGACCCAGCTACTCTCATCAGCCAAATCCCCTGGGATGCTGAGTGGTTCACTGTTATTGACTTAAAATCAGCTTTTTTCAGCATTCCTGTGCACCCAGACTCTCAGTATCTCTTTGGTTTCACCTGGGAGGAACAAAGTTATGTCTGGCAACGACTTCCTCAAGGCTACAGAGACAGCCCCACGATTTTCAGCCAGTGCCTCTGCCACGACTTGGAAGGTTTCACCAGTCCGCAGGGATCCACATTGGTCCTATACGTAGATGACATCCTATTAGGTAATCGCGAAGAAGCTGCCCTCCGCATCGATGGTAAGGCACTTTTATTATACCTACACACCAGAGGCCACAAGGTAGACCCTAAAAAGATTCAGTAGGTCTCACAGAAGCTCCGATATCTGGGCTTCCTGTTAACCCCAGAGGGAAGACAGATGGACCCAGCCCGCATAAAGACTATTCAAAACTGCCCTCTACCGAACACCAAGAAACAACTTCGAGGTTTCTTAGGATTAATTGGCTTCTGTCGCCCCTGGTTGCCATCCTGCGGGGAGTTAAGCAAACCGCTCCACCGACTCACTGCTAACCTTGCTCCTGACCCTTTGCAGTGGTCCCCGGACACTATTCAAGCCTTTCAGTTACTCAAGGACAGTGTGGCCTCCTCCATGTCTCTCCGCCCCCCCAATTACAGCAAACCCTTTCACCTTTTTGTCCACGAGAGGGGCGGAATTGCTAGTGGTGTCCTTACCCAGCTGAGCGGGCCCCACCATTTCCCGTTTGCTTTTTACTCTCAGCAAATCGACCCTGTCGCTCAGGGAACCCCCTCCTGCACCCGGACTCTGGCAGCAGCTGCCCTGCTGATCACAAAGGCAAAGAGCCTAACCCTGGGTCATTTTACCACGGTTTGGACCTCTCATGCCTTGTCAGCCCTTCTGCGTAGGGGCACAACCCAAGTCTTTTCGGCCCATCGTCAGCAACAGCTAGAGGCCGAACTCTTAGAAGACACTAACCTAATTTTTGAAAAGTGTGGACCCCTTAATCCAGCTACCTTGCTTCCTGACCTGCCAGTCCTCCAGGATCAGCACGACTGTGTGGAAGTAGTTTCCAGCATCTTACAGATAAGGGACAACCTGTTTGACGTGCCACTGGACAATCCCGATTGCATACTCTTCTCGGACGGAAGCTCCTTCTATGTTGATGGCAAGCGTTTCACTGGTTATGCTGTCACCTCTGAATGGGACATTCAAGAGGCCGCCTCACTGCCAGGCAACTGGGGAGCCCAAGCCGCTGAACTCTATGCCCTGGCCCGAGCTTGCCAGTTGGCCGCTGGTAAGACCGTTACCATTTTTACTGATAGCAAATATGCTTTTGGAGTTGTGCATTGTCATATCCACCTCTGGAAGTTTCGAGGTTTCCAGACAGCTGCCGGTAAACCCATTCAGCACCTCCCCCTCATCCACAAGCTTTTGGACGCCCTCCAAAAACCCTCTGTCCTGGCTATAGTTCACTGCCGGGCCCATACTAAAGATAGCAGCCCTGTTACCCGTGGGAATGCCCTGGCTGACGCCTCCGCCAAGAAGGCTGCCACCTTACCTTTAGCCATGCCCACATTGGCTATTGCAACCTCCTCCTTTACTCCACCGCACCCCGTACCAGTACCCGCTGCTGAACTAAAATCATGGGAAAGCCTCGGGGCCACTCTGGTCAAAGGGACCTGGCTTATGCCAGATGGCCGAGCCTGCCTCCCTCGCTCCACATACCCCGTGGCAGTTCGCTGGCACCATGATAAAGGGGGTCACTACGGCACGCACACCCTCGTGGACACTATCGCTCGCTTTTGGTATGCTCCAGGCATTCAACCCTATTGCCTATCAATAGTGAAAGCATGCAGCACATGTCAGCGTAATGGACCTGCTCCACCTCTTAACAAAATTAAGGGTGGAAGACCTCCGCCTGCTGCTCCATTTCAGCATCTCCAAATTGACTTTGCAGATATGCCAAAGGCTTTTGGGAAAAAGCACCTCCTTGTTTTGGTTTGCCCTCTGACTTCCTGGGTCGAAGCTTTTCCTACTGCTAATTGTACTGCTGCCACAGTGGCGAAGATTCTCCTTAGAGATATTGTACCCCGTTTTGGCATCCCTCTTGTGCTTGACTCAGATCGCGGACCTCACTTTACTGGTCATGTCCTTGGCCGTTTAGAACAAGGACTGGGCATTTCACACTCCTTCCATACACCCTACCACCCCCAGTCTAGCGGGAAAGTTGAGCGTATGAATAGGGAACTTAAGTTTACATTGGCTAAATACTGTCAGGAAACAGGATTAAAGTGGCCTCAGGTACTTCCCTTGGTCCTGTTTCACCTTCGTACTCGCCCAACCCGCGCATTGGGATTATCCCCCTTTAAACTGCTCTATGGACACCCCCCTTTCAAAGGCGGGGCGCTACCACGTGCTGATGTTTCACTATTGGGAGGGGATCATATGACTGCGTGTCAGTTTCTCTCCCTACAGGCTCGCCTCCGTACCCTTTGGAAAGCCTCGCAGTTTTCCCAGACCGTGCCGCTGGAGGAACAAATCCACCCGTTCCAACCAGGGGACTTCGTCTGGGCCAAAAAGTTCGTTCGTGACGACACCCTCCAGCCAAGGTTTACTGGACCCCACCAGGTTCTTTTGACAACCCAGACTGCAGTGTTCCTGGAAGGACGCAAATCTTGGATCCACCACTCCCACATCAAGCCAGCCGTAGTGGACCACAGTGACGGACCAGCAGCTCTTGTCACCACTGAGGACACTGCCTTCGACCAGTGGACCAGCTTACCTCTCTCAGACATTAGACTTAAATTGACTCGAAAAAAATGAGAGGACCCTTTATTCTGACAACTGTATGTTTTTTATGCTTTTTTAGTTTATTTTCTGCTTATGAAGATAATGCTTTTATTAGATATTCCCACAAGGTTAAAACTCGTATTTTAGGAAATAGAAGTGATTGCTGGGTATGTACTCAATTTCCAGTAAATGCAGCACAGGGACTACCCTTCACACCCATTCCCCTAACCACTGCTAATATGACTTGGATGCCACCGACTAGAATAAAAGATCCAGTCCAACCCAATCTTACATGGGACAAAACAGAAGTGCCAATTAACAAATATCTCAGGGTAACCAATCAAACAGGATCACTGTGTTTTGTTAAAGAAAAAGGGTCAACTTTTGTGGGAACAAGTAAATGCAACATATATTTTAATGGCACCGCCTTTAGTAAAAATCTTGGCTTCAAGCCTTGCGCATCCCACTTATCCCATATGTGGATCCCTCACCCCGATCCAACCTTTTCAACTTTTTCATGGAGGGGCAGGTTTTCAGAGTCAGTTTTTAAAAAGCCCTGCTCAGATCTCGAGGGTGTCCAACTAATTGTTAAAGGATACACAATTGCCTTCTACAACTGCTCAAGCAGTACTACACTGCCCTTTGAGGACAACACTACCAAATTGTGCCTCTGCAGTTCACACAACGACCCCTCTGCGTTACCAGGGGAACAGTGGTACAACGGGTGGTGGGTTACCTCCTACTTTGAGAAATGGAATACCCAAATGGAACATACTGGGTGTGCGGGCCCAAGGCTTATTATTTTCTCTCCCCTGATTGGGCAGGGTCATGTTATTTGGCATGGCTAGCACTGCCTTCTCGCATCTCCCTCACTCCCCCTCATTTTCCCCACGTTCGTAACATCCGTGAAACTGACAGAGATATTAATCTCCGTGATGGTTTGTCCTGGCAGCGGTGGGCTGGTCACACTAGCTTGAAGGGTGCTATCATCCGTCTACAGGGACTATTAGAATCTTTGACCAATGAAACTGCAACCCTATTTGAAAATCAGGCCGGGGAAATGTCCCAGCTGCGCCAGTTAGCTTTGCAAAACAGAATGGCTTTAGATATGATGTTAGCAGCCCAGGGAGGAACTTGCGCCCTCATAAATGAAGAATGCTGTGTTTTTGTAAATGACACCTACTCTGACACTTTTCAACGTACCAAACACCTAAGGGAAATGGCTAAAAACTACTCCTCTGGCCAGCCACCTTATGATTGGTGGGGAGCCTTATGAAATTGGCTGCCCGGACTTGGGTGGGTTAAAAACCTCTTGGTGGGTGTTGTTGGGGCCATAGTAGTCCTTATAATACTGTGTTTCTGTATTCAGTGTGTCCCCTCCCTCATAAACTCATGTAAGTCAGTTTATTCTTTTCCCACTTCAGCTAAAAGCCTTACTCTCTTCGAATTGGCCCAGGCTGAAATTGCCAAGCGGCCCTTGAGATCTTGAAATAGGGTGTAGCTTTTTGATTAATAGTTATCTCAAAGCTACAAATGGAGGAATGTTGGGTCTAAACTTTTGGTGAACTTTGGAGCCAAAACACACCCAGACTGGCCGTCTCTGCATAATCCTTTCTGAACCCTTTATCGAAATAAGCACTGACCTGCAAACTACTCATGACACCCCCTTTATTAAGTAGCCATTAGCCTTTATCTCTATGCATTTACTTGTTAAACTTGCTTTTCCTGTAAAATCTTGATAGATTATGCATGACCATTATCTTTTATTAATCACTTTGTTTACTTCTGTGTATAAATATTGATGCTCACCCCTAATAAAGGGGCCACACTTATTCTAAAGCTTTTGGGTTAGTGTGAGCCCGTTGATCAACGCATTGGTGTCTGGTCTCTGACAGAATTGTGTGCCCAAATACCAACTCCGCACGAACTTGGGTGTTGGAGAGGTGAGTGAGGACTTGCTTTATTACCTAACACTTTTATAATCCTAAACTGTTTGTGCATGCTCTTTTTTTAAGAAAACACCTATACCAAAGGACTGTGCCTTCATTTTGGCATGTCTTTTACCTCTCTTTGTTGTTAAATGGGAAAAAAAACAATCTTCTTCTCTCTAATCCAGTGGTTTACAAAATAAGGGGTTTATAAACCGTTTGTTACTAAAAACCTAGGGTGCTTCCGCATAATTTTTTATTACAACACATACAAAAGGGTTGTGTCTTAGGTTTGTCTTTTCCAGTCATTTTCCCTTTGCAAAACTTAATGTAACTTTAACTTGTGTTTGTTAAAAAGCACGAAAAAGAAGCAGCCTTCTTATCTCTGATTCACTAACTCACAGAGGCTGCTTTGCTAACAGGCGCTTTGCTTCTTTGTCTTCCTAATTTAATGGTTTACAAAATAAGGAATATATAAACCGCCTGTTACTAAAAAAACCTAGGGTGCTTCTGCATACTTTTTATTACAACACATACAAAGGGGGTGTTTTTTTTATTCCTTTGCAAAACTTAAGGTAATTTTAACATGTGTTAAAAATGGTGTATTAGTAAAAGCTTATGGTTTTAACTTTTATAAAAACTCTTTGTAAAAGGGCTATGTGGCAGGAAAATGCTAGGGGTCTATTTCTTTAGATAAGAAAAAAACAGTTAAAAGGGCTGGGGGAGAGAGGAGGGGAGGGGGGAAAGGAGGGGGCTGGCTCTTGCTTAAACTCTTAAAACACTAGGATTGGTTGGTTCAGGAAAATGAATTCTATGACGCTGTTGTAAAACCACCTCCGATTGGGCCGATCCAAAAGCGGTGATAACAAGCCGGAGGGTGTCAGAAGCAGGAAATCTCCCTCATTCTACAGAAAGACGGGCAAAGGTAACAATTCTCTCTCTTTCTCTTTAATCCTACCCTGTGCTCTCTATCTTTGCTCTTTGCAAAGCGGACTCTCTCCTCGCTTTTCTTGTCTTGTAACCCGCCCTGATTCTGAATGCTTTTTTACCCTGTGCTTACTAAACAGACTCTGCCTGCTTCTCTCTCTGTCTCATTCTGATTCCACCGCGTGCTCTCTATCTTTGCTCTTTTTTCTTAATCTACACTGATATTGAATAGTTTCAATGCTTTTTTACCCCGGGCTTACCAAACAGTCTTTGCCTTGGTCAATTTTCCTTTTAAAACTCGTTTTTTCTTAACATGCATTGGCATTAACTAGTTTTAATGTGTTTTATTTACTAGGGTTAAACCAGAAAAGCTGCCTCGTTTTACAAAAAGACTGCAAAGGTAAACATTTTTTAATTTTACCCTGAGCTTTATTGTATTTTTCTTAGCCACTTTTTTATAGAGTCTTTGTCAATTTTCCTTTTAAACCTCGTTTTTTCTTAACCTACATTGGTATTGACTAGTTTTAATACGTTTTATTCACTTTTATTACACTGCCTTAGTACATTTTCTTTTAAACCTAGTTTTTAATGTTTTTAAAAGCTTTTTTCTTAGTACCCCTTTATAGTTTTTGGCCATGTGCTTACTTAACAGGTTTTGCTTCAGTCAATTCCCCTTTTAAACCTAGCTGTATTGTTTTTAATATTACTTAATAATATTAAAAAGTTTTTTTTAACCTGTGTTGGCATTCAATAGTTTCAATCCCTTTTTATTCACTTTTTTACCCAGGGCACCCCAAACAGGCTTTGCCTTGGTTAATTTTTTTTAAACCTAGTTTTTAAGTATTTCCTTATAGTTTTTGCTTATGTCCTTACAAAACAGGTTTTGCTTCACTTAATTATCCTTTTAAACTTAGTTTATAATGTTTTTTCTTAACCTACATTGGTATTGAATAGATTCAATGCTTTTTTATCCTGTGCTTAACAAACAGGTTTTGCCGTAGTAAATTCCCTTTATAAACCTAGTTTTCAATATTATTTAACTTTTCTCTTAATCCACCCTGATATTTAATACACTTCCCCTAGTCAAACACACACACACATTTTTTTAAAATGGCCGACAGCGCCAACCAAAACGGGGGGTGGGAAGGCGGGAAATAAGCCCTAAAAGGGGCGTGGAAACCTGTCAAAATTGCATGGTGATGAATACTATCGAGCTTATTACTACTCATGCTGGTACCCCAACTTTTGGACTCTAAGGTTCAGTTTGGGGAAAGATACTATGACAGGAGTATCCTAGGGAGGCCAAAGGGGCTGGTGGAGGGAGCAGACAGAGCAGGGGTAGAGGCAGAGTCGCTGAAGGGTTGACCCCTGTGGGAGATGGCAAAGTGTGTCCAGATATGGATTTCAAACCCCTTCGCTGTAGAGATTATAAGGCTGACTAAAGAACAAGTGAGAGAAGAAATTGCTGTTCAAAATTCCCTCCTTCACCCAATGAAAGAGGTAGGTTCTCAAAACAGCATAAACCATCACAGCAAAACTTCAGAATCACCTGCAGACTTGGAAGAACCCATAAAAGAACCTGAACAACCTAACATGAGCGTGGCAAGCGACGTGAAGGTTTCTGTTTGGGTTTCCTTTTGTGAGATTTACAATGAGTACGTTTACCACTTTTCACTCCCAGTGTCAACTGACAAGAAAAGATGGTTGCTGTGTCTTACTCAACAGGGCCGGCTTTAGGCCGATTCGCCCGATTCCCGGGAATCGGGCCCTGCGCCTAAGAGGGCCCCGCGCCTTAGGCACCTTTTTAATTTTTTTTTTTTTTACTTACCTCAGGTCCCCGGCTGCGGTCTGCTCCGGGGTCTTCCGTGGTCCCACTCCCTGACCAAAGCGCAGGCGGGAGCGTGGCAAGCCCCACGGCCACACTCTCCCGGCTGGAGCTCCGGCCGGAGTACGGCAAGCCCCGCGGCCCCAGCTGGAGCTCCAGGCCCTTTAAATAGCCCCCAGAGCCCTGGGGTAGTGGGGGGATCTGGGGGCTATTTAAAGGGCCAGGGCTCCAGCTGCCTCTGCCACCCTTTAAATAGCCGCCAGAGCCTCGCCACCCCCATGCATTCCCCAGGGCTCCAGCGGCTATTTAAAAGGTCTGGGGCGGGGTAGAAACTGGGGAGCCCCGGACCCTTTAAATAGCTGCCAAAGCCCTGGGATAGCAGGGGGTTTGGAGGTCATTTAAAGGGCTGGGGCTCCAGCTGCCTCTGCTGCACCCCCTGCCCTGCCCACACCAGCCCTGCTCCCCCTGCCTGCAGCCAGCTCTGCACCCCGTGCCCACAGCCAGCCCCTGTCAACTCCCCTGCCCTGTCTCCAGTCAACCCCTGCCACACACCTCTGCGGCCCTGCCCAAAGCCAGCCAGCCCCACACACACTGCTTCCCGCACCAGCCCTGCACTGCCTGCCTTGCCCTGTCTCCAGCCAACCCCTGCTGCACCCTCCTGTCTGAAGCCAGCCAGTCCCACTCTCCTCTGTCTCCAGCCCTGCCAACCTCTGCTGCACCCTCCTGCAGCCCTGCCTGAAGCCAGCCCGCCCCACACACCCCTGTCTCCAGCCAGCCCCATGCCCCTTGCCCTGCCTGCAGCCAGACCCTACCTCCAGTCAGCCCCTGCCCTGCCTCCAGCCAGCCCCATGACCACTGCTGCCCTGCAGTTCCCAGGGCAGTAACCCTGCACACCTGCTTCAATGAGGGGGGCAGGGAGCAGCTGGGACCCACACATGTGCACACCCCCAGGGAGTGGCGGGGACCCACACATGTGAAACTGCTGTCATTAATAACCAATCAACAGCATATATGATGCAATGTACATAATATATAATTTTATTATTTATATAGTTATGGAAAGTAAATAATACATGAAAGAAATGAAAGGCTTTTTTTTCGGCTTTTTTTTTTTAAGTCATCCCTGTCAGGGCCCCGCTGAAAATGTTCGAATTGGGCCCCGCACTTCCTAAAGCCAGACCTGTTACTCAAGACATCAGAGGCTTCTCTGATGTAAAAGATCTGCAGTGGATTCAGATTTCTGATTCAAAAGCAGCTTTTAAACTTCTGCAGCTTGGGCTGAAGCACCAGAGTGTTGCTTGCACCAAAGGGAATCCTTATTCCAGTCGAAGTCACAGCATATTCACTGTTCAATGTTAAAGACTGAAGATTGGAAGCACCTGATGTAACACCAGCCAGTGACTCTGCGATCTTGCTGGCTCAGAAACACACACGTACCAAGACGTGCAATGAAGGTGATTGAAAGAGAGTGGAAATATTAACACTTCTCTACTGATTCTAGCTAAATGCATCAGTGCACTCAAAAACAGTCCACAGTCAGAGCTGCAGCTGCACATACCGTTTGGGGAAACTCACTTCCGTCAAGGCCATTTCAGTGGAAAAGGGAAGCTACATATGATGGTAAACAGCAGCCAGTGTGCTGCTGCATATGACAAAACGCCCAATGCTCCCCGAGAGCAGCCATTTGTCCGGAAGTCTGCAAGAGACGTGGCTCTCATAATAACGCTGAGACTAAAACGCAGGTGGCAGGAAAAAGAGCCCCGGTACTTTGGGAGAGGAGCCTGGGGGATGTGATAGAAGATGATGATCATTTAACTGTGGCTAACAATGACACACACGAACAGCATGATATGGCAGAAGAGATGTCAAATGAGGAGGAGGAAAAGAAAGTAATTCTTGGGAAAGAAGAGGATCTGAGATTACTAGCTATAAGAGAAGACTTGAGAAGGAAGCTGATCAACGAGAGAAAAGATAAGTGACTCCTGGAATTTAAACTTCGTGAAGAAGTCACACAAGAATTCACTCAATATTTTGCTCAACGGAAAACAGATTTCAGGCAATGCTTTCTCATGATCCAGAGTTGCTGGAAGAAGCCTCTGAACAACGCTTGGAAATCTACCAGGATTTGGTAAACGACTGTGCCAAAAAGCTGGATGAAGAACAGGAGATAAAGAATTCCCACTGCAGTGAAAGAGCTGGAATGCTGGAAGGAGGCAACAATGTAGCTCCTGAAAACTGTATTGCTCTTGAGGGCATTACTAATTCTCTGCCAGCTGATGTCACTGGTAGTAAGAAGCAGGCAGGAGGAGCTCACAGGATCCTTAGCAGACCCACAGGAAGCTATTCCTTGGCTTGAACAACAACTGGGGAAAGTTCCCGTTGAGCTAACCAAACCCAAAGAAGGGCTGACACAGAGAACCGAAGAGCTTGGAATGCAAGTGATGACATGAATCTGCTCGACCGAAGAAGCTACTGAGAAAATGACGACAGGGAATAAACGGATTCAAGAGCTAACGCACATTGTGGAGCAACAAGAGGATGTTAGAAGTAGACTACAGGACTTAGTATCCCATTTAGAAACTACAGAAAAAGACTATAGGTACGTCTACACTACGGGATTATTCTGATTTTACATAAACCGGTTTTATAAAACAGATTGTATAAAGTCGAGTGCACACAGCCACATTAAGCACATTAATTCAGCTGTGTGAGTCCATGGTCCGAGGCTAGTGTCGATTTCTGGAGCGTTGCACTATGGGTAGCTATCCCGTAGCTATCCTATAGTTCCTGCAGTCTCCCCCGCCCCTTGGAATTCTGGGTTGAGATCCCAATGCATGATGGGGCAAAAATCATTGTCGCTGGTGGTTCTGGGTACAGCCTCACCCCTCCCTCCGTGAAAGCAGCAGACAACCGTTTAGCGCCTTTTTTCCTGGGTAAACTGTGCAGACGCCATAGCACAGCAAGCATGGACCCTGCTAAGATCAATGCCGCAATCGTGGACGTTGTAAACACTTCACACATTCTTGTGCAGTCTATGCTGAACCAGGACCTGCAAAGCCAGACGAGGAGGCGGCGGCTACGGCAGAGCGACGACGAGAGCGATGAGACATGGACACAGAATTCTCTCAAACCGGGGGCCCCTGCGCTTTCGAGATCATGCTGGTAATGGGGCAGGTTCTAGACATTGAACGCTGATTTTGGGCCCGAGAAACAAGCACAGACTGGTGGGACTGCATAGTTTTTCAGGTTTGGGACGATTCCCAGTGGCTGTGAAACTTTCGCATGCATAAGGGCACTTTCATGGAACTTTGTGACTTGCTTTCCCCTGCCCTGAAACGCCAGAATACAAAGATGAGAGCAGCCCTCACAGTGGAGAAGCGAGTGACAATAGCCCTCTGGAAGCTTGCAATGCCAGACAGCTACCAGTCAGTCAGAAATCAATTTGGAGTGGGAACATCTTCTGTGGGGGCTGTTGTGATGCAAGTAGCCAAAGCAATCATTAAGCTGCTGCTACGAAAGGTTGTGACTCTGGGAAATGTGCAGGTCATAGTGGATGGCTTTGCTGCAATGGGATTCCCTAACTGTGTGTGTGTGGGGGGGGGGGTGATAGATGGAACCCATATCCCTATCTTGGCACCGGCGCACCAGGCCACCCAGTACATAAACCGCAAGGGGTACTTTTCAATGGTGCTGCAAGCACTGGTGGATCACAAGGAACGTTTCACCAACATCCACGTGGGATGGCCGGGAAGGGTTCATGACGCTCGTGTCTTCAGGAACACTACTCTGTTTAAACGGCTGCAGCAAGGGAATTACTTCCCAGACCAGAAAATAACAGTTGGGGATGTGGAAATGCCTGTAGTTATCCTGGGGGACCCAGCCCACCCCTTGATGCCATGGCTCATGAAGCCATACACAGGCAGCCTGGGCAGTGGTCAGGAGCTGTTCAACTACAGGCTGAGCAAGTGCAGAATGGTGGTAGAATGTGCATTTGGCCGTTTAAAGGCGCGCTGGCGCACATTACTGACTCGCTCAGACCTCAGCCAAACCAATGTCCCCTTTGTTATTGCTGCTTGCTGTGTGCTCCACAATCTCTGAGAGAGTAAGGGGGAGACCTTTATGGCGGGGTGGGAGGCTGAGGCAAATCACCTGGCCGCTGACTACGTGCAGCCAAACACCAGGGCGATTAGAAGAGCACACCAGGAAGCGGTGCGCATCAGAGAAGCTTTGAAAACGAGTTTCATCATGGGCCAGGGTACGGTATAACTGTTGTGTTCGTTTCCCACTTGATGAACCCCCCCCTTGATTGACTCATTCCCTGTAAGCAACCCACCCTCCCCCTTCGATTACAGCTTGCTTAAGGAAATAAAGTCACTATCATTTTAAAAGTCAATTGTTCTTTATTAAAAAGACATTATAAAAAGAGGGAGAGAAATGACAAGGTATCCTGGGTGTGGTTTGGGAGGAGGATAGGAGGGAAGGAAAAGGCCATTAAACACATTTCAATGTAATGACAGCCTTTTGGTTGGACGGTCCATGGGGGTGGAGTGGGCGGGTGCACCAGGACCGGCGCTAGGGGTTTGAGCTCCCTAGGCGGACAGCAATTTCGCCGCCCCGCACGCTGGTCCCGCGGCTCCACTGGAGCTGCCGCAATGGTGCCTGCGGAGGGTCCGGTGCTCCGCGGCTCCAGTGGAGCTCCCGCAGTCGTGCCTGCTGGAGGTCCACCAGAGCCGCGGGAGCAGCCTACCCTCCACAGGCACCACTGCGGCAGCTCCACCAGAGCCGCCTGCTGCTCCCTCCGGCAAAACAGCGCCCACCAATAATCCTGGCGCCCTAGGCAATTGCCTAGGCTGCCTAACAGGTAGTGCCAGCCCTGGGGTGCACGAAGCCTTCCCCCACACGTTCTTACACGTCTGGGTGAGGAAGATATGGAACATGGTGAGTGGTGAGGGTAGTTACACAGGGGCTGCAGCGGCACTCTGTGACCCCGCTGCTGTACCTGAAGCTCCACCAGACGTCAGAGGATGTCAGTTTGATCACGCAGCAGCCCCAACGTTGCATCCCGCCACCGCTGATCTTCCTGCCTACACCTCTGATCTTCCTGCCGCCACCTCTCATCTCGAGCATCTCTCCTGTCCTCACGTTGGTCCCTCCTGTCCTCACGTTCACTGCCATCTTTCCTGTAGTTTGATACCACATCCTTCCAATCATTCAGATGAGCTCTTTCATTGCAGGTTACTTCCATGATTTCCGAGAACATTTCTTCTCACGTCTTTTTTTTCCGCCTCCTTATCTGAGATAACCTTCGGGATGGAATAGGGAGACTTGAAAAATGTGCAGCTGCATGAGGGAGGGAAAAAAGGGAGAGAAGTATTTAAAAAGATACATTGTACAGAACAATGGTTATACTCTTTCACAGTGAACAACACTATTCACCTTACGTAGCACATGTGATTTCACTACAAGGTCGCGTTTTGCATCTTAATATTGAGTGCCTGCGGCTCTGGGGTTACAGATCTCACAGACGCAGGCCTGGGCATCAGAATTCAGCTTGCATGCGGCCATGGTAAGCCATTGTCTTTCGGCTTCTGCAGCCTTCATATACACAGTGCCCTCCTTTCCCAAATACCAAGCAAAGCCTGTTCAGTGATGCTTCTGTCCTGTTAACATGCAGCAGCAGAAGCCACCCCCACCTCCAATTCTGTGGGATGATCGCGTTACCCCTCCCCCCACCCCATGGCTGGTATCATGGAAGATCACTGCTAATCACCCCCCTTCCCCCCCCCCACCGCGTGGCTGGTAGCAGGGAAGATCCCTGATAGCCAAACGCGAAAAAGCTCAGCGCTATTCCCCTCCTCCCCTCCCTCCGCTTGGCTACGTACAAGGAAGGATTTCTTTTAAGCAACAGGCAAACAGCCCAGTAGGAATGGCCATCTCTGTCCCCTTAATTAAATTCCTGAATTTTAACCAGCTTACCATGAATGATATCACTGTCCTGAGGATAACACAGCGAGATAAAGAATGGATGTTTCTTGAATGCCAGCAATCACCGGGACCATACACAGCTAGGCTTTGTCATGCAATGATACCTGATTACTTGCTACATGCACGGCGTGGTCAAGTGTCCTACCATGGTGGACGGAATAAGGCTGCCCTGCCCAGAAACTTTCTGCAAAGGCTTTTGGAGTACCTCCAGGAGCGCTTCATGGAGACGTCCCTAGAGGATTTCCGCTCCATCCCCAGACATGTTAACAAACTTTTCCAATAACTGTACTGGCTGTGAATGCATCCCAAGTCCTCAGGGCAAATCAATCATTAAAAAACACTTGCTTTTAAACCACGTTTTATATTTACAAAGGTACACTCACCAGAGGTCGCTTCCATGGCTTCACTGTCTGGGCTAGTGGCTTGGGAGGGATGGGAGGGCAATTCCGTCTGGGTGAGAAAAAGCTCCTGGCTGTTGGGGAGAATGGAGTGCTGTGTGCTCTCTGCAAGCTCGTCCTCCTCTTCCTCCTCCTCATCTTCCCCGTCCCCAGAATCCTCAGCCATGGCTGAGATTACAACCCCCACCTCAGAATCCACGGACAAGGGGGGGTAGTGGTGGTGCAGCCCCCTAAAATTGCATGCAGCTCAGCGTAGAAGTGGCATGTTTTCGGCCCTGCCCCAGACCTTCCGTTTGCTGCTTTGGTTTTCTGGTAGGCTTGTCTGAGCTCCTTAACTTTCACTCTGCACTGCACTGAGTCCCTGCTGTGGCCTCTCTGCATCACGGCCTTGGAGATTTTTTCAAAGGTTTGTTCATTTCGTCTTTTGGAACAGAGTTCTGTTAGCACAGAATCCTCTCCCCATGCAGCGATCAGATCCAGTACCTCCCGTGCGGTCCATGCTGGAGCTCTTGTTCTATTCTCAGGAGACTGCATTGTTACCTGTGCTGATGAGCTCTGCGTGGTCACCTGTGCTGATCAGAGCTCCACGCTGGCCAACCAGGAAATGAAATTCAAAAGTTCATGGGGCTTTTTCTGTCTACCTGGCCAGTGCATCTGAGTTCAGATTGCTGTCCAGAGCGGTCACAGTGGTGCACTGTGGGATATCGCCCGGAGGCCAATACCGTCGATTTGCGGCCACACTAACCCAAATCCGATATGGTAATACCGATTTCAGTGCTACTCCTCTCATCGGGGAGGAGTACAGAAACCAATTTAAAGAGCCCTTTATATCGATACAAAGGACCTCATAGTGTGGATGGCTACAGCGTTAAATCGGTTTAACGCTGCTAAAATGGGTTTAAACATGTAGCCTAGACCAGACCTACGACAACTCTGGAACTACTAGTGAAAGACAAGTGGCAGAGGAGACCAACAATGGGACAGTAGAAGGCACTCAGTCTGGTGAAAGCGTGAAGCATGTGTTGGATGTAGGAAGAAAACACTGGTTTGAAAGTAAGCCTACCCACAAGGAAGAGACACCTACAAAGAAAGGCCCCGTTTCTACCACAGCCAAACAGGGAGCCTTCCGAAAGAATCCCATTCCGGTGCCAGCACCAGAGCAAAACCTCGCAATTCATAAACTTTATCGACTGAGGAGAAGAAAGTCAGCAACATGAAATGCTACATGGAAGTAACTGTTTATTTTCATTGTCTTGTGTGTTGCCTCTAAATTCGTAAAATAAAATAAAATAAAATAAAATAAAATAAAATAAAAAACTGTTTTTAGAAAAAACAGTCTCCCCTGCAGGTGGAGATACTGGTCACTGTCACTGAAGGAGGGAACAATAGAGTGGGATGCCCAGAGGAATGAATGGCTTGAGGACAATGTCCTGAAGGGACCCCTACCCTTGCAGAGTTTTCTAGCTCCAACACATTTCCACACAGGGTGGTTTCGCCCACAGAAATAAAAATCTGCACATCTTCCATGCCATTTTGGACCAATGGAAAAAACCAGGTACAATTCAAGTGACTTTTAAAATTGCCTCTGAAACTGAGTTAACAAAATAAAGGAACAACCAGAACATACACTTTGCAAGTGAAAACCGATAAATGGAGTTCTTTGCAAAGAAATTGTACATTTTCTTACTGGAAAAGCCACCAGCTGTCTGGAAAGGAAGAGTAGCCTGAATTACTTGCCTCAGTAAAATTAAATCCCCAAACAGAGACTTGTTGGGCCTGTGATGCTGGTGACTGGGGCTTGCTCACCCGTGGCTCCCCCTCTTCACACTGTGGAGGCACCAGGCAGGTCTGAGTCTGCAAGCAGGCGCCTGCCTCAGGTGCAGCTCCCACTGGCCACGGGGTCCAATGGGCTGGGGGGATGGGGAAGGCAAAGGGGGAGATTGCAGGCAGGGGGGAGGGGAGCTATCTCTGGAGGCACAAAGGGGGGGCTCTCTGGAGAGAGGTGACAGGGGCACAGGGGCCGGTGGGGGTTTCTCGGGGGCAGAGGGTTATGTGGGTCTCTGTGGGAGTGATGGACGGAGCCAGCTGCAGCCCAGGTCTGCTCTGCAGGGAGGGGTGTTGCTATAGTCCCCTCCAGGAAGCCCCCTCTGTACGGTGTATTAAATGCCAGCCCCAGGGTGCCCATCGCTGCTCCCCCACATCTGTCTTCCCCCCCTTCCCCCGGCTGTGTCTGTGTCTGTGACAGACTCCTGCTGTTCGCTCTGCCTGCGGCTCAGCCACTGCCTGCAGCTCCCTGCCTCGCCCTGCAAATGGAATTAAAGCAGCTGGAGATGGATGCGCGAGAAGCGACAGAGGAAGAACCGCACAAGCAGAGATGCCGGAGAAGAAGCTGCACACCAGAGCGCCCTGGAACTGAGACCAATAGAGGCTAATAAGGAAACCGAGGCCCAGAAGCTCGCCATGGAGAAGAAGGAAGGAGAGAGGAAGCATGAACTGGACTTGATAAAGAGGCAGAACCAGCACCCCCCACACACACACCAGGGGGTCCCACCACTCCAAAAATCCACCAACGGGAGCGGTTGTGTCCTGCCTACGGCGACAGGGACATGGCTGAATATTTCACCACCTCTGAGCAGCTGTGTGTGCTCCATGCGGTCCCTGAGGACCAAATGACACCCACGTTGGTTGCGAAGGTGTCTGGGAGAGCTCTGGACAGATTCAGTAAGATGCCTGTTGGTGATGCTGCAGATTCTGGTACATTCAAGGGAATGGTTTTAAAACACTTTCACCCTTGACGCATCTAGAGTCGAGTTCAGAAGCCCAAAGCGAGGGGCTGGAATGAGCAATGTGGCCTGCGGCAGCAGCTGAGAGAGGGGATGGAGAAGGGGGTACGGTGGGGGGAGGTGTTACAAGCTCTGTAGAAATGGGTGATCCTGTTGCTCAGGGGCATTTCCTGAGTGTGTGTGATGATGATGTAAAACAGCGTTTGTGGGGTCTTCCAGCATGTGCCACTGCTCGGTTGGGGGGTTCGGTGCCATGTTGCGGGGGGCATCTGCCTTTCGCGTCACAGTGACCCCAGCCTGGGGGCCGTCACCGCAGCACCCAGACAGGGCAGTGTCTCTTGGCAGCCACTCACCCTGTGGGGTACAGTTCTGGGGCAGCCTGGCCCATGAGCCCTGCCCTGCTCCAGGGCTCCCGGCCATGGGACTGTGATGAAGTGGGGGGGTTTCTTGGGTTTTCTGCATTTTCCAGTGGGTTGCATGCAGAGGTGGTGGGACTCTGTCCCTGGGTGTTACTGGTTTAACGAGGGGAGGGGAGAGGGAGTTTGTTGGGACAGAGGACCGGAGAGGGACTCAGGACCCCGGCCGATGGCCTGGAGGATGGAGACCCCAGCGACTGGTGACCTGGTGACCTGGAGACGCAGTTCAGGAGACCCAGCTGGTTCTGGCCAGTGGGGGACAATGGGCTGCGGGGAGTGGACCCTGGTGACCTGACCAGCCAGTTCCAGCCAGAGGGGCCAGAGGGGGGCTGAGAGGAGAGGAGACCCAGTGACCCTGTTTACAATCCTGTTTACCTGGAGAGAAGCCAATGGACAGAGGGGGCTCGAGGCCGGGGATATCGGAGGCCCAGCTGGGAAGCAGGGGGGTCGGGGCTGGAGATGGGGAACAGGCAGAGCCCCCCTGGCTGCAGGGGGACTGGGATGTGCTGGGCTGAGGGAGGCCAGGCCTGAGGCCCTGAGAGTTTCCTGTGCTGGGTTCAGATGCTCAGTAAACCCTCCTGTGTTACACTAGCTGAGAGTCACTCCGGTCTAGAGGACAGGGTTGCATCAACCCCTTCGGGCGGGTGAGGAGGCCCCAGGGGGCCCAGAGCTAGGGGACTCCCTGAGGGGGCCCACAGCAGAGACAGACGTGCTGAGGCTCAGAGAGGTGCGGCTCCAGGAGGTGGAGGGGCCTGACCCTGGGAGAGAGTGGCCCCCCGAGAAGGGCTGTTGCACTGAAAGGGGCACCCCCCACGGACCACGCATGGGCACGACCTATGAGTCCGTGACAATGTGGCAGCAGAGGATGGTTGGCAGATGCATCCTGTAGATGTTTGGCTGCGGGCGCAGGCGCTTCGCAGTGAGTGGCTGCCAGCGATAGAACGAGGGTATTGAACCGAACCAGCCTGGAACTGGCCTAGAACCGGCTCCGTAAGAGGCACCTGGCAGGTCTGGGCAGGGAGAGGGGGCTGAGTGTGGGGAGGATCCCTAAAGAGCGGCTGATTGCTCAGCTTGTAGAGAATGACCAGTCTGAGGAACAGGCTCCAGACCCCAGGGGGGCTCCTGGGGTGCCCGGTGAGCCGGGGAGTAGCCGGGGGGGCAGTCTGTGTAGCGACTGGGAGGGTGTCAGACCCGACTCCCCAGTCAGCACAGGGAGACCCCAGTCAGGTTCCTCCCTCGAGGAGCTGCAGAAACTAGAGCTGGAGCTGAAAGTGAAGGAGCTGGCGCTGGAGGAGTGGAGGCTGGTGGACCGTGTAGAACAGAGAAAACACGAGTTGGCGATGGAGGAGTGGCAGCCAAGAGGGCCAGCTGGAGGGTAAGTGGAGAAGGGCCCCGAGATGCTGGTATTGGGGGGAATCTAGACACCAAAACTGCTGCCCCAGTTCAAGGGGGGGAGCAATATTGATGCCTATCTCACAGTCCTTGAGAAGGCCTGTGTTCTGATCCAGATTCACCCCACAGACAGGCTCCGCTGTCTAATCCCCCAGCTGGGTCCCAAGGCTATAGAGGCATTGAACCAAATGCATGGTGTTGAGATGAGAGACTACGACCTGTTCAATCAGGCTTTGCTGCCGAAGTTTGAACTGACCCCAAAACGTACAGGAAATGATTCCGGGATGTACGCAAGGGTCACGGAGTGTGGGGGAGTCAAGGCCCTGCACCCCCCACTTCCTGAGATTCAGTGTGACTCTCAGCCAGCCCATAAAACGGAAGGTTTATTAGATGACAAGACACAGTCCCAAGCAGAGTGTGTGGGTACAGCTAGAACCCCTCAATCAAGTCCTGGGGGGTTTAGGGAGCTTAGACCCCAGCTTGGGGTTTCCTGTGTTGCACCACCCAGCCCAAACTGACTCTCAAAATCCCTCCAGCAGCTTTCTCCCTCCTCCCCTCTGCTCCTCCTCTCCTTTGTCCAATCTCCCAGGCAGAAAGTGTCACTTCTCCCAACCCCCCTCCTGGCCCAGGTTACAGCTCAGGTAGATTCTTTCTCATCCGCAATGTAACTCCCCTGCAACATTCCCAGGGCAAATCCACCCCGCTCCCTGCTCCGGCACAGCAAGACCTCAGGTGTCACTTAGAAGGAGGTTGCCAGCCTGCTGGGGGAATATCTCCGCAAGTGGGGGAAGGGCGCAGGGGCCACCACCGCAGAGGACGTGTATAACCTGGTTGGGTTGGAGCAGCTGTGTGACATCTGCCCTCTGGACCTTAAGTTGTGGCTAGTGGACCGGAAGCCCAAGGATCTGCGCAGTGCGGGGTCACTGGCGGATGAGTTTGTAGACAGCAGATCAGGGGCAGGAGGAAGGCCCACTTCGGGGACTCAGAAGGGGAGTCACCCAGAGACTTCTCAAAGGTGGACTCCAGGAAGCCCAGCTCAGGGGTGACCAGCAACACTGGGGTGGCCGACCTCCCGCATGGGACTTGAGGGACCTGAAATGTAATTACTGTGGCCAAAAGGGACACAAGGTGGCCCAGTGCCTGAAGATGAAGGAAATGGAGGCCAAGCAGACCCCACGGGGTGTTATCTGGGTGGAAGCCCACCAAGAGGGGGCACTGCCAGGCCAGGGAGCCGCAGTTGAGAGGGCGCCGGGTGAGCGTGGGACAGATCCCGGGGGACAATTGCCACATCAGCCTCATTGAGGTGGGGGGCTAAGGAGGGACCCAAAGAGGTCAGGGTGCACCATCACCTGCCTACTGAGGTGCTAATGGGTAATGTCTTGGAGAACTGGCCGGATGGCACTCAGAGCGCCCTGGGCCTTACCCGGAGCCAGAGCCAGCAAGGGTCGCTGAACCTCCCGAGGGGGGGCCCGAAGCGCCGAGGGTAGGGCTTGACCAAGCTGGGCTGGAGCCTCTGTCCCAAGATGGGGAAACTGAGGCACCACCAGCCAGGGCTGTATCCTCAAACCCAACCGCTGAATTCCAAACGGAGCTGCAGGTGGATCCCTCCCTGGAGAAACTGGGGGCCCTGGCAGGCCACGGCAGGGCAGGGTCCCAGAAGGAGGACCACCGGGAGCGATTCCTGTGGGAGAAGGGATTCCTCTACTGGGAATGGGCTGGTTCCGGGCACACTGAACCTTGGACAGGTGGGAGGCAGTTGGTGGTTCCCCAGAGGTACCACCGCAGACTGTTGTACTTGGCCCACGATATTCCCCAGTCAGGGCATCCGGCACACCAGGCAAAGGCTGCTGCAGCACTTTCACTGGCCGGGGGTCTTTGACGCTGTCCGACAGTATTGCAGGTCCTGCGATTCCTGCCAGAGGGTGGGGAAGGCCCGGGACAAAGGTAAAGAACCGCTGAGACCTTTGCCCATCATAGAGGAGCCTTTCCAGAAGGTGGCCGTGGACATAGTGGGGCCCCTCAGCAGGGTGACCCGGGCAGGGAAGAAATTCATCCTGGTGGTAGTGGATTTCGCTACGCGCTACCCCGAGGCGGTGGCCTTGTCGTCTATCGAGGCAGATACCGAGGCAGATGCACTGCTGACCATCTTCAGCAGAGTGGGATTCCCCAAGGAGGTCCTTACAGACCAGAGGTGTAACTTCATGTCAACCCTGCTCCAGTGCTTGTGGGAGAAGTGTGGGGTCCAACACTCCTGGGCCTCGGCCTGCAGAACTGATGAATGAAATTGTTTTTAATTGTTCACTTTATCAATGTAACTTCTGTTCACTGTTTGCCATATTGTAATTCAAACCCCATTTTAAAACACTCACTCCATTTTGTGGAAGCTTCCTCCAACCTTCATTTTTGCAAACCCTGCTGTGATCTTATTAGTTTAGGTTAGATGTGTGACTGAGGTGTGTATGGGTGATGAAATCAACCTCCAGCCCCAGCTTGTCCTGATGAAACAAAGTTCAAACCCCACCTGCTGAAGATGCAGACAAGAGCCCTAACAAAGAAAGAAGTGGGTATTCACCCACGAAAGCTCATGCTCCAATACATCTGTTAGTCTATCTGGTGCCACAGGACTCTTTGCTGCTTTTACAGATCCAGACTAACACGGCTACCCCTCTGATAAAGTAAGCAGAGTCCACCCTAAAAAGAAAAGGTGCAATAGAAGGAAGATCAAAGCCAGGCCCGAGGCAGAAAGTCACCTGCAACTGATAGGTGATCAATCACCAAACCCAGAGGCAGCGTGACACAGCACGACGTATAGACTCTGGATTCAAACTAAAGCCTACAAAAAGGATGGGTGAGATGGGAGACTTTGGAGGGTAACGTTCTGCTGCCAACATGGAAGGACATCAATGCATGTCCAACAGAGACCCAGTTCGTCCTTGTGCCAGGCTTTCCTGGCCAGTTACCGCCACAAGCTACGAACCCAAGCTACAAAATCAAGCCACAAGCTCAAGCTATCTTCAGGACTGGTCACTATGCAGCAGCTGCAGAACATCTGATGGGTGTGTGTGTGTGTGTGTGTATGTGTGTGTATTGCTATTAGGTATAATGTGTGTGTATAAGGATTAAAATATTAGTTATTGGTCATAAATCAAATTATCATAATAAATGTGACATCTTTATCTTGCCCCCGTGTAGTTTTGTTTGTACAACATTATTGGTGGAGAATGCAAAGGGGGGGCAAGCACAGAATCCACAGTTATTATAAACACTGGTGTGCCCCCCGCCAGCTTTAGTAAGCCTGGCACTATAGGAAAAAATTGTAAACTTTATGATTAAGAGGTATACACACCCTCGGTCATAGCAGGGCTGAGAAAAAGTGGAGAGGCTTAACATCCCTCTCTCCACCCTGGATGGCTGGGGGGAAATAATTGGAGGTGGGTATATCCCCGGTTGTAGTAAGGTTGGGAAACAGGAGGAGGACTTAGAGATCCTCACTCCACACTGAAAAATCCTGTGTGCGGACACCCTCAGCCGTAGCAAGACTGAAGTAAAGAGGAGAACGTAATGCTTCTCGCTCTATCCAGGGAAGGATTTTTATAGTTGGTGCATGAACCCTCGGCGGTAGTAGGCCGAGTGATACAGAGGGAGGCTTAGGGTATGTCTACACTATGGGTTTATTCCAATTTTACAGAAACCAGTTTTTGGAAACAGATTGTATAAAGTCGAGTGCACGCAGCCACACTAAGCACGTTAATTCGGCGGTGTGCGTCCATGTACCGAGGCGAGCGTCGATTTCCAGAGCGTTGCGCTGTGGGTAGCTATCCCGTAGCTATCCCATAGTTCCTGCAGCCTCTCCCGCCCATTGGAATTCTGGGTTGAGATCCCAATGCATGATGGAGCAAAAACAGTGTCGCGGGTGATTCTGGGTAAATGTCGTCAGTCAATCCTCCCTCTGTGAAAGCAACAGCAGACCATCATTTCGAGCCCTTTTCCCTGGATTGCCCGGGCAGACGCCATAGCATGGCAACCATGGAACCCGTTCAGCCTTTTTTCACTGTCACCGTATGTCTACTGGATGGTGCTGACAGACGCGGTACTGCAGTGCTACACAGCACCATCCCCTTGCCTTTTGCAAGTTAGCAAAGATGGTTACCAGCTCTCCTGTATCATCTGCTGCTTTGCAAGTTGACAATGACAGTTAACAGCCATACTGTACTGTCTGCTGCTGTCTTGGGTGCTCCTGGCCGGCCTCGGTGAGGTCGGCCAGGGGCGCATGTACAAAAACGGGAATGACTCCCCAGGTCATTCCCTTCTTTAAATTTTGTCTAATGGAAAGTCAGTCCTGCCTAGACCATCAGGCAAGTCTGCTAAAGAACCAGAGAGACAAACGGCCACTCCGAGTCAGAGCCCCAGACATCCCGCAGAAATGATGAGCTGCATGCCATTCTAGGGGGTACCCCTGCAACAACCCCACCCGTTGCTTCCCTCCTCCCCCACCCCTCCTGGGCTACCGTGGCAGTGTCCCCCCATCTGTGTGATGAAGTAATAAAGAATGCAGGAATTTGAAACAACACTGACTTTATTGCCTCTGCAAGCAGAGCTCAAAGGGGGGAGGGGAGGGCAGCCTCCAGCTACCATGATATTCCAGGCAGGACTGAATCTCCATTAGACAAAGCTTAAAGGAGAGAATGACCTGGGAGTCATTCCCATTTTTGCCCAGGCTCCCCTGGCCGACCTCATCGAGGCCAGCCAGGAGCACTCACGGGACGAAGATGACAGATACCAGTCCTACTGTACCATCTGCCGTCCGGAAGGGAAGGGAAGGGAAGGGAAGGGGATGCTGCTGTGTAGCTCTGCAGCACCACGTCAGCACCACGTCTGCCAGCAGCATCCAGTAGACATACAGTGACATTGAAAAAGGGTGAAAGAGGATTTTTTTCTCTTTGCTTTCATGGGGGGCGAGGGGGGCAATGACAACATATACACTGAACCACCCACGACAATGTTTTTGACCCTTCAGGCTTTTGGAGCTCAGCCAAGAATGCAAATGGCTTTCGGAGAGTGCGGGAACTGTGGGATAGCTACAGTCGTCAGTCGTCCCTCCCTCCATGAGCATCCATTTCATTCTTTGGCTTTCTGGTACTCTTGTTTCAGCTCCTTAAGTTTCACGCAGCACTGTGTTGAGTCCCTGTTGTAGCCTCTGTCCATCATAGCCTTGGAGATTTTTTCAAATGCTTTGGCATTTCGTCTTTTGGAACGGAGTTCTGATAGAACAGATTCATCTCCCCATAGAGAGATCAGATCCAGTATCTCCCGTACGGTCCATGCTGGAGCTCTTTTTTTATTCTGGGACTGCATCACCACCTGTGCTGGTCAGCTCTGCACGCTGAGCAAACAGGAAATGAAATTCAAAAGTTCACAGGCTTTTCCTGTCTACCTGGTCAGTGCATCCGAATTCAGATTGCTGTCCAGAGCGGTCACAAAGGTGCACTGTGGAATAGCTCCCGGAGGCCAATACCACTGAATTGCGGCCACACTAACCCTAATTCGAAATGGCAATGCCGATTGCAGTGCTGCTCCCCTCGTTGGGGAGTAAAGATACCAATATTAAGAGCCCTTTATATCGATATAAAGGGCTTTGTTGTGTGGATGGATGCAGGGTTAATTCAGTTTAACGCTGCTAAATTTGAAATAAACTCATAGTGTAGACCAGGCCATAGTGTCTCTCTCTCTGGCCCAGAGAGGGTTAAGTTGTTCTGCTAGGAGTTAAAATGGGAAACTGTTCTTTCAGAAGCTGTAAGCTGCTCTTTTAGGAATTAGGGGTTATAGTGCTCAATATTTATCAATTTGGTTTTGTTGTGGTTGGTCGTTGCTCACAACTGTTGGAAAGAATGTTTAAGAAAACACTGTCTAAAGATATTCTTTAAAAAAAGCCCAAACAACAAATTGGCTAGTTACTTATTAAACCCTCAACTCCAATGAAAAAGGAAGCAGCCACAGTGTGGCTTCTATGGAAAACCTGTCATGAGGTATTCCTTCAATTGGCTAAATGTAAAAATTAAAAACTGCACCAAGATTTACAAGCCTCTGCTGCAAAAGCAGAGAAATAAAAATGTATGTAGTACCCAAACCCAGTTAGATGCCCTTAAGGTTGGGTACAGAGAATTAAAACAGCACTCTCACATCTTACAGCAGCAGTAACATCAGAAAAAGGAATGTAACCTTTCTGCCCCTCTGAGTTGGCAGCAACAAGGGCCAGGTTCAGTATCCAGGGGTTCCATTTCAGTAACACAATGCATAACCGGCTCGAGCCCCCACCCAGTGACACATACCACACACCCCTGGGCGCCTGTAGGAGGCAATACTTCCCCTCTCGCAAGCACAAAATCTGAGTGTAGCAAAATCTTTTTAATAAAGGAAGGAATCAATGCGGCATCCCATTGGAGAAACACCACAAACAGGGTTATAACACAAACCATAAACAAAAACCCACCTCCAAGTACGTTTGGCACTGTCCTATTCCCCTTAGGGTTTTAAGTCCAATCACCCCAAAGTCCAACAACCCAAAAGTCTCTGGTCAATGCCACCCCAGAGTTTGAGAGTTTATCTGTAGAGGTCCCTCCCCCCAGCCTGGTAGAAAGGGGCACCTTACGTGGTCCGGGGCCAACTGCCCTGCCTCTCCGTGGGTTCTGCTTCCGCCTTCTCCACGAACTGCTCCGCTTTACCAGCCGCTCCACTCTGCTCCCCCAGCCGTCCTCAGGAACTGCTCCGCTCCACCAGCTGCTCTGCTCCATGAGCTGCTCCAGTTCTCCCTGCAAACTGCTCAGCTCCACCCGTCCCACAGCTACTCCGCTCCGCTGCCACCAGCTGTCCCGTGATCCGCTCCAGCCATCCCCACAAACTGCTCCACTCCGCCAGCTGCTCTGTTCCACAGTATAGCTTCAGGCTCCCCCACTAGCTAGCACAGTACTCAGTACTCTCAGCTCAGTAATTTCAGCTCTTTAGTGATTTCAACTCTTCGTAGGGGAGCCCCAGTGCTAGTGCACCATTAGCCCAAAGTGAGTTCAGCTCAGTCACCTGTATCTAGATTCTTGAGGGAATAAAAAAATCAACTCTGACATTCCACAGTGGAGAGAGGAGGGGGTGGAACTGGTGCTTCTGGCTCCACAAGGCCACTGCACCACCAGGCATAGATACCTGTCCCCAGCCTCTCTCAACTCACTGGGAATTGGAACCCATGTCCCTTGTCTAGCAAGTACCACCCAACTGAGGGTGAGTCATTTGTCACCAAGCAGTCCCACAGCTCGGCAGCCTGGGATGGGGTAGGCGTGCCTATGCAAATACACTCTCTGAAATTCTTTCCGCCAGATGTCAGGGTAGAGCTCATCCTGACTCTGCTTACAGGAATATCTGAGACCCCAGAAGGGGCAGACTTTCGGGACCCCTCCAGAGATTGGGAAGGGGGATATTTGGGTAGATTCCTCCTCCCAGGGCCAAAATGTCATTGCAATGGAGCCTGCTTCTGCCTCAGACCTCCAGGCCATGGCAAAGTGGCTGGGGATTTTAAAATGGAAAAAATTTAAACTCACAAAGAAATGCACCACTTAATTAGCATTTGTGCGGCCCCAAGTACCAAACACACCGTGGCAGAGACTGAGCAGGGTCTGGGAGCACTGTGCTAATTTTGTTTCTAAGCTGCTATCTTTCAGGCTCTGAACAAGAACATCAAGAGAGCTGGTACCAGCTGAAGAGTTATAAAATACCATGGTTACAGTGTCGCGACAAAGTCTGTGTTCAGTGTTGCATGTTCTGTGTTGCATGTTCTGTGCCTGTCTCTAGTGGTGTCCTGTGCTAGCATTGGGCCCAGAAACAGAGTAACACTACACTAGATAGGGCAAATGTCCTTTCCTTTCTCTACTTCCCCCATGTCCATCCAACTTATCAATCACCACTTGTGTCGAAAAGCAGGGCCGCCCGGAGGGGGGGGCAAGAGGAGCAATTTGCCCCGGGCTCCGCAGGGGCCCCCACTAGAGTTTCTCAGGGCCCCTGGAGCAGGGTCCTTCGCTTGCTCCAAGGGGCCTGGAAAACTCTTGCGGGGCCAGGCCCTGGAGCTTCTTCCGCTCCCGGTCTTTGCTGGCAGGGGGGGTCCTTCTGCTCCGGGGGGAAGGACCCCCCGCCAGCGAATTACCGCCAAAGTGGGACCTGCCGCCGAAGTGCAACCCGGTCTTTGGCGGTAATTCGGTGGCTGGGGGCCCTTCCGTTCCGGGACCCGTTGCTGAAGTGCCCCGAAGACCCGTGGCAGGGCCCCCCCCACCGAATTACAGCCGAAGAGTAGGCTGCACTTCAGCGGCGGGTCTCGCTTCAGCCATAATTCGCCGGCAGGGGGCCCCCTGCCGTGGGTCTTCGGGGCACTTCGGCAGCAGATCCCGGAACAGAAGGGCCCCCCGCTGCCAAATAAGGCCGGCTCTAGACATTTCGCTGCGCAGGGGGCGACCTGCCACTTGCCGGTCCTGCGGCTCTGGTGGACCTCCCACAGGCTTCTCTGCGGATGCTTCACCGGAGCCGCAGGACCAGCAGACCCTCCACAGGCACGCCTATGGGAGGTCCACCAGAGCCGCCTGCCGCCAATGGCCCCAGGCCCCTGGAATCCTCTGGGAGGCCCTGTCCAAAAGACTTTGGTCCCCAGTGCATCAGGTTTATTTTTTGTTAGGTTCTCTAATAGTCATTTTGTTGTTAATTTTTGTTATTGATTCATTTGTATTGTTAGTTACATTTGCTTGTATTGTTAATTCCACACTTTCCTCTATGCACCCTGGTTCTACTTCCCCAAGCCCTAAAGGGTAGTTCTTGGGCCCCCATAACCTGTAAGACCTTAGCCCATAATTGTACGGCCCCATCTTTCAGGTCCCCAGAAACCTCTTGAAAACTGTTAAAAATAGGGGATTCTGCAACATTTTAGAAACTAAAAGTTAGTTTAAGTCCAAATCAGCTTAACTTTGCATAACAACTGTGGTCCTCCTACAAAATCTTATTTGTTGTGTGTGCTTAAGAAGGTCCTGACTTCAGTAACTTTTGTTGTTTGATGGCTATTGCAGCATCAAACTTGGTCCTCATTTTATTTGTCAATGTACCCAATGATTGTAATGGTTTTACTGTATTCCCAATTATTATAACTATAAATGTTTGCATTTGTGTGTAGGTTATATCTGGTGTTGAGTCAATTGTAATGGGTTTAGTTATATTCACCTGGTTATAATTGTTTGGTTTGTTTGCAACAGATCACCTGTGCCCTACAATGACAACAACTACTGTAATAATCATTGACCAAGGGGCAGAGTGTTGTAGGAGCAGCCCACCTGGTCAGCTGTTCTAAATGTAATTTTTCATCCCCTCATTGTCCTCTTAGTAATCCTGTTACGTTGGTTCTGCCTTAAAACAATTACATAAAGTGTGACCCATTCAATACCCCTGGATTGAAGGGTCAAAAGGGGGATAATGTAGAACTGATACATGAAATTGTTTTTAATTGTTCACTTTATCAATATAACTTCTGTTCACAGTTCGCCATCCACTACACTTGTCTACATTGTAACTTCTGTTCACTGTTTGCAATATTGTAATTCAAACCCCATTTTAAAACACTCACTCCATTTTGTAAAAGCTTCCTCCAACCTTCATTTTTGCAAACCCTGCTGTAATCTTATTAGTTTAGGTTAGATGTGTGACTGAGGCACGTATGGATGATGGAATCAACCTCCAGCCCCAGCCTGTCCTGATGAAATGGAGTTCAAACCCCACTGGCTGAAGATGCAGACAAGAGCCCTAACAAAGTAAGCAGAGTCCACCCTAAAAAGAAAAGGTACAATAGAAGGAAGATCAAAGCCAGGTCCCAGGCTGACAGTCAGGCCTGCAACTGACGGGTGATCAATCACCAAACCCAGAGGTAGTGACACAGCAAGACCTACAGACTCTGGATTCAAACTAAAGCCTACAGAAAGGATGGGTGAGATGGGAGACTTTGAAGGGTAACATTCTGCTGCCAACATGGAAGGACATCGGTGCAGGCCCAACAGACCCAGGTTGTCCTTATGCCCGGCTTTCCTGCCCAGTTACCACCACAAGCTACGAACCCAAGCTGGGAAATAAAGCCACGAACGCAAGCTATGTCCAGGACTGGTCACTATGCAGCAGCTGCAGAACATCTGATGAGAGAGAGAGAGAGAGTGTGTGTGTATAGCTATTAGGTATAATGTGTGTGTATAAGGATTAAAATATTAGTTATTGGTCATAAATCAAATTGTTATCATAATAAATGTGGCATCTTTGTCTTGCCCCCTGAAAAGATCCTGTGTAGTTTTGTCTGTACAACAAGCCTACCACGCTCAGTCCAATGGGCTGGTGGAGAGATTCAATGGGACCCTAAAGAGGATGCTGAAAACCTTTATGGACCAGCATCCGCAGGACTGGGACAAGTATTTACCCCACCTGCTGTTTGCATATAGGGAAGTGCCCCAGGAATCCTCAGGGTTTTCCCCGTTCGAGTTGCTGTACGGGAGGAAGGTGAAGGGACCCCTGGACTTGATGAGGGCCGAGTGGGAGGAAAAGGCCTCTCCCAGTGGAGAATCAGTGGTGAAGTATGTACTGGCTTTCCGGGAAAAGCTCATGGGCTTGGCCAGGGGAAACCTAGCGAGGGCCCAGAGGAGGCAGAAGGTCTGGTACGACCGCTCAGCACAGGCCCACTCCTATACTACCGGGGACCAGGTGATGCTCCTCATCCCCGTGAGGAGGAACAAGCCGCAAGCTGCCTGGGACGGCCCCTTCAAGGTCATCAGACAGGTAAACCAGGTGAACTATGTGGTGGAACTGTCCAGCCAGGCACACAGCCACCGGGTGTATCATGTCAACATGATGAAACTGCACTGGGACAGGGAGAAGTTGGTGCTGGCTGGATGTGGGCAGTGAGAGGAGAAGGGAGAGGATCCCCTGGTGGGACTCCTCCCTGAGGCAGGGGCTAACCCCCACTGAAATCAATTCCCCTCTCTGACTAGCTAACCCCTGCCCAGCAGGCAGAGATCAGAGCGGTGCTGCATTCATACCGGCAGCTGTTCTCCATCCGGCCTGGGCTCACTAACCTGGCTGTCCGCCGGGTGGAGACGGGAACCAACCTTCCCATCAGGTGTTCCCCATTCAGGGTCACTAGGAAAACAGCCCAGGACCTGGAGAGAGAGGTCGGGGATATGCTGGCTTTAGGGGTGATCCAGCCGTCCGCCAGCCCCTGGGCCTCACCGGTAGTGCTGGTCCCCAAGAAGGATGGTTCTGTGTGGACTATCGGAAGCTTAATGCCATCACCGTGTCTGATGCCTACCCCATGCCTAGGACTGATGAGATCCTACACAAGTTGAGGGGTGCCCGGTACCTCACTACCATGGATCTTACCAAGCCTACTGGCAGGTGCCTTTGTAGGAACATTAAAGAAGGTACTAACAGTGAATCCCCCAAGTGACAGTGACCCCCCATAACTTGTCCCCCACACTTTAAAAATCCAACAGTTTCACCAAGTACAGAAATCTTTTAGTTCTTCTGTTAAAACTTGTAAGTTCCTGTCTGTAGAAACCATTTATTGTATCTGTCCTGTGAAAGATACCCTATTACTATGTAAAACTTATAAACAAGTTAATTGACTTTGTTCTTTGAAGTGAACACTATGCTACCACCCCTGCTGTGAGCCTTAAACTGTAATTGATGCAATGTAAACAAACGCTATAAGCTGTTAAGTGATTTTCACACACTCCGAAAGTGGTGAAAACAGTAAATTAAAATATGGTTAAGATATGAAATGTATGTTGACGAATGCTTTATGTACATGAATGGTTAGGGAGGTGCCAACCTAGGAAGAAAGTTTCCATCAGCTGAAGAATGTGTCAAGTGGACCACCAGACAAGCCCCGGAGAGTAAACTTGGATCCACCCCATCACCTGGAAGGATGAGAAACACAGACTTTGCACAATGTGGAGTCACCAGGAATGTGCCAACTGCTGATTGAGTCAGCAACAGCAGGATGAAACAGCTCCCATACACTAACGTAGGAATTAATTCCTGTAAGAATGGACTCCAAAGACTAAGGACTTTGAGTGTCTGGTTCTGCTGCCAACCTCCAGGAGCATCAGGTGCATCTGACACAGACTCGGCTCCATCCTCATGACCAAGATACCTGGCCAGTAACTTGGCATGAGCAACTTCTAGGCTGGTAACTATAACACCTTTACAGAACCTGAATGAATGATTGTGTGAATGAATATATATATGTGTGTGTGTATGTGTGTGTAAGGAATACGTAGTGATTGGAATAAGTAGTTAAACAACATTGTTTACTTTTATCTTTTGCTTTATTATTATATTTACAATAAATGTGGCATCTTTGCCTTATCCCTCTTAATAAGATCCTGCTGGTTTTTATTCTATCAGTATAACACCTTTGGACCTGGAGGCCCAGGTGAAGTCTGCTTTCACCACCCCAATAGGACTCTTTGAGTTCCTGGTCCTGCCTTTTGGTCTCAAGGGGGCACCTGCCACCTTCCAGCGCCTGGTGGATCAGTTGCTCAGAGGTCTGGAGGACTTTGCTCTGGCGTATATTGACGATATCTGTGTCTTTAGCCAGACCTGGGAAGAACATGTGTCCCAGGGGAAGAGGGTGCTAGGTCACCTCCAGGATGCAGGACTGACCATAAAAGCTGAAAAGTGCAAGGTGGAGATGGAGGAGGTGTCATACCTGGGCCAAGGTGGGGGGCGGTCACCTGAAGCCAGAGCCGGCAAGGTGGAGGCAATCCAGGACTGGCCCGCTCCCCAGATTAAGAAGCAGGTCCAGGCTTTCATTGGGATGGCGGGGTACTACTGGAGGTTTGTGCCCCACTTGAGCTCCCTGGCGGCTCCCCTCACGGAGCTGTGTAGGACGGGGAAGCCAGACAAGATGGTCTGGACCGAGCAGTGCCAGAGGGCTCTCTGTGCGCTGAAGGGGGCACTTATCCAGGGCCCGGTGCTGGTAAACCCGGATTTTAACAAACTCTCCTGGTGTTCACCGACGCCTCGGACACAGGGCTGGGGACGGTGCTGATGCAAACTGATACTAAGGGGGAGAGACACCCCATCGGGTACCTGAGCAAGAAGCTGCTGCCCCGGGAGCAGCACTATGCGGCCATCGAGAAGAGAGGCCTGGCCATGGTGTGGGCCCTCAAAAAACTGCAACCATATCTATTTGGGCGGCGCTTCACCGTGTACACGGACTATTCGCCCCTGACGTGGCTACATCAAATAAAAGGGGCTAATGCCAAGCTGCTGAGATGGAGCCTGCTCCTCCAGGGGTACGACATGGAGGTGGTTCATGTGAGGGGGAGGGACAATGTTATAGCTGATGCTTTATCACGGGGCGGGGGCCCTGAACTTCCCCAGGTCACAGGCTAAGTGACCCTGCTCCGTTCAGCCACGAAGGGGGGAGAAATGTAACCAAGTGGGGGAGTTTCTTGGGGTTTTCTGTGTTTTCCAGATGGTTGCATGCAGAGGGGGTAGGACTCAGTGTCCCCGGGTGTTACTGGTTTAAGGAGGTGAGAGGAGAGGCAGTTTGTTGTTACACAGGACTGGAGAGGGAACTTGGGACCCCAGCCGATGGCCGGGAGCATGGAGATCCCAGCGACCGGTGACCTGGTGGCCCAGCTCAGGAGTCACAGCCGGTTCTGGCCAGTGGGGGACAATGAGCTGCAGGCAGAGGACCCCGGTGAGCTGACCAACCAGTTCCAGACAGAGGGGCCCAGAGGGGGGCTGAGAGGGGAGGAGACCCAGGCCTTCCTGTTTACAACCCTGTTTCCCTGGAGAGAAGCCAATGGACAGAGGGGGCTTGGGGCCAGGGATATCCGAGGCCCAGCTGGGAAGCAGGTGGGCTCTGGGCTGGAGAGGGGGAGCAGGCAGAGCCCTGAGGCTGTGAGAGTTTCCTGCGCTGGGTTCAACCCTCAATAAACCCTCCTGTTTTATGCTGGCTGAGAGTTGCTCGGGGCTAGACAACAGGGCAGGGGTTGGGGGGAAATCAACCTCTTTGGGGGGTTGGGAGACCTGGGGGCCCAGAGCGAGGGGACTCCCTGAGGGGGCCCATGGCAGAGACAGACGTGCTGAGGCTCAGAGAGGTGCGGCTCCGGGAGGTGGAGGGGTCTGACCGCGGGAGAGAGTGGACCCCCGAGAAGGGCTGTCTCACTGAAAGGGGCACCCCCCATGGACCACACAGGGCCACAAGTGGGCACGATCTGCGAGTCCGTGACAGGGACAATCTCAAAGTGCTCCATGGATCATCCTTTTGCCCCAGCGCCCCCACTCCTGCCCCAGGAGGAGACTGGCCATATGTCACACAAGGGGAAATTGAGGCACAGGGTGTGTCACCACTTGCAGCAAGTCAGTGTCAGCAATGGGAACCCGAGAAGCCTGACTCCCAGTTCTCCCCCACTAGCCCCCACTCCTCTTCCAGAGCTGGGATAGAACCCAGGAGTCCTGGCTCCTTCCTTACCCCTCCTACCAAACTCCCTTAACTCCAGGTATAACCCAGAGCCCCTGGACAGACAAGGGCTGGGCTGGGCTAACACAGGCTGCCGCGGGCACGGCCCAGACTGACCAATTGTAAATCACAATCAAAAACTCAAAAGCATCTCAAAACCCACTTTATTGCTGTTAGCAAAGCTGCAGAGCGAGATGGGGGCGCAGGGCTGTGAGCACACCCAGGGCACAGGGCGGGGGCTGTACAGGGACTGGGCCCTCCCCACACAGACCCCGCACTGGGCACTGGGGCTCAGCAGGGCTGGACCCTGGGGGAGCCACACACGGGTGCGATGGGGCCTTTAGCCGGGCACTGGTGCTTCCCCACCCCCAGCCATGGGCCCAATCCTGCCCCACAGGGACCCCATTGACCGGGAATGGCCAAATCTGGCCCAAAGCCTCCTGGGTAATGGCTGGAGGGGTGTTACGTGGGGAGACTGACAGCAGCCTCAGGCCAATAGGGGCTTGGTGCCCACTGGAGTCAAGAGAAACCTTCCCCACGGGACAGCAGCCCTCTCCCCTGCTGCCCCCTGAGGAGGGGTGACCCCCATTCCCAGCCCCATGGGGTAGTAGCCCTCTCCCCTGCTGCCCCTTGAGGAGGGGTGACTCTCATTCCCCTGCTGCCCCCTGAGGAGGGGTGACCCCCATTCCCAGCCCCATGGGGTAGTAGCCCTCTCCCGGGATAGGTGCCCCCCTCCCAAGCACAGAGTGGGCCTGCTCCCCAGTGAGTCTCTAGTGGGTTGGGTGTCACAGTTATGGGGCCGGGGGGCTCCTGCCTGGGTACAGCAGCTGGCACTGACGGGCACGGAGCAGGGACACTGGGGGCAGAGCTGGGTGTGTGTGCGTGTGCGTCCCATGAAAGCACCTGGGGGGTTCGGGGGCCCTGGCTCCTCCCCACGTTTATCTGAAAGGCAAAGAAGGTCAGTTACCAAGAGTCCTGGGCCCCGATGCGAGGCTGGCAGGGATCAGGGCCATTCCCCAGCACCCCAAGGAATCTCCCATTGACATGGGGTGCTGGGTGGGCTGCGGGGCTGTGGCTGGCTGGGAGAGAACAGAGGGTGGGGGGGTCTCCCCAGTGAGTGCTTGGTGGGCCCAGGGGTTTTGGCTGGCTGGGCGGGCACGCTGAGGGGGGTCTCCCCAGTGGGTGCTGGGTGGGGGAGGGGCTGTGGCTGGCTGGGAGGGCACAGCAGGTGGGGGGGTTCTTCCCAGGGGGTGCTGGCTGGGCCCAGGGGCTGGGGGCAGCGGCTACTCACAAGGGGCCCCGCGGGTTGCGGGTGGCGTTCATCTTCATCCCCTTGATGATGAGGATGGTGCCCACGATGATGCCGACGATGCCCACAGCCAGGCCCAGGGCACACACCAGGGTCTCTGTGGTCTCGGGGACGGGGGTGGGCACTTGGGCTTCTGGAGAGAGGGGGAGAGGGACAGGGCATGGAGTGAGGGGGGCTGTTCCCACCCCTCCCTTCCAGCGCTGGGATAGAACCCAGGAGTCCTGGCTCCCAGCCCTGTGCCCAGCAGGGTACCCGGCGCCCCGGCCTCACCCCAGTGCTTCGTGAAGGGCTCGGGCAGCCCCCCGTGCTCCACCCGGCAGTCGTAGAAGTCGCCCTGGCTGGGGAGGAAGGGCAGGTAGGAGAACTTGCGGAAGGAGTTGTCCTGGCGGGGGTAGAAGTCGGTCTCGTAGACGCCCCCGGTCACCTCCTGCCCGTTCTTCAGCCACGTCACGCTGAGCACCGGCGGGAAGAACTTGTCCACGAAGCAGATCAGGACGTTGGGCTCGCCCAGCTCCACGGGGTCTTCGGGGAACACGGTCACCTCAGGGGGCACTGGGGAGACAGGGGTCAGTGGGTCCCATTGCCTGCCCCTGAGCCAGCCAGGCATCCGGATTTTGACTGCAACGCCTGGTCAAAGAGGGACCCTGGCGGCTCCTGTCAGCACCACTGACGGGCCGTTAAAAGTCCCATCGGCAGCACAGTGGGGCTAAGGCAGGCTCCCTGCCTGCCCTGGCTTCACGCAGCTCCCAGGAGCAGCCGCCATGTCTGGCCCCGAGGCACAGGGGTGGCCACAGGGAGTCCGCGTGCTGCTCCTGCCCCCAGTGCCGGCTCCGAAGCTCCCAGGAACTGTGGGGGTGGCGCTTGCGGGCGCAGGCAGTGTGCACTGCACAGAGACAACTGGCCCTACCTCTGCCTCTGGGAGCTGTGGGGAGCCTGGGCACGCAGAGAGCCTGCCTTAGCCCCACTGTGCCACCGGCCAGGAGCCACCTGAGGTAAGTGCTGTCCGGCCGGAGCCTGCACCTCTCACTCACCCCAGCCCTGAGCCCCCTCGCACACCCTGAACCCCTCATTTCCAGCCCCACCCCAGAGCCTGCATCCCCAGCTGGAGTCCTGCCGCCCACACCCCTATCCGCTGCCTCAGCCCAGTGAAAGTGAGTGAGGGGGGCAAGAGCGATGGAGGGAGGGGGGCTGGAGTGAGTGGGGGCAGGGCCTTAGAGCGGGGCAAAAGCGGGGCCTCAGGGCAAGGCACAGGCAAGGGGGTTCGGCTTTGTGCAATTAGAAAGTTGGCAACACTAGCCAGTCCCCACCATGGGGCTGGATCGGAGCCAGCACCCCCTGTAGGGGACAGGCCCCATGTCCCATTCTCTGCCCCCCTGAGCCAGCCAGTCCCCGCGCTGGGGCTGGCGGGGAGCCGGCGCCCCAGGAGGGGACAGGCCTCATGTCCCATTCCCTGCCCCCCTGAGCCAGCCAGTCCCTGGTGCTCACACTCCAGCTCAGGGTCTCTCCCCAGGACTGTGGGGGTGTCACCGGGGCCGTCCCAGCTCCCTGCCCTGACGGCTCATAGGGCACCAGGAACAGGGGAGAGAATCCCTCAGGGCAGGACTGGCACTGGGCAGGGGCCATGAACAGCCCTCGGCAAAGGAGCTGCCCTGGGCCCCCAGCCTGGAGGGTGTGAACTGCCCGGCCCCCTGCCCTGCAGAGCCCTGGCCCGGCTGGCTGGCTCCCTGGGGCCCTCCAGGGGCTGGGAGGGGAGCTGAGTGGGGACGCGCAGTCTCTGGTGGGGGCTGGGACTGGGCCGGCGTGAGGAAGGGAGTGTCCACGGGTGAGCGGGCTGGAGGGTTTCGGGAGAGGAGCTGAGTGGGGACGCGCAGTCTCTGGTGGGGGCTGGGACTGGACCGGCGTGAGGAAGGGAGTGTCCACGGGTGAGCGGGGTGGAGGGTTTCAGGAGAGGAGCTGAGTGGGGACGCGCAGTCTCTGGTGGGGGCTGGGACTGGGCCGGCGTGAGGAAGGGAGTGTCCACGGGTGAGTGGGGTGGAGGGTTCTGGGAGAGGAGCTGAGTGTGGACGCGCAGTCTCTGGTGGGGACTGGGACTGGACCGGCGTGAGGAAGGGAGTGTCCACGGGTGAGCGGGCTGGAGGGTTTCGGGAGAGGAGCTGAGTGGGGACGCGCAGTCTCTGGTGGGGGCTGGGACTGGACCGGCGTGAGGAAGGGAGTGTCCACGGGTGAGCGGGCTGGAGGGTTTCGGGAGAGGAGCTGAGTGGGGACGCGCAGTCTCTGGTGGGGGCTGGGGCTGGGACTGGGCCGGCGTGAGGAAGGGAGTGTCCACGGGTGAGCGGGCTGGAGGGTTCTGGGAGAGGAGCTGAGTGGGGACGCGCAGTCTCTGGTGGGGGCTGGGACTGGGCCGGCGTGAAGAAGGCAGTGTCCACGGGTGAGCGGGCTGGAGGGTTCTGGGAGAGGAGCTGAATGGGGACGCGCAGTCTCTGGTGGGGGCTGGGGCTGGGACTGGGCCGGCGTGAGGAAGGGAGTGTCCACGGGTGAGCGGGCTGGAGGGTTTCGGGAGAGGAGCTGAGTGGGGACGCGCAGTCTCTGGTGGGGGCTGGGGCTGGGACTGGACCGGCGTGAGGAAGGGAGTGTCCACGGGTGAGTGGGGTGGAGGGTTTCGGGAGAGGAGCTGAGTGGGGACGCGCAGTCTCTGGTGGGGGCTGGGATTGGACCGGTGTGAAGAAGGGAGTGTCCACGGGTGAGTGGGGTGGAGGGTTCTGGGAGAGGAGCTGAGTGGGGACGCGCAGTCTCTGGTGGGGACTGGGACTGGGCCAGCGTGAGGAAGGGAGTGTCCACGGGTGAGCAGGGTGGAGGGTTCTGTGAGAGGAGCTGAGTGGGGACGCGCAGTCTCTGGTGGGGACTGGGACTGGGCCAGCGTGAGGAAGGGAGTGTCCACGGGTGAGTGGGGTGGAGGGTTCTGGGAGAGGAGCTGAGTGGGGACGCGCAGTCTCTGGTGGGGGCTGGGGCTGGGGCTGGGACTGGACCGGCGTGAGGAAGGGAGTGTCCACGGGTGAGCGGGGTGGAGGGTTCTGGGAGAGGAGCTGAGTGGGGACGCGCAGTCTCTGGTGGGGGCTGGGGCTGGGCCGGCGTGAGGAAGGGAGTGTCCACGGGTGAGTGGGCTGGAGGGTTCTGGGAGAGGAGCTGAGTGGGGACGCGCAGTCTCTGGTGGGGGCTGGGGCTGGGACTGGGCCGGCGTGAGGAAGGGAGTGTCCACGCGTGAGTGGGGTGGAGGGTTCTGGGAGAGGAGCTGAGTGGGGACGCGCAGTCTCTGGTGGGGGCTGGGGCTGGGACTGGGCCGGCGTGAGGAAGGGAGTGTCCACGGGTGAGTGGGGTGGAGGGTATCGGGAGAGCAGCTGAGTGGGGACGCGCAGTCTCTGGTGGGGGCTGGGACTGGGCCGGCGTGAAGAAGGGAGTGTCCACGGGTGAGCGGGGTGGAGGGTTCTGGGAGAGGAGCTGAGTGGGGACGCGCAGTCTCTGGTGGGGGCTGGGGCTGGGACTGGGCCGGCGTGAGGAAGGGAGTGTCCACGGGTGAGTGGGGTGGAGGGTTTCGGGAGAGGAGCTGAGTGGGGACGCGCAGTCTCTGGTGGGGGCTGGGATTGGACCGGTGTGAAGAAGGGAATGTCCACGGGTGAGTGGGGTGGAGGGTTCTGGGAGAGGAGCTGAGTGGGGACGCGCAGTCTCTGGTGGGGACTGGGACTGGGCCAGCGTGAGGAAGGGAGTGTCCACGGGTGAGCAGGGTGGAGGGTTCTGGGAGAGGAGCTGAGTGGGGACGCGCAGTCTCTGGTGGGGACTGGGACTGGGCCAGCGTGAGGAAGGGAGTGTCCACGAGTGAGTGGGGTGGAGGGTTCTGGGAGAGGAGCTGAATGGGGACGCGCAGTCTCTGGTGGGGGCTGGGACTGGGACTGTGCCGGCGTGAGGAAGGGAGTGTCCACGGGTGAGTGGGGTGGAGGGTTTCGGGAGAGGAGCTGAGTGGGGACGCGCAGTCTCTGGTGGGGGCTGGGACTGGGCCGGCGTGAGGAAGGGAGTGTCCACGGGTGAGCGGGGTGGAGGGTTCTGGGAGAGGAGCTGAGTGGGGACGCGCAGTCTCTGGTGGGGGCTGGGGCTGGACCGGCGTGAGGAAGGGAGTGTCCACGGGTGAGCGGGGTGGAGGGTTTCGGGAGAGGAGCTGAGTGGGGACGCGCAGTCTCTGGTGGGGGCTGGGGCTGGGACTGGACCGGCGTGAGGAAGGGAGTGTCCACGGGTGAGCGGGGTGGAGGGTTCTGGGAGAGGAGCTGAGTGGGGACGCGCAGTCTCTGGTGGGGACTGGGACTGGGCCGGCGTGAGGAAGGGAGTGTCCACGGGTGAGCGGGCTGGAGGGTTCCGGGAGAGGAGCTGAGTGGGGACGCGCAGTCTCTGGTCGGGGCTGGGACTGGACCGGCGTGAAGAAGGGAGTGTCCACGGGTGAGCGGGGTGGAGGGTTCTGGGAGAGGAGCTGAGTGGGGACGCGCAGTCTCTGGTGGGGGCTGGGGCTGGGACTGGGCCGGCGTGAGGAAGGGAGTGTCCACGGGTGAGTGGGGTGGAGGGTTTCGGGAGAGGAGCTGAGTGGGGACGCGCAGTCTCTGGTGGGGGCTGGGATTGGACCGGTGTGAAGAAGGGAGTGTCCACGGGTGAGTGGGGTGGAGGGTTCTGGGAGAGGAGCTGAGTGGGGACGCACAGTCTCTGGTGGGGGCTGGGGCTGGGACTGGGCCGGCGTGAGGAAGGGAGTGTCCACGGGTGAGCGGGGTGGAGGGTTTCGGGAGAGGAGCTGAGTGGGGACGCGCAGTCTCTGGTGGGGGCTGGGGCTGGGCCGGCGTGAGGAAGGGAGTGTCCACGGGTGAGCGGGGTGGAGGGTTCTGGGAGAGGAGCTGAGTGGGGACGCGCAGTCTATGGTGGGGGCTGGGACTGGGCCGGCATGAGGAAGGGAGTGTCCACGGGTGAGTGGGGTGGAGGGTTCCGGGAGAGGAGCTGAATGGGGACGCGCAGTCTCTGGTGGGGGCTGGGACTGGGCCGGCGTGAGGAAGGGAGTGTCCACGGGTGAGCGGGGTGGAGGGTTCTGGGAGAGGAGCTGAGTGTGGACGCGCAGTCTCTGGTGGGGGCTGGGGCTGGGCCGGCGTGAGGAAGGGAGTGTCCACGGGTGAGCGGGGTGGAGGGTTCTGGGAGAGGAGCTGAGTGGGGACGCGCAGTCTATGGTGGGGGCTGGGGCTGGACCAGCGTGAGGAAGGGAGTGTCCACGGGTGAGCGGGGTGGAGGGTTTCGGGAGAGGAGCTGAGTGGGGACGCGCAGTCTCTGGTGGGGGCTGGGGCTGGGACTGGACCGGCGTGAGGAAGGGAGTGTCCACGGGTGAGCGGGGTGGAGGGTTCCGGGAGAGGAGCTGAGTGGGGACGCGCAGTCTCTGGTGGGGATTGGGACTGGGCCAGCGTGAGGAAGGGAGTGTCCACGGGTGAGTGGGGTGGACGGTTCTGGGAGAGGAGCTGAGTGGGGACGCGCAGTCTCTGGTGGGGGCTGGGGCTGGACCGGCGTGAAGAAGGGAGTGTCCACGGGTGAGTGGGCTGGAGGGTTTCGGGAGAGGAGCTGAATGGGGACGCGCAGTCTCTGGTGGGGGCTGGGGCTGGGCCGGCGTGAGGATGGGAGTGTCCACGGGTGAGCGGGGTGGAGGGTTCCGGGAGAGGAGCTGAGTGGGGACGCGCAGTCTCTGGTGGGGGCTGGGACTGGGCCGGCGTGAGGAAGGGAGTGTCCACGGGTGAGCGGGCTGGAGGGTTTTGGGAGAGGAGCTGAGTGGGGACGCGCAGTCTCTGGTGGGGGCTGGGACTGGGCCGGCGTGAGGAAGGGAGTGTCCACGGGTGAGCGGGCTGGAGGGTTCTGGGAGAGGAGCTGAGTGGGGACGCGCAGTCTCTGGTGGGGGCTGGGACTGGGCCGGCGTGAAGAAGGGAGTGTCCACGGGTGAGCGGGGTGGAGGGTTTCGGGAGAGGAGCTGAGTGGGGACGCGCAGTCTCTGGTGGGGGCTGGGACTGGGCCGGCGTGAGGAAGGGAGTGTCCACGGGTGAGCGGGCTGGAGGGTTCTGGGAGAGGAGCTGAGTGGGGACGCGCAGTCTCTGGTGGGGGCTGGGACTGGGCCGGCGTGAAGAAGGGAGTGTCCACGGGTGAGTGGGGTGGAGGGTTCTGGGAGAGGAGCTGAGTGGGGACGCGCAGTCTCTGGTCGGGGCTGGGACTGGGCCGGCGTGAGGATGGGAGTGTCCACGGGTGAGCGGGGTGGAGGGTTCTGGGAGAGGAGCTGAATGGGGACGCGCAGTCTCTGGTGGGGGCTGGGACTGGACCGGCATGAGGATGGGAGTGTCCACGGGTGAGCGGGGTGGAGGGTTTCGGGAGAGGAGCTGAATGGGGACGCGCAGTCTATGGTGGGGGCTGGGACTGGGCCGGCGTGAGGAAGGGAGTGTCCACGGGTGAGCGGGGTGGAGGGTTCTGGGAGAGGAGCTGAGTGGGGACGCGCAGTCTCTGGTGGGGGCTGGGACTGGGCCGGCGTGAGGAAGGGAGTGTCCACGGGTGAGCGGGGTGGAGGGTTCTGGGAGAGGAGCTGAATGGGGACGCGCAGTCTCTGGTGGGGGCTGGGACTGGACCGGCGTGAGGAAGGGAGTGTCCACGGGTGAGTGGGGTGGAGGGTTCTGGGAGAGGAGCTGAGTGGGGACGCGCAGTCTCTGGTGGGGGCTGGGGCTGGACCGGCGTGAAGAAGGGAGTGTCCACGGGTGAGCGGGGTGGAGGGTTCTGGGAGAGGAGCTGAGTGGGGACGCGCAGTCTCTGGTCGGGGCTGGGGCTGGGACTGGGCCGGCGTGAGGAAGGGAGTGTCCACGGGTGAGTGGGCTGGAGGGTTCTGGGAGAGGAGCTGAGTGGGGACGCGCAGTCTCTGGTGGGGGCTGGGACTGGACCGGCGTGAGGAAGGGAGTGTCCACGGGTGAGTGGGCTGGAGGGTTCTGGGAGAGGAGCTGAGTGGGGACGCGCAGTCTCTGGTGGGGGCTGGGACTGGGCCAGCGTGAGGAAGGGAGTGTCCACGGGTGAGTGGGCTGGAGGGTTCTGGGAGAGGAGCTGAATGGGGACGCGCAGTCTCTGGTGGGGGCTGGGACTGGGCCGGCGTGAAGAAGGGAGTGTCCACGGGTGAGCGGGGTGGAGGGTTCTGGGAGAGGAGCTGAGTGGGGATGCGCAGTCTCTGGTGGGGGCTGGGACTGGGCCGGCGTGAAGAAGGGAGTGTCCACGGGTGAGCGGGGTGGAGGGTTCTGGGAGAGGAGCTGAGTGGGGACGCGCAGTCTCTGGTGGGGGCTGGGGCTGGGACTGGACCGGCGTGAAGAAGGGAGTGTCCACGGGTGAGTGGGGTGGAGGGTTCTGGGAGAGGAGCTGAATGGGGACGCGCAGTCTCTGGTGGGGGCTGGGGCTGGGACTGGGCCGGCGTGAGGAAGGGAGTGTCCACGGGTGAGCGGGGTGGAGGGTTTCGGGAGAGGAGCTGAGTGGGGACGTGCAGTCTCTGGTGGGGGCTGGGACTGGGCCGGCGTGAGGAAGGGAGTGTCCACGGGTGAGCGGGCTGGAGGGTTCTGGGAGAGGAGCTGAGTGGGGACGCGCAGTCTCTGGTGGGGGCTGGGGCTGGGACAGGGCCGGCGTGAGGAAGGGAGTGTCCACGGGTGAGTGGGGTGGAGGGTTTCAGGAGAGGAGCTGAATGGGGACGCGCAGTCTCTGGTGGGGGCTGGGACTGGGCCGGCGTGAGGATGGGAGTGTCCACGGGTGAGCAGGGTGGAGGGTTCTGGGAGAGGAGCTGAGTGGGGACGCGCAGTCTCTGGTGGGGGCTGGGACTGGGCCGGCGTAAGGAAGGGAGTGTCCACGGGTGAGCGGGGTGGAGGGTTTCGGGAGAGGAGCTGAGTGTGGACGCGCAGTCTCTGGTGGGGGCTGGGACTGGGACTGGACCGGCGTGAGGAAGGGAGTGTCAACGGGTGAGCGGGCTGGAGGGTTTCGGGAGAGGAGCTGAGTGGGGACACGCAGTCTCTGGTGGGGGCTGGGACTGGGCCGGCGTGAGGAAGGGAGTGTCCACGGGTGAGCGGGCTGGAGGGTTCTGGGAGAGGAGCTGAGTGGGGACGCGCAGTCTCTGGTGGGGGCTGGGGCTGGGCCGGCGTGAGGAAGGGAGTGTCCACGGGTGAGTGGGGTGGAGGGTTCTGGGAGAGGAGCTGAGTGGGGACGCGCAGTCTATGGTGGGGGCTGGGACTGGACGGGCGTGAGGAAGGGAGTGTCCACGGGTGAGCGGGGTGGAGGGTTCTGGGAGAGGAGCTGAGTGGGGACGCGCAGTCTCTGGTGGGGGCTGGGGCTGGGACAGGGCCGGCGTGAGGAAGGGAGTGTCCACGGGTGAGTGGGCTGGAGGGTTCCGGGAGAGGAGCTGAGTGGGGACGCGCAGTCTCTGGTGGGGGCTGGGGCTGGGACTGGGCCGGCGTGAGGAAGGGAGTGTCCACGGATGAGTGGGGTGGAGGGTTTCGGGAGAGGAGCTGAGTGGGGACGCGCAGTCTCTGGTGGGGGCTGGGACTGGACGGGCGTGAGGAAGGGAGTGTCCACGGGTGAGCGGGGTGGAGGGTTTCGGGAGAGGAGCTGAGTGGGGACGCGCAGTCTCTGTTGGGGGCTGGGGCTGGGACTGGACCGGCATGAGGAAGGGAGTGTCCACGGGTGAGTGGGGTGGAGGGTTCTGGGAGAGGAGCTGAGTGGGGACGTGCAGTCTCTGGTGGGGGCTGGGACTGGGCCTGCGTGAGGAAGGGAGTGTCCACGGGTGAGCGGGGTGGAGGGTTCCGGGAGAGGAGCTGAGTGGGGACGCGCAGTCTCTGGTGGGGGCTGGGACTGGGCCGGCGTGAGGAAGGGAGTGTCCACGGGTGAGTGGGGTGGAGGGTTCCGGGAGAGGAGCTGAGTGGGGACGCGCAGTCTCTGGTGGGGGCTGGGACTGGACCGGCGTGAGGAAGGGAGTGTCCACGGGTGAGTGGGCTGGACGGTTCTGGGAGAGGAGCTGAATGGGGACGCGCAGTCTCTGGTGGGGGCTGGGACTGGGCCGGCGTGAAGAAGGGAGTGTCCACGGGTGAGTGGGGTGGAGGGTTCCGGGAGAGGAGCTGAGTGGGGACGCGCAGTCTCTGGTGGGGGCTGGGGCTGGGACTGGACCGGCGTGAGGAAGGGAGTGTCCACGGGTGAGTGGGGTGGAGGGTTCCGGGAGAGGAGCTGAGTGGGGACGCGCAGTCTCTGGTGGGGGCTGGGACTGGGCCGGCGTGAGGAAGGGAGTGTCCACGGGTGAGAGGGGTGGAGGGTTCTGGGAGAGGAGCTGAGTGGGGATGCGCAGTGTCTGGTGGGGGCTGGGACTGGGCCGGCGTGAGGAAGGGAGTGTCCACGGGTGAGCGGGGTGGAGGGTTTCGGGAGAGGAGCTGAGTGGGGACGCGCAGTCTCTGGTGGGGGCTGGGACTGGGACTGGACCGGCGTGAGGAAGGGAGTGTCCACGGGTGAGTGGGGTGGAGGGTTCTGGGAGAGGAGCTGAGTGGGGATGCGCAGTGTCTGGTGGGGGCTGGGACTGGGCCGGCGTGAGGAAGGGAGTGTCCACGGGTGAGCGGGGTGGAGGGTTTCGGGAGAGGAGCTGAGTGGGGACGCGCAGTCTCTGGTGGGGGCTGGGACTGGGCCGGTGTGAAGAAGGGAGTGTCCACGGGTGAGTGGGGTGGAGGGTTCTGGGAGAGGAGCTGAGTGGGGACGCGCAGTCTCTGGTCGGGGCTGGGACTGGACCGGCGTGAGGAAGGGAGTGTCCACGGGTGAGCGGGGTGGAGGGTTCTGGGAGAGGAACTGAGTGGGGACGCGCAGTCTCTGGTGAGGGCTGGGACTGGACCGGCGTTAAGAAGGGAGTGTCCACGGGTGAGTGGGGTGGAGGGTTCTGGGAGAGGAGCTGAGTGGGGATGCGCAGTCTCTGGTGGGGGCTGGGACTGGACGGGCGTGAGGAAGGGAGTGTCCACAGGTGAGCGGGGTGGAGGGTTTCGGGAGAGGAGCTGAGTGGGGACGCGCAGTCTCTGGTGGGGGCTGGGACTGGGCCGGCGTAACGAAGGGAGTGTCCACGGGTGAGCGGGGTGGAGGGTTCTGGGAGAGGAGCTGAGTGGGGACGCGCAGTCTCTGGTGGGGGCTGGGACTGGGCCGGCGTGAGGAAGGGAGTGTCCACGGGTGAGCGGGGTGGAGGGTTCTGGGAGAGGAGCTGAGTGGGGACGCGCAGTCTCTGGTGGGGGCTGGGACTGGACCGGCGTGAGGAAGGGAGTGTCCACGGGTGAGTGGGGTGGAGGTTTCTGGGAGAGGAGCTGAGTGGGGACGCGCAGTCTCTGGTGGGGGCTGGGACTGGACGGGTGTGAGGAAGGGAGTGTCCACAGGTGAGCGGGGTGGAGGGTTCTGGGAGAGGAGCTGAGTGGGGACGCGCAGTCTCTGGTGGGGGCTGGGGTGGGACTGGACCGGCGTGAAGAAGGGAGTGTCCACGGGTGAGCGGGGTGGAGGGTTTCGGGAGAGGAGCTGAGTGGGGACGCGCAGTCTCTGGTGGGGGCTGGGACTGGACCGGCGTGAGGAAGGGAGTGTCCACGGGTGAGCGGGGTGGAGGGTTTCGGGAGAGGAGCTGAGTGGGGACGCGCAGTCTCTGGTGGGGGCTGGGACTGGACCGGCGTGAGGAAGGGAGTGTCCACGGGTGAGCGGGGTGGAGGGTTTCGGGAGAGGAGCTGAGTGGGGACGCGCAGTCTCTGGTGGGGGCTGGGACTGGGCCGGTGTGAAGAAGGGAGTGTCCACGGGTGAGTGGGGTGGAGGGTTCTGGGAGAGGAGCTGAGTGGGGACGCGCAGTCTCTGGTCGGGGCTGGGACTGGACCGGCGTGAGGAAGGGAGTGTCCACGGGTGAGCGGGGTGGAGGGTTCTGGGAGAGGAGCTGAGTGGGGACGCGCAGTCTCTGGTGAGGGCTGGGACTGGACCGGCGTTAAGAAGGGAGTGTCCACGGGTGAGTGGGGTGGAGGGTTCTGGGAGAGGAGCTGAGTGGGGATGCGCAGTCTCTGGTGGGGGCTGGGACTGGACGGGCGTGAGGAAGGGAGTGTCCACAGGTGAGCGGGGTGGAGGGTTCTGGGAGAGGAGCTGAGTGGGGACGCGCAGTCTCTGGTGGGGGCTGGGGTGGGACTGGACCGGCGTGAAGAAGGGAGTGTCCACGGGTGAGCGGGGTGGAGGGTTTCGGGAGAGGAGCTGAGTGGGGACGCGCAGTCTCTGGTGGGGGCTGGGACTGGACCGGCGTGAGGAAGGGAGTGTCCACGGGTGAGCGGGGTGGAGGGTTTCGGGAGAGGAGCTGAGTGGGGACGCGCAGTCTCTGGTGGGGGCTGGGACTGGACCGGCGTGAGGAAGGGAGTGTCCACGGGTGAGCGGGGTGGAGGGTTTCGGGAGAGGAGCTGAGTGGGGACGCGCAGTCTCTGGTGGGGGCTGGGGCTGGGACTGGACCGGCGTGAAGAAGGGAGTGTCCACGGGTGAGTGGGGTGGAGGGTTCTGGGAGAGGAGCTGAGTGGGGACGCGCAGTCTCTGGTGGGGGCTGGGACTGGACCGGCGTTAAGAAGGGAGTGTCCACGGGTGAGTGGGGTGGAGGTTTCTGGGAGAGGAGCTGAGTGGGGACGCGCAGTCTCTGGTGGGGGCTGGGACTGGACGGGTGTGAGGAAGGGAGTGTCCACAGGTGAGCGGGGTGGAGGGTTCTGGGAGAGGAGCTGAGTGGGGACGCGCAGTCTCTGGTGGGGGCTGGGGCTGGGACTGGACCGGCGTGAAGAAGGGAGTGTCCACGGGTGAGTGGGGTGGAGGGTTCTGGGAGAGGGGCCTGGCAGGGAAGGTGACCCACCGTTCTGCGCCTGCGTCTGGTTGGTGCTCTTGATCATGAGCTCCAGGTTGTTCTTGCTTATGGCGATGTTGCGCAGGGCGAACTGTGCATCAAAGCTGGCAAACTTGCCGAAGTCGGGCAGGCGCCAGACAGTCTCCTTCTTCTCCAGGTCCACGTAGAACATCTCGTCCTCCTCAAAGCCCTGCACAAACTCCCCTGACCCCTGCTGGGACTGGTCCGTCCGCTGGTAGAACTCTGCCTGGAAGTGCACGTGGTCCACTGTGGGGAGATGGGCATCAGCAGCAGCACCAGCCTCCCTCCTGGGGCCAGGGTCTCTGAGCACCTCCCCTGAGGCTGCAGCCCCCAGCCGTGACATTCAAACAAGGATGCCCGGGGTGAGGGGAAAGCAGCCGCAGGAAGCACAGGGACCCCTGGCATCACACTGGTGCACTGGGGCCAGTCCTGCCTGGAGGGGACAGTGCCCCTACTGTGCCCCCACCCCTGGCTCATCTGTTCACTATGGGGTGGCTTATCCGAGCAGCGGCTGGGCCTATCCCCACTTAGCTTGGGAAGGGGGACATGACCCCAGTCCAGAGTGGTGCAGGTGGAAGTTAGAGATTGTAACTGCAGGATATTTCTGTGCATGGTGCCCTTGCTGGGGGGGATCAGCCCCCGAGTCCCTGTGGGGAAGGGGGGCTGCACTCCTACGGGCGGGGCCATGTTGCAATCAAACCACAGCGATTCCTCACGATCACCATGCTGCCCCCACGGCAGCCTTCCCTCTGTGAAGCGAGACCCTCCTCCCTGCAGCCCCCACCCCAATCCGGCTCCCCATGCCCTTCCCTGGTGGGGGCGATCTGGGGGTAAAGCCATCCCCCCCTTCCTGGAACCAGGTGTCCCAGCCCCCGCCCCGCCCGTACCTCTCACTGCCCCGGCGCCTGGCAGGGCCAGCAGGGTGAGCAGGGCCAGCTGGGCCATGGGGACGCCACGTCCTGCGCCCATCTCCTCTCCCCAGCACTGGGCTGGGTGCGGAGCCAGCAGCACTAGGGGGTCAGGGGGGCACATTTCGCACCCCGGGGGGGGCAGCACCCAGTATTGGCCGGGGGAGCCCCGCCCAGGGGCCCGCATCCAATAGCAGAAATCCCGGTGCCGACAAGGCTGTTACCGGGCAGAGCAGCAGCGCTGAGCCTCCCTGAGAGGAGACGGAGAAATTCCTGGCCAGGCGCCGGCTCCCAGGGCTGCACAGCCTGTGTGGACGCAGCGCTGCCGGGAGGGGTTTATCCCCAGTGTAGAGAGAGCACCTCCCCGCACGGCACTCGCCCGGCCCACACATGCCCTGTTCTGCAGAGCAACTGTGTGCACATGGGGGGCTTGGCGACCCAGCTTTCTGCTGGGGTGTGGGGTCACAGCCTGACCCCCAGAGCTCTGCTGAGATAAGCATTAAGTGTAGACCAGGTCACAGACAGGGTTCAGGGGGACTATCCATGGGGGACTGGGATGGAGTCTGTTCTGGGCCCTGTGTGTGCGTGTTGGTCTGTGTCCCCTGCCCCTGCAGCACCAACTCGCTCCCTCTGGCTAACACACTTGGTGTTCACGCGCAGATGTGTTCATCCCATCTCAAAGAAGATGTATTGGACTTGGAAACGGTTCAGAAAAGGGCATCAGAAATGATTAGGGGTCTGGAACAGCTGCTGTATAAGGAGAGGTTAATGAGACTGGGACTTTTCAGCCTGGAAAAGAGATAATTAAGGGAGTGTGTGATGAAGTGGGACTGTTCTTAATGTTTCCTCTGAATACTGTGTGGGTGCCTCAGTTTCCCCTATGCATTTCTTAAGTGTCTAGGTGGTGGGGTAAAGGCCAGGGTGCATAAATCGCTGACATTCTGTCACCCCGACAACAAATGGTTGGGGCCCTTCCTCCCTGCAAGGGAATAGCTAAAGGTGAACAAAGAAATCAGGTGACCTCCTGGCCCGGGAAAGAGACAAAGCCCAGAGGAGGAGGGGCTGGAGGGGTTGTTAGTCTGGAGCTGGCTGGGGTCAAGGAGTGAAGTGCAGAGGTGGGGGTCTGGCTCACTGCCCCCCAGAATGGACACAGCCGAGGGGTCCCGTTCACTGTATCTACAAGCTCTGTTTTAGACCCTGTTTCTGTCATCGAATAAACCTGTGTTACTGGCTGGCTGAGAGTCACGTCTGACTGCGAAGTGGGGGTGCAGAACCCGGTGGCTTCCCCAGGACCCCGCTGGGGTGGACTCGCTGTGGGAAGCGCACGGAGGGGCAGAGGATGCTGAATGCTCCAAGGAGAGACCCAGGAGGTGAAGACGTGTGAGCTTCTTGCCCTGAACAAGTCTGCTCCAAGGGAGAGGAGGCTCCCCAGAGTCCCGACTGGCTTGGTGAGGAGCAGTTCCAGAGCATCACCTGGGGAGCCCGTGACAGAGGGATATGATAGAGGTGTATAAAATCATGACTGGTGTAAAGAAAGTAAATAAAGAAGTACTATTTACTCCTTCTCATCACATAAGAACTAGGGTCCACCAAATGAAATTAATAGGCAGCAGGTTTGAAACAAAAGGAAGTATTTCTTCACACAATGCACAGTCAACCTGTGGAACTCCTTGCCAGAGGATGTTATTGTCATGGACTCACAGATTGTGCCCACTCTTGGCCCCGTGGGGTCTGTAAGGGGTGCCCCTTTCAGTGCGACAGCCCTTCTCGGGGGTCCTCTCTCTTCGGGTCAGGCCCCTCCACCTCCTGGAGCCGCACCTCTCTGAGCCTCAGCACATCTGTCTCTGCCGTAGGCCCCCTCTGGGAGTCCACGCGCTCTGGGCCCCCTGGGCCTCCACCCCCGAAGAGGTTGATGCCCCCCCCTCACCCTGTTCTCTAGATGTCACGGAGTGTGGGGAAGTCCGGCCCTGCACCCCTCTTCCTGGGACCCACAGTGACTCTCGGCCAGCCAGTAAAACAGAAGGTTTATTGGACAACAGGAACACAGGTTACAGCAGAGCTTGCAGGCACAGTCAGGACCCCTCCACCGAGTCCTTCTGGGCTTTCAGGGTGCTTGGATCCTCGCTAGGATCCCCTGAATTCCAACCACACAGCCCCAAGCCCAAACTCAAACTGCTTCCCTCCTGCCACTCCCTTCCTTTGTCCCCTTCCCGGGCACAGGTGTTGACCTTTCCCCTCCCTTACCTAGCTCAGGTTACAGGCCCTGGCATCATCCATCCCCTAAAGTCCTCCCCTGCTCTCCCACCCCCCACACAGACAGTCCCTACTGCATCACATCTCTCCCCCCTTCGAGACTGAACTGAGCGGGGTCACTCTGCCCAGTGACCTGGGGAAGTTCAGGGCCCCCTCTCCGGGACAACGCATCCGCTGTCAGGTTGGCACTTCCCTTCACATGGACAACGTCCATGTCATAGTCCTGCAGGAGCAGGCTCCACCTCAGGAGCTTGGCGTTGGCTCCTTTCATCTGGTGCAGCCAGGTCAGGGGAGAGAGGTCGGTGTACACGGTGAAGTGTCGCCCAAAGAGATATGGCTCTAGCTTCTTAAGGGCCTACACCATGGCCAGGCATTCCTTCTCGATGGCTGCGTAGCTTTGTTCCCGGGGTAGCAGCTTCTTACTCAGGTACACGATGGGGTGTCTCTCCCCCTTTTCATCCTTCTGCATTAACACCGCCCCCAGTCCCGTGTCTGAGGCATCGGCGAACACCATAAAGGGTTTGTCAAAACCTGGGTTTGCCAGAACTGGGCCACTAACCAGAGCCTCCTTCAGCGCCCGGAAAGCCTCCTGGCACTGCTCAGTCCAGATCACCTTGTCTGGCTTCCCCTTTTTGCACAGTTCAGTGATGGGGCCGGCTATGGCACTAAAGTGGGGCACGAACCTTCGATAGTACCCCGCCATCCCAATAAAGGCCTGGACCTGCTTTTTGGTTTGGGGAGCAGGCCAGTCTCTGATCACCTCCACCTTGGCTGGTTCCGGCTTCAGGCAGCCGCTCCCCACCCGATGGCCCAGGTAAGATACTTCAGCCATCCCCACCTTGCACTTCTCAGCCTTTACTGTTAACCCAGCCTCTCGGAGTCGGTCCAGGACTTGTTTAACCTGGGACATGTGGTCCTCCCAGGTCTGGCTGAAGACGCAGATGTCGTCAATATACGCCACGGCAAAACTCTCCATCCCCTTCAGTAGCTGATCCACCAGGCGCTGGAAGGTGGCCGGTGCTCCCTTGAGGCCGAAGGGCAGGGTCAGAAACTCATAGAGCCCCAGAGGGGTGATAAAGGCCAATTTCAGCCTGGCATCTGCGTCCAGCGGCACTTGCCAGTAGCCCTTGGTAAGATCCATGGTGGTGAGGTACCGAGCACCTCCCAGCTTGTCTAGGAGCTCGTCAGGCCTGGGCATAGGGTAGGCATCAGATACGGTGATGGCATTGAGCTTTCGGTAGTCCACACAGAACCAGATTGACCCATCCTTCTTGGGGACCAGCACCACTGGCGAGGCCCAAGGGCTGGAAGACGGCTGGATCACCCCCAAAGCCAGCATGTCCCTGACCTCTCTTTCAAGATCCTGGGCAGTTTTACCCATGACCCGAAAAGGGGAGCATCTTATAGGGGGATGTGACCCGGTCTCCACCCAGTGGACAGTCAAATTAGTGCGTCCAGGCTGGTTGGAAAACAGCTGTCGGTACAGATGCAGCACCCCCCTGATCTCAGCGTGCTGGCCCAGGGTCAGCTGATCCGAGGGGAATCGCCTCCAGGGGGGAACCAGCTTTTGTCCCAGGGAATAGATCTACTAAGGGGTCATCTCCCTGCCCCTCCCAATGTCCACACACGGCCAACACCACATTCCCCGTCATAGTATGGTTTCATCATGTTCACATGGTACACCCGACAGTGATGTGCCCGGTTTGACAGCTCCACCACATAGTTTACCTCATTCAGTTGCTTGATAACCTTGAAGGGCCCTTCCCAGGCGGCCTGGAGTTTGTTTCTCCTCACGGGGATGAGAACCATCACCTGATCCCCGGTGGCGAAGGCACGGGCCCGTGCCGTGCAGTCATACCAGACCTTCTGCCTCCTCTGGGCTCGGGCCAGATTCTCCCTGGCCAGGCCCATGAGCTCGGCCAGTCTTTCCCGGAAGGTCAGGTGTGACGAACTGGGAAAGTTCTTAATGTTTTCTCTGAGTACTGTGTTGGTGCCTCAGTGTCCCCATGGCAGTTCTTAAGTATCTGGCAGAGCAAAGGGCCAGTGCACCTAAATGCCTGACCCTCTGTCTCCTAGCAACTGATGGCCTGGGCCCCCCCTCTGCAAAGGTGCCAGCTGAAGGTGTTGGAGACAAAGGGATCAGGTGACCTCCTGGGCCCGGGAAAGGGGCTGAGCAGAGAGGAGGGGCTGGGAGGGGTTGTTAGTCTGGAGCTGGCTGGGGTCAAGGGTGGAGGGCAGACCTGGGGGTCTGGCTCACTGCCCCCAGAATGGACCCAGCCGAGGGGTCCGGTTCTCTGTACCTACAAGCTCTGTTTTAGACCCTGTTCCTGTCATCGAATAAACCTCTGTTTTACTGGCTGGCTGAGAGTCACGTCTGACTGAAAAGTGGGAGTGCAGGACCCGGTGGCTTCCCCAGGACCCCGCTGGGGTGGACTCGCTGTGGGAAGCACATGGAGGGGCAGAGGATGCTGAATGCTCCCAGGAGAGACCCAGGAGGTGCCAACGTGTGAGCTTCTTGCCCTGAACAAGTCTGCTCCAAGGGAGAGGAGGCTCCCCAAAGTCCTGACTGGCTTGGTGGGGAGCAGTTCCAGAGCATCGCCCGGGGACTCCGTGACATTAGGACATACTCCACCACTGACTCTCTCTCGGGAGCGGCCTTCCCCTCCCATTCGTCCCTCATCAGGTGTAGGGGCCCCCTCACCTGCCTTCCATACAACAGTTCGAAAGGTGAAAACCCGGTAGATTCCTGGGGTACCTCCCTGTACGCGAACAGCAGGTGAGGTAAGTACTTGTCCCAATCTTGCGGATGCTGGTTCATAAATGTTTTTAGCATCATCTTCAGCGTCCCATTGAACCTTTCTACCAGCCCGTTGGACTGGGGGTGATACGCTGAGGCCCAGTTGTGCTGGACCCCACATTTCTGCCATAAGGACCGGAGCAGGGCCGACATGAAGTTGGACCCCTGGTCCGTTAAGACCTCCTTGGGGAACCCCACCCGGCTGAAAATTGTCAGCAGCGCATCTGCCACTGTGTCTGCTTCAATAGAGGACAAGGCCACCGCCTCGGGGTAGCGAGTGGCAAAATCCACCACCACCAGGATGTATTTCTTCCCTGACCAGGTCATCTTGCTGAGGGGTCCCACTATGTCCATGGCCACCTTCTGGAAAGGTTCTTCTATGATGGGTAAAGGCCTCAAAGCCGCTTTCCCCTTGTCCCGGGCCTTCCCCACCCTCTGGCAGGGGTCACAGGATTGGCAGTACTGTCGGACATGGGTAAAGACCCCAGGCCAGTAAAAGTTCTGTAGCAGCCTCTGCCTGGTGCGTCGGATTCCCTGGTGCCCTGCGAGAGGGATGTCATGGGCCAGGTACAGCAGCTTGTGAGGAAACTTCTGGGGAACCACCAGCTGCCTCCTGATCCCCCATGACTCTACTTCCCCTGGGGGAGCCCATTCTCGGTACAGGAACCCCTTCTCCCACAGGAACCTCTCCTTGCAACCTCTCCTCATGGTCTGTACCGCACTAAGGTCAGCCCGGTCCCGGTGCTTCCGCAAGGAGGGATCTTTCTGCAACTCGGCCTGGAACTCAGCAGCTGGGACAGGGATGGGGACCGGCTCTCTCTTGCGGGCTGCTTCTGAGGCCGCAGCCTCTCTGGACCGTGCCCCTGGGCGTTCCCCGCTCCCTGGGTTAGGGTCCTGCACCTCAGGTCGAGTACCTTCCTCGTTGTTGGGGTGCAGTGCCCTTTGCCGACTCTGACTACGAGTCACGACCAGGGCACTCTGGGTGTTACTAGGCCAGTCCTCGAGGTCCCCTCCCATTAACATGTCAGTGGGCAAATATCGGTGTACCCCCACATCCTTGGGGCCCTCCTTGGCCCCCCATTTCAGGTGTAACCTTGCCACGGGCACCTTGAATGGGGTCCCACTCACACCCATCAGGGTCAGGTAGGTGTCGGGCACCATCCGATCTGAGGTCACCACCTCGGGCCGGGCCAGCGTCACCTCTGCGCCCGTGTCCCAGTACCCAGTGACCTTCCTCCCATCCACTTCCAGGGAAACAATGCACTCCTTCCGGAGGGGCAGCCCCGCGCCCACCCGGTAAACCAAAAACCTGGAGCCTGGAGCATCCACAGGTGGTATGGTGCCAGCCCCCCTTTCCTGGGAATGTAGCCTCTCCTCCGATTGGGTTTTTACCCAGTCCACCCTCTGCGGGTTGGGTCTGCTTGGTCTGTCCCTGAGCTTGGGGCACTGGACCCGTATGTGACCTCGTTGGCCACAGCGATAGCAGCCCATGTCTCGTGGGTCCCCATGAGTGGGTCGGAGGGACCTGCTGCTGGATGTTCCCCTTTTGGGGGGGTTCTCCATAGGCCCCCTTTGGGAGGTCCCATGATGACTCTCTCTCTGCGTTGAGGCAGGCCTGCTCCTTCGAGACTCCTCCCTGCCATCCCCTGCCCGACTGTCCACAAATTGGTCGGCCAGCTGGCCTGCATGCTGCGGGTTCTCCGGCTTCTGGTCCATCAACCACAGCCTCAGGTCGGACGGGCACTGCTCGTACAGGTGCTCCAGTATGAATAGGTCAAGCAGGTCCTCTTTAGTTTGGGCCCCAGCTGTCCACTTGCAGGCATACCCCTGCGCCCGGTTGACCAGTTGTAGGTATGTGACCTCACGAGTTTTACACTGGCTCCGGAACTTTTTCCGGTACATCTCAGGAGTCAGCCCAAACTCGCGGAGCAGGGCCTGTTTGAACAGTTCGTAGTCCCCTGCCTCCGCCCCTTTCAATCGGCTGTACACCTCCACGGCTGTGGAGTCCAGTAAGGGGGTGAGAACTGCGATCCTGTCTGCAGGGTCAACCCTGTGCAGCTCGCAGGCATTCTCAAAGGCCGTCAGGAAGGTATCTATGTCCTCCCCCTCCTTACGCTGGGGCAGCAAGTGCTTATCAAAGCTCTTTGTAGGCTTGGGCCCCCCCTCACTCACTGCAGCCGGGGCCCCACTGCTCCTCAGCTGGGCCAGGTCCAGCTCATGTTTACACTGTTTCTCCTTCTCCTCCCGCTCATGTTTACGCTGGTTCTCCTCATGTTCACGCTGTTTCGCCTTCTCCTCCAGCTCTTGCCTCTTTAACTCGAGCTCTTCCCGTCTCAGCTCCCTTTCATATTCCAGCCGCCTCCGCTCCACGGATGCCGAGCGTTGCCGGGAGGATCCCCTGCTGGGGGGTGAGCTTCGCCGGGCGGATCCCCTGCTGGCCGGGGGGGTCACGGTGCCCTCGGTATACACTGGGCTCCTCCCCACCGTTCCCCTACGCCTAGGAAGTGGGGGGTCTCGGGAAGCCCTCGTCCGCCGGCTGACCACTCCCAGTGGGGACAGACACTGGTGCCTGCGCTGCATCTGCCCGGCTGCTTCCCTCAGAGACAGGGCTCCGTTCATTCGTGTGGTCTCCCTGCTCCAGCTGGGCAATCAGCTGGTCCTTGCTGAGCCTCCCTGGGTGCAGCCCCCTCTGCTTGCACAGCTCCACCAGGTCACACTTGCGCCGCTTGGCATACATCTTCCTGCTGGCCACTCATAGGCCGGGGTGCTCGCCGCTCCCCACGGTTTCCAGGGGGACCCCTAGTGCACCAGCCCTTCTTGAGGTCACCACCTCTCTGCCAGGGTCGAGCTGCAGACTCCTCCGCCCCTGGGACTGCTCGCTGCAATCCCCCGGGGGACCCTGTTACTGCAAAGTCCTTCTCACTGGGCACACACTCCCAGGGGTTAACCACCCCTTCGTTTTACTGCTCCCCAGTCAGGAAGCGCCGTCCACGGGGTGCAGTATATCCCACCTCTGCCACCAGTTGTCATGGAGTGTGGGGGAGTCCGGCCCTGCACCCCTCTTCCTGGGACCCACAGTGACTCTTAGCCAGCCAGTAAAACAGAAGGTTTATTGGACAAGAGGATCACAGGTTACAGCAGAGCTTGCAGGCACAGTCAGGACCCCTCCACCAAGTCCTTCTGGGCTTTCAGGGTGCTTAGATCCTAGCTAGGATCCCCTGAATTCCACCCACACAGCCCCAAGCCCAAACTCAAACTGCTTCCCTCCTGCCGCTCCCTTCCTTTGTTCCCCTTCCCGGGCAAAGGTGTTGACCTTTCCTCTCCCTTACCTAGCTCAGGTTACAGGCCCTGGCATCGTCCATGCCCTAAAGTCCTCCCCTGCTCTCCCATTCCCCACACAGACAATCCCTACTGCATCACACTAGACCAGAGCGACTCTCAGCCAGTGTAACACAGGAGGGTTTATTGAGAGTTGAACCCAGCACAGGAAACTCTCAGGGCCTCAGGCCTGGCCCCCCTCAGCCCAGCACATCCCAGTCCCCCTGCATCCAGGGGGGCTCTGCCTGCTCCCCCTCTCCAGCCCAGAGCCCCCCTGCTTCCCACCTGGGCCTCCCATATCCCTGTCCCCAAGCCCCTCTGTCCATTGTCTTCTCTCCAGGGAAACAGGGTCGTAAACTGGGTCGCTGGGACCTCCTCTCCCATCTTCCATCCTCTGGCCCCTCTGGCTGGAACCGGCTGGTCAGGTCTCTGGGGTCCTCTCCCCGCAGCCCATTGTCCTTCCACTGGCCAGAACCGGCTGTGACTCCTGAGCTGGGTCTCCAGTTCACCAGGTCACCGGTCGCTGGGGTCTCTATCCTCCAGGCTGTTGGCTGGGGTCCTGAGTTCCCTCTCTGGTCCTCTGTAACAACAAACTCCCTCTCCCCTTGTTAAACCGGTAACACTCAGGGAAACTGAGTCCCACTCCATCTGCAAGCAAACCACTGGAAAAACAGAGAAAAAAATAGGAAAATCCCCCACTTTGTCACAGTTATGAAGGCCAAGACTTTAACTTGGTTAAAAAAACATCTAGATAAGTTCACAGAGGATAGGTCCATCAATGGCTATTAGCCAGGCTGGGCAGGGATGGTATCCCTGGCCTATGTTTGCCAGAAGCTGGGAATGGGCGACGGGATGGGTTACTGGATGATTCCCTGTCCCGTTCATTCCCTCTGGGGCACCTGGCATTGGCCACTGTCAGTAGACAGGATACTGGGTTAGACAGATGTTTGGTCTGACCCAGTGTGACGGTTCAGGCACTGGCCTGGGACCCAGGAGCCCTGGGGTCTTTCCCGGCCCTGCCACAGACTGTGTGTGACCCTGGGCCAGTCACTGACTCCTCTGGGCCTCCCTCCCCAGCTGGGCCATGGGGACACTGGCCCAGCCCTGCCCCACGGGGTGGGGGGTGAATGCAGCAGAGAGGGGGAGGGGCTCAGAGACTGGGAGGCCAGAGAAGCCCCTTAGGGAGATCGAGGGTGGGAGCAGCTGGGAGGCCGAGCTGTGCCTGACCCACGGAGACTGAGCCCCCGCTCTGGTGGGGTGCCTGGGGGGCAGGGCTCAGGCCTGTGGAGGGAGTGGGGCTCAGAACTTCTGCCTGTGGGACCAGCCCTGAGCTTTCCCCTGGCACTAAATTTACGCACATAAAGCCCAGGGATGTCCCACACATCTGTCCTCCCCCAGCCGGCAGCAGAGGGTCGAGGCACCAGGGAAGGGGATGGAGGGTCCCAGGCCCGTTGCTGGGGGCCCTGCTCTGGTGGGGGCTGGTCCCTGGGCTTGCCCCGCTCTCCAGCTGCCCCGGGGCCATGGCAGGCACCAGGCGAGTCCTGCAGCCCAACCCCAGGCCCTGCTCTGCCCCCTGCGAGGGAGAAGTAGGGAACCGAGCCCTGCTGGGGCCGGCTCTGCCTGGCGACTGATGATGCTGCCCAGCCCCGGTGCTGACTGGCCTCTGGGCTAGCCCCGCTCTCCAGATGTCCCAGGGCCAAGGCAGGCACCAGGCGAGTCCTGCAGCCCGACCCCAGGCCCTGCTCTGCCCCGTACGAGGGAGAAGTAGGGAACCGAGCCCTGCTGGGGCCGGCTCTGCCTGGCGACTGGTGATGCTGCCCAGCCCCGGTGCTGACTGGCCCCTGGGCTGGGGGTGCCCAATCCCCGGGGCCGTGGGCAGCGTCCCGGGGCTGGTGCTCGGAGCTGGGCAGAGAAGGTCTCAGTCTGGGGGGTCCTGAGGAGTTTCCAGGTCTCTCCCTCCTGAGCAGCGATGGGGGCGGGTTGGATCCTGGGGGCCGGGAGCCGCTGGGCTGGGGCTCTGCTAGTGACAGTGACGGTGCTGAGAACCCACCTGGCTCATTGCACGGAGCCCCCAAGTGAGTAGAGACCCCAGCACCCCGGGGAGCCCCGTCCTGGGCAGCGCTGGGTGTATCTGGGGGGAATCGGACCCCAGCGCCCCAGGGAGCCCTGTCCTCGGCAGGCGCTGGGTGCATCCAGGGAGGTCAGACCCCAGTGCCCGGGGGAGCCCTGTCCTAAGCAGCACTGGGTGTATTCGCGGGGGTCAGACCCCAGCACCTCAGGGAGCCCTGTCCTGGGCAGGGGCTGGGTGCATCCAGGGGGGTCAGACCCCCAGCGCCCCGGGGAGCCCTGTCCTGCCTGTGCCGGTGTCATCCCTGCTTCGTGTCTCCCATGCCCCCTTTCTCTGTCCTGTGCCCCCTCGCCCCTACCCAGTCTGGGCTCACTGTTACTGTCTCTCTCCTCCCTCAACATGCGCCTGCTCACCTGCTGGGCTGCGCTGGGTCCGGGAGGGTTGGCAGGGGGCTCTCAGGGGCTCTGACTGTCCCCCCCCACCTGGCTGGGGTCTGAGCCCTGGGGCAGCAGGGGGAGGGGCAGGCGGCGGGTCTCTGATCTGAGCCCATCTCCATCCCCCTCTCCCCCCCCCCCCCCCGAAGAGCGGTTCGTGTTCCAGTTCAAGGCTGAGTGTCAGTTCACCAACGGCACCCAGCGGGTCCGGCTCCTGGCCTGGTACGTCTACAACCAGCAGCAGTTCGTGCACTTCGACAGCGACGTGGGGGTGTGGGTGGGGGACACGGAGGTGGGGCGGTGCTGGGCCGAGTACTGGAACAAGGACAAGGCCGAGATGGATTACAGACGGAGCGGGGTGGACCAGTTCTGCCGGCACAACTACAGGGTGGGCGCGTCTTTCACCGTGGACAGGAGAGGTGAGTGCGACACGGCCGGGGGCAGGGCCAGGGGGTCGGACACTCTGCCCCCCGTTATCTCCATGTTCCCGACCTGTGCCGGGGACGAGGGAGGGGGAGCAGGGCCCTGCTCCTCTTGCGCTGGGGGTGGGGGGCAAAGAGAGCAGCAGGTGGCAGTGTTGCCGGCAGATAACTGCCTGTCGCCTGGTGTGCCGCGCCAATAAACACACCAGGGTGGAGAAGCAAACCAAGTTTATTTGAGATCTCAAAGCGGTGCAGGGAGATTGACTCAGATCCAGCACACCTAAAACAAGCAGTCTGTTCCTTTATATCCATGAGAACTTTTCTCACTGACTAGCAATCCCCCGTTTCCCCTCCCTCCTCCTCCTTCCTCCCCTGTAGCAATTACGTAAGCGCAGGTGCATTAAGTAATCTTGGCCGCGGCAGCTCGTTAGTAAGTTTTCCTTCTGCAAGTTATCTTGTCCTTCTGCTAAAGGTGCACAGGCCTCATTATTTCTGCTTTAGACCAGTTAGAACTGTTGCAACTGATAACGGCTGTTACGCCTGGCCTTTTAGGTGGATTAAAGTTCAAACATGGAGGGACTCTTGTCTGCTGAGGCCTAAAACCAGGAAGGCTCCATACTCTTGTGGCCTTCCACCCTCCCGAGTTACGTAGGGTTATGCTTAGTGACACCAACAGCGGGGTCGGGGCGGGGACACTCAGCAGCAGGTGGGGAAGGGGCCCAGGCACTGCCTGGGGTGGGGTAATGGGGGGTGTCTCCACCCCTCCTCCCTGGGTCTGCCTAAGCACCCCCTGTCTGCAGAGAGCACAGCCCCATACCGGTGTCTGGGTGTGTGTCACTGCCCCTTGCCCCATTCCCAGCCCCCCTCCTTCTGAGGGGGTTCAGGCCCGCAAGGCCCAGCCCCCAGCTTCCCAACTCTCAACTCTCCCCTGGGGCAGGCAGCTGCTGCGACTCCTACCCCACTTCCTGGGCTGTGGGGGCCGGGCGGCAGGGCAGAACTTTCCTCTCCCCCCAGCCCCAGCCCTCCCCCCTCAAGGTCCCCTGGCTGGGGGGTTGGAGAGCCCCTAGGCTGAGACTCTGTCTCCCTGGGCCCCAAGCGTCAGACAGTCCCTGGCTCTGTCCCCATGGGGGTGATGGGACACGACTCCTCTCAGGCCCTTTCTGCTGGAGCCTGCCCAGGGCAGTGGGGAGCAAGAGAGAACCAGCCTGCAGGGGGGTGCACATGGGGGGCTGGGGCTTGCCCTGGGGGAGGGGGGCACCTGTTCTCTCGGAGCCCTGCTCCATCTCCGGCCCCTTTCCCAGCTCCTCCCTCTCTCCCCCCAGTTCAGCCCAAGGTGAAAGTTTCCCCCACGAAATCGGGGTCCCAGCCCCACCCCCACCTGCTGGTTTGCTCCGTGACGGGGTTTTACCCCGGGGGGATCGAGATCAAGTGGCTGAAGAATGGGCAGGAGCAGACGGCCGGGGTGGTGTCCACGGAGCTGCTCCAGAACGGAGACTGGACCTTCCAGATCCTGGTGATGCTGGAGATGAGCCCCCAGCGCGGGGACGTCTACACCTGCCAGGTGGAGCACATCAGCCTGCGGGGCCCCCTCACCGTGCACTGGGGTAAGAGCCTCTGGGTCTGGGGCAGCCCTTTGGGATGGACCTGGGTCAGAGCCTAGGTCTGGGTCAGAGAGCTGGGATGTGACCCCCCAGCCTGCCCCCCCTCACAGCAGCACTGGGTCTCGGAGAATGAGACTGAGCAGACATTTCTACAGCCCCACGGCCCAGCACTTCCCAGACTGAGCCTCCTGCCAACACATGGCCCCCCACCTCCACTGCAATGCAGCCCCCTCTGGGGTGGGGCACGGCCGCTGTTTAACAGCCCCACAGCAGCACTGCACTGCTGCTTGGGACAGGAAGTGAAGGGGAATCTCATCTCCAGGGACACGTGGGGGGATCAGCCACCTCCTGGATTCCAGCCCAAGGTGCAACTTCAAAGTGCTACTTACTCCGCGTTTAACATCTCACACAAGCTCTGCTAACGCAAATGATATATCAGCCTGGGCTGGGAGCTCACGTCCACGGGCTGCAGAATGCCATGGAGACACGTCCTGAGTGGGGCAGTGACGGGGCGGGGGGAGGAGAAAAGCCTCCATAATAATGACTGGTCTGGAGAAGGGAGATCGGGAGTGTGTGTTCTCCGTGTCTCACAGCACAAGGACAAGGGGACACTCAGTGGAATGGAAAGGGGCAAATTCACACCTGGCAAAAGGACGGACGTTTCCCACACACTGTGTAATTAGCCTGTGGAACTCACTGCCACAGGGTGTCACTGAGCCCAAGAACTGAGTAAGACACAAAGGAATAGGCCACTTCTGAGGCTCACAAGACAACGCAGCGCTAGACCAGTTCACGCTGACAACGGGCAGGGATCTCAAACCTCGCGCTGTAGGCCCTGAGCAGAGCTCTGAGATCACAGACCAGGAGGAGCCCTGATATGGGGCAGATAGTCCCACAGCTGCTCCTGCAGGCCCTGGCCCCTGGCTGTGCCCCAGACAGCGCTGGTCACTGGCCCGGAGGCCCCTGGCTCTGCCCCGGCCAGTGCCGGTCACTGGTGTGGACGGGAGCCTGGCCCGGAGGCCCCTGGCTCTGCCCCGGCTGGTGCCAGTCACTGGCGCAGATGGGAGCCCGGCCCGGAGGCCCCTGCTCTGACCCGGCCCATTCCATGTCCCTGTTTCAGAGGCGCAGTCTGACTCCGCCAGGAGCAAGATGCTGACGGGGGTCGGGGGCTTCGTGCTGGGGCTGATCTTCCTGGCGCCCGGACTCCTCATCTACCTGAAGAATAAGAAAGGTGAACGGCTCCGGGTGGGAGCGGGGCACCAGGGGGTCTGTGGGGGGATGTGGGGCTGGGGGAGCTCAGGGGAATCTGGGCCTGGCTGCAGGCTCCTGCCCCCGAGCAGGGGCTGCTCAGAGTCTGGCAGGGGCCCCCCGGCTTCTCTCCTGCGGCCGGGGCTGGATCAGTCCCTCCCCCTCCTAGGGCAGGGGCAGAGCAGGGGCCGTGGGGAGAACTCAGTGCAGGGCCCTGGGGCCAGGCTGGGAGCTCCCACTCTCCCCTCCCCCGGCCGAACCCCCGGGGTGGGACAGACCCCGACCCCTCGCAGTGCAGGGAGCTGCCCCTGCCCGGGGCTCAAAGCGTTTCCGTCCCCTCCTCTGGGCAGGGATCCTGGGTCAGGGATTTACAGTAATAACGGGGGGGGGACCCCAGGTCTGGGGGCCGGAGTGGGGCTGGGTTCCTAGTGAGGGGCATTCCATGCCGTGGGGCAGGGGCTGGAGCTCTGACCCTCCCAGGAACTGGCTCCCCCTTCCCAGGGCTCTGACCATGTTTCTGTTTGTTTTTCAGGGCGCCCCATTCCCCAACCTGCAGGTAATTTCAATCCCCCTCCCCAATTAAACCCGCCTCCCCCCACACTGAGCACAGGCTGCCTGGGGTGCCCGTGGGGCGGCTGCTTCTGCCTCTCGGCCCATGACACCCGCCCAGCTCAGCCCCTGGGCAGCTGGGCAATGGGGCAGTGGCCCCACGGAGGAGGAGACTGCAGCTCCCTCAGTCCCTGTTCAGGCCGATCCCCGAGCTGCTCCCAGGGGCAGAGGGTCCTGAGTCCTGCTGAGCACCGCCCAGCCCTGCGGCTGCTGGGCAGAGTCACTGTGGCCTGGCAGAGAAAATCCCCCGTCTGTCCCGCTAGCCCCACGGCCAGGGGCTGATTTCTCTCCCCTCTCCCTGCAGGGCTCCTGAGTTAGATCCTGGGCGTCAGATCCCCAGGCCGGCAGGAGTTTCTGTCCGTCGCTCCCAGCACCTCGCCCAGCCCGGAGAAGGCAGGACCTGGAGCCGGTCCCTTCCTGTCCCCGCCTGCCCCCCGCACTCTGCCTGGCTCCAGCCCGCGCTGCTCCCCCCGGGACCCGTCCCTGCCCCTCAGTCCCTGCAGGGCCTGGGGTGACCGCTCCTGTGTTAATCCTTTCCCTGCCCCAGCCCAGCCCCACGCCCCCTCTCGCTGACCCCGCAGCCCTTGGGGAAGCTTTGAGGAATGCTGCTCTGCAGCTTGGGGGGAAGCCGGACTGAGGCCGGTGCTGTTGTAATTGCTGCACCCTAATAAATCATCCCCAACCCCCTCCGACTCTGTGCTCACTGCTCCCCCAGGGCCAGGACAGGGCTGGGGGTTCTGGCCCCGCTGGGCTCTGGCTGGGAGGAGGGGACGCAGGGCACAGAGCAGCTGCCCTGGGGGACGGGACTCCCCAGACACACCGTGGGGCCATTCAGCTGCTGCAGGGATCAGGGCTGTGCTGGGGAGGGGCCTGGGCAGGGCCCCAGAGGGGGGCTTTGAGGGTGACTCCTGGGGGGGAGCTGTGGGTTCCCAGTCCCAGTGCAGACCGGTTCCTTCCCCAGGGATGGGGGCAGCAGGGAGGAGGCAGTGGGAGGCGGGAGCCCCAAGCAGGGCTGCCCAGAGGATTCAAGGGGCCTGGGGCAAAGGCACCACCCGCTGTGGCGCTCGTACTCACCCGGCAGCTCCGGGGCTTTGGCAGAACTGAAGGACCCGCTGCCAAAGCCCCGGAGCGAGTGAAGGACCCGCTGCAGAAGTGCCCCGAAGACCAGAGCGCCACCGGGTGAGTAAAAATTCAAAAGGCGCCTCTAGCCAGAGGATTCTCAGCCAGGGCATGCGGGGCCCCTGCGGCAAATTGCCTCACTTACCCCCCACCCCTGCCCCAAGCCCCTTACCCAGGGGAGAGGCAGCTGCCGGGAGGGAGATGCTCCCATCCCCCTGGAGAGCCCAGGCTGCAGCCCAGCAGCACGGACACCCCGGCCTGGGGAGCAGCGACAGGGCCGGGTGGGAGATGGGGGGCTGTCAGTCAGCTGGGCCATGGGAGCTATGCGGGAGGCGCTTGCAAGCAGGGGTCAGTGCATGGACCCCCTCCCCAGGTGCCACAGAGATGTGTCAGCCACTTCCAGAAGCCCCACTGCGTTGCCAACTGGGAGCCACCTGTGGGAAGCACCTCCCAGTCGGCTCACACCGCCTCTTCCACCCCAATTCCCTGCCCCAGGTCAGAATCCCCCTCCTCCCAAACTTCCTCCCAGGAAAAAGACTTGTATACAAGGGCCCAACAAAATCTAATATCCCCGGGCCAACAGGAGAGTTAATCCAGCCCTGCCATTGGGTACTGGTGTCCCCATCACTTCCTGTCCCAAAGTGCCATGTGCTGTTCCCCAGCTGCCACCCCAGAGGTGGCTGCATTTCTGTGGAGGGAATTGGCCCCAGTGCTATCGGGTGCAATGAGCTCTGGGATCCTGGTGAGGGAGTGTCCCTGAGAGCGGGGGAGAGGAGGCCGTGGGGACGTCCCTGTCAGCTGCTCCCATGGGCCGTCCCAGCAGGAGAGGACACAGGACGAGGGCGTGAATCTGTGTGAGTCACTCAGAGCCTGGCCTGCTGCTCCTACTGCTGGCCAAGGCCCCCCTGCCTTGGAGTCTCCTCTCCAGCACCCCACACGGACCATCCCGGCCCTGCTCCTGTCCCCCACCCGCCCCAGCTATTCACCATCCTGCCGCTGTGCTAACCAACGTGTGTCACAACTTAACTATCAGGAGCTATCATGGACGAGGCTGCGCTGAAGGGCTGGGGGAGAGGGACTGGCTGGCTCAGGGGGTCAGGGATGGGACATGGGGCCTCTGCCCTTTGGGGACTGGGGGCTCTGATCCAGCCTCAGGGCAGGGGACTGGCTGGCTCAGGGGGCTGGGCCCAGGACATGGGGCCTTGGTAGTCCAGGACCATCAATCCAGTGTCAGCATGAAAGTCCCCGTGCAGTTGCCCACAGCCCAGTGGAGACGTTTCTCCGGCCCAGTGACCCAGAAAGGGTTAACGCTCTATGTCGTTTCACACCCCGTCTGCCTGTGGGAGGACAGATGGACAGACTGACGTCTGCTTTCCCCTCATCTGGTTTCACTCCCCCCCGGGATGGTTCTGAGCCCCCAGCCCCAGCCCCAGCAGCATCCAGCACACCCTGCTCCCCGACCCTCCCACCCCGACTCTGTCCAGCGCCCGGTGATGCCGGGTCGGCACCGCGCTGCCACTGGCCGAGCCCCAGAGGCGCTAACCCCGGCCCAGCATCTCTGCCTGTTTGTGCGTCAGTGAGACACCAGGTCCCATGTGTGAGCGTCATTTCGGTGCCAGGGACTTTCCACTCAATCCCCCCTTCCCCAGGCCTGCAGCCCGGCTGGCACCCGGGGGCTGGCCCAGCCCCAACCCTGCACTGGAGAGAAATAAACTGAAAGTGAAATGCAGCCCCGGTCGGTGTCCTCACCCCACGGTACAGAGGGGACAGTGAGGGCAAGGGACTTGTCAGAAACCACAGAACTGGGAGAGAACCCAGGAGTCCTGGCTCCCAGCACCCTCCTCTCCCCCTGCTCTGATTCACTAGCCCCACTCCCCTCCCAGAACTGGGAGAGAACCCAGAAGTCCTGGCTCCCAGCCCCACCTGCTCTGACCACTAGCCCCCACTCCTCTCCCAGAGCCAGGATAGAACGGAGAGGTCCTGGATTCCCAGCTCTAACTGTTACACCCCACTCCCCGCCCAGAGCCAGGACAGAACCCAGGAGTCCTGGCTCCCAGGTCTCTCCACCCCCTACATGCTAGAGACAAGGATGGGGACTGCCTGTCTGGGGTGCTCAGTCAGAGGAGTGGGGCTGGCGTGGAATGAGGGGTCCTGGCTGAGGATTGGGTTTTGGGGGTGCTCAGGCTCGGGGTGCAGACGGAGGGACAGGCTGTGGGTCACGGATACAGACACCCCTGCCCAAGCAGGACCCTGTGCAGCCGGCTTCCCTGCAGGCAGGTTCTGAGGGTGTTGGGGGGGAAGGAGGTGTCTATGGGCCATGTCCCCTCCCTCATGGGTGAGGCACTTCCCAAGTAATTCAGCCCATCCTGCACTTCTCCCGCTGGATTCCCCCCACACACACCATGTTCCTGCCCCCCCCCCAGCTCTATGGAGCGGGTGCTGCTGTGGGTGTGAACGGAGCCCCCGGTGACGCTCTCAGAGACAGACACGGGTTGCTCCCTGGCCCCACAGCATCAGCAAATGCTGCTCCCTGCAGGGACCCCGGGCCCAGGGATCCCCCTGCCCTGTCCCACCCCGGCATAGACCTATAGCGAATCCTGTCCCACAGCTGACAGCCTGCCCCACAGGGCTCCAGAGAGCAGGACAGCGTGAGCAGCAATGGGGTGAATCCAGGGGCTCAGCAAAGACCAGCTGCTCCCCATGGGGTGGGGGTCAGGCGCTCTCTGCCCACCCAGCTCACACCCACCCAGCAATGGCTGCCTGGCACCACAAGGTCTTGTCTTGATAGCTGGGCATTTGCAAGGGAGCAGACCCTCACCCCGGGCAGGAGACACATGGGGGTGGGGCGCAGGAGAAAACACAGCCCTGCCCCCCCACATCCACACCTGTCACAGAGGGCAGGGATCCCTGGGCCCATGGGGGGTGGGCTCTGGTGGGGCCGAGCTGAGCAGGGGGCAGGCCAGGTCCCAGGGCAGTGCCAGGCGGCTGTATGGCCTGGCTATGGAGGGCCAGGTACCCAGCTGGGTCACGCGGCACTGACTGATGGCACGACACCAAGTCATAGCATGAGACCAGAACGGCTACAGGGTGGGATGTGGGGGGACGACATTCTCCCCAGGTGATTGGTCAGACCCAGGGCAGGGGGTCTCCAGAGATTTACTAGCTCCCGTCTGGCTCTGGGGCTGCCTCCGTCTCAGCGTGGGGAACCCTCCCCCGCCCCATGGGGACCAACCAGCCCCGAATCCCTCTTTCCTGTCCCCCTGCAATCCCCTCACTGGGCTGTGGATGGGGGGACGCCAGCCGGGACTCTCCTGGCACCACAGAGCCGGCTGAGACTCCAGCAGCGCCTAGCGATGGGGGCCAGCAGCGCCCGGTCGAGGGGCTGGGCTGTTACGCTGCACTATGGGCCTCCTCCCCAGACATCGGGGCTCCTCAGGGCATCCTGGGTCAGGCCTCTGGAGACAGAGGGGCCATAAGTCACCTCGGGACATGCCCCCACTCCCAGTTCAAGGCAGGGGATGGAGCTGGGCCGAGGAGCAGTGGGGATGGGCTGGCAGGGGGACAGGGGGCCAGACACCTTGCAGATGGCAGCGAGGGCAGTGTCTGGAGCGCCAGGGTCATTCAGTCGGGTAGCGGCGTCTCCCCCCTGCAAAGGCCCAGCCTGAGATGGTGGCAATGGTGCCTCCCCTGCCCCGGGCTCCCCCCAGGACTCCAGGGGCACCCCACTGACACCTCCTCCCCAAAGCCAGATCCCTGCAAATGCCAGCAGGAGACAGGCCAAACGCCCAGCTCTGGGCTCTGCCGCACACCCGTCCCGCAGCAGGATGCGGGGGGGGGGACTGGATGCCCGATCTCAGGCCAGTCTGGGGGGCCCAGCCTGGGGCGTAGCCCGGCGGACGTACAGCCAGTCAGGACAAGCTCCGGGCAAGGCCGGACACAGGGATCCCGGCTGAAATCCCTGGGGCCGAGTTACGCAGGAGGCCAGGCTGGCTGAGCAGAACCGGGGGACATTTCAGAGGCCCGGGACTGCACACCCACCCCCCAAGCCCTGGCTTCTGCGATTCCAGGGATCCCCTGGCCTAAAACCCCCCAACACATAGACCATCAAGTCACATTTCACACCCCTTAGAAATGCCCCTCCCTAAGCTGCTACCACAACCAGCGCCGGGCGCCTGCCTGGACCCCTCTGAGCCCAGCTTCTCGGCCAGTCGGCCCCTCTCCTCCAGGGAGTCCGTGTGCCCCCTGCCCGCCTCTGGGGAAGGGGCAGCGCTGGAGAGCTGGGGGAGCACCAAGGCTCACGGCGAAGGGGCAACCGGGGCCCAGCTGGGGGGACCTTGCTGGGGTGACTTGACACAGTAGGGAAGGGGGTCGGTTGACCTGGGACTGTCAGCATGGGGGGTGGGAGAGCAGGGGATGCCTTTAGGTGAGGGGCGGTACCTGAGCCAGGAAGAGGGTACCCCCCAGATCTCTTAGGTACAGAGAACGGGACCCCTCAGCCCCAAAAGCAAGTTATTCCGATGGTTAGGAAAGATAGAAAATGTGGCAAAAGACCACCTTGGCTTACCCTTGAGATCTTGCGTGACCTACAAAATAAAAAGGCGTCATATAAAAAATGGAAACTAGGTCAGATTACAAAGGATGAATATAGGCAAATAACACAGGAATGCAGAGGCAAGATTAGAAAGGCAAAGGCACAAAATGAACTCAAACTAGCTATGGGAATAAAGGGAAACGAAGACTTTTTATCAATACATTAGAAGCAAGAGGAAGACCAAGGACAGGGTAGGCCCACTGCTCAGTGAGGAGGGGGAAACAGTAACGGGAGACTTGGAAATGGCAGAGATGCTTAATGACTTCTTTGTTTCGGTCTTCACTGAGAAGTCTGAAGGAATGTCTAGTATAGTGAATGCTTACGGGAAGAGGGTAGGTTTAGAAGAGACAATAAGGAAAGAGCAAGTAAAAAATCACTTAGAAAAGTTAGATGCCTGCAAGTCACCAGGGCCTGATGAAATGCATCCTAGAATACTCAAGGAGTTAATAGAGGAGGTATCTGAGCCTCTAGCTATTATCTTTGGGAAATCATGGGAGACGGGGGAGATTCCAGAAGACTGGAAGGGGGCAAATATAGTGCCCATCTATAAAAAGGGAAATAAAAACAACCCAGGAAACTACAGACCAGTTAGTTTAACTTCTGTGCCAGGGAAGATAATGGAGCAGGTAATCAAAGAAATCATCTGCAAACACTTGGAAGGTGGTAAGGTGATAGGGAATAGCCAGCATGGATTTGTAAAGAACAAATCGTGTCAAACTAATCTGATAGCGTTCTTTGATAGAATAACGAGCCTTGTGGATAAGGGAGAAGTGGTGGATGTGATATACCTAGACTTTAGTAAGGCATTTGATACGGTCTCGCATGATATTCTTATCGATAAACTAGGCAAATACAACTTTGATGGGGCTACTATAAGGTGGGTGCATAACTGGCTGGATAACCGTACTCAGAGAGTAGTTGTTAATGGCTCCCAATCCTGCTGGAAAGGTATAACAAGTGGGGTTCCGCAGGGGTCTGTTTTGGGACAGGCTCTGTTCAATATCTTCATCAACGATTTAGAGGTTGGCATAGAAAGTACGCTTATTAAGTTTGCGGACGATACCAAACTGGGAGGGATTGCAACTGCTCTGGAGGACAGGGTCAAAATTCAAAATGATCTGGACAAATTGGAGAAATGGTCTGATCTAAACAGGATGAAGTTCAATAAAGATAAATGCAAAGTGCTCCATGTCACGGAGTGTGGGGGAGTCCGGCCCTGCACCCCTCTTCCTGGGACTCACAGTGACTCTTAGCCAGCCAGTAAAACAGAAGGTTTATTGGACAACAGGAACACAGGTTACAGCAGAGCTTGCAGGCACAGTCAGGACCCCTCCACCGAGTCCTTCTGGGCTTTCAGGGTGCTTGGATCCTCGCTAGGATACCCTGAATTCCGCCCACACAGCCCCAAGCCCAAACTCTAACTGCTTCCCTCCTGCCACTCCCTTCCTTTGTCCCCTTCCCGGGCAAAGGTGTTGACCTTTCCCCTCCCTTACCTAGCTCAGGTTACAGGCCCTGGCATCATCCATCCCCTAAAGTCCTCCCCTGCTCTCCCACTCCCCACACAGACAGTCCCTACTGCATCACATCTCTCCCCCCTTCGAGACTGAACTGAGCGGGGTCACTCTGCCCAGTGACCTGGGGAAGTTCAGGGCCCCCTCTCCGGGACAACGCATCCGCTGTCAGGTTGGCACTTCCCTTCACATGGACCACGTCCATGTCATAGTCCTGCAGGAGCAGGCTCCACCTCAGGAGCTTGGCGTTGGCTCCTTTCATCTGGTGCAGCCAGGTCAGGGGAGCGTGGTCGGTGTACACGGTGAAGTGTCGCCCAAAGAGATATGGCTCTAGCTTCTTAAGGGCCCACACCATGGCCAGGCATTCCTTCTCGATGGCCGCGTAGCTTTGTTCCCGGGGTAGCAGCTTCTTACTCAGGTACACGATGGGGTGTCTCTCCCCCTTTTCATCCTCCTGCATTAACACTGCCCCCAGTCCCGTTTCTGAGGCATCGGTGAACACCATAAAGGGTTTGTCAAAATCTGGGTTTGCCAGAACTGGGCCACTAACCAGAGCCTCCTTCAGTGCCCGGAAAGCCTCCTGGCACTGCTCAGTCCAGATCACCTTGTCTGGCTTCCCCTTCTTGCACAGTTCAGTGATGGGGCCGGCTATGGCACTAAAGTGGGGCACGAACCTTCGATAGTACCCCGCCATCCCAATAAAGGCCTGGACCTGCTTTTTGGTTTGGGGAGCGGGCCGGTCTCTGATCACCTCCACCTTGGCTGGTTCCGGCTTCAGGCAGCCGCTCCCCACCCGATGGCCCAGGTAAGATACTTCAGCCATCCCCACCTTGCACTTCTCAGCCTTTACTGTTAACCCAGCCTCCCAGAGTCGGTCCAGGACTTGTTTAACCTGGGACACGTGGTCCTCCCAGGTCTGGCTGAAGACGCAGATGTCGTCAATATACGCCACGGCAAAACTCTCCATCCCCCTCAGTAGCTGATCCACCAGGCGCTGGAAGGTGGCCGATGCTCCCTTGAGGCCGAAGGGCAGGGTCAGAAACTCATAGAGCCCCTGAGGGGTGATAAAGGCCGATTTCAGCCTGGCATCTGCGTCCAGCGGCACTTGCCAGTAGCCTTTGGTAAGATCCATAGTGGTGAGGTACCGAGCACCTCCCAGCTTGTCTAGGAGCTCGTCAGGCCTGGGCATAGGGTAGGCATCAGATACGGTGATGGCATTGAGCTTTCGATAGTCCACACAGAACCGGATTGACCCATCCTTCTTGGGAACCAGCACCACTGGCGAGGCCCAAGGGCTGGAAGATGGCTGGATCACCCCTAAAGCCAGCATGTCCCTGACCTCTCTTTCAAGATCCTGGGCAGATTTACCAGTGACCCGAAAAGGGGAGCATCTTATAGGGGCATGTGACCCGGTCTCCACCCGGTGGACAGTCAAATTAGTGCGTCCAGGCTGGTTGGAAAACAGCTGTCGGTACAGATGCAGCACCCCCCTGATCTCAGCGTGCTGGCCCGGGGTCAGCTGATCAGAGAGGGGAATCGCCTCCAGGGGGGAACCAGCTTTTGTCCCAGGGAATAGATCTACTAAGGGGTCATCTCCCTGCCCCTCCCAATGTCCACACACGGCCAACACCACATGCCCCCTGTCATAGTATGGTTTCATCATGTTCACATGGTACACCCGACAGTGATGTGCCCGGTTTGACAGCTCCACCACATAGTTTACCTCATTCAGTTGCTTGATCACCTTGAAGGGCCCTTCCCAGGCGGCCTGGAGTTTGTTTCTCCTCACGGGGGTGAGAACCATCACCTGATCCCCGGTGGCGAAGGCACGGGCTCGTGCTGTGCGGTCATACCAGACCTTCTGCCTCCTCTGGGCTCGGGCCAGATTCTCCCTGGCTAGGCCCATGAGCTCGGCCAGTCTTTCCCGGAAGGTCAGGACATACTCCACCACTGACTCTCCCTCGGGAGCGGCCTTCCCCTCCCATTCGTCTCTCATCAGGTCTAGGGGCCCCCTCACCTGCCTTCCATACAACAGTTCGAAAGGTGAAAACCCGGTAGATTCCTGGGGCACCTCCCTGTACACAAACAGCAGGTGAGGTAAGTACTTGTCCCAATCTTGTGGGTGCTGGTTCATAAATGTTTTTAGCATCATCTTCAGCGTCCCGTTGAACCTTTCCACCAGCCCGTTGGACTGGGGGTGATACGCTGAGGCCCAGTTGTGCTGGACCCCACATTTCTGCCATAAGGACCGGAGCAGGGCCGACATGAAGTTGGACCCCTGGTCCGTTAAGACCTCCTTGAGGAACCCCACCCGGCTGAAAATTGTCAGCAGCGCATCTGCCACTGTGTCTGCTTCAATAGAGGACAAGGCCACCGCCTCGGGGTAGCGAGTGGCAAAATCCACCACCACCAGGATGTATTTCTTCCCTGACCAGGTCATCTTGCTGAGGGGTCCCACTATGTCCATGGCCACCTTCTGGAAAGGTTCTTCTATGATGGGTAAAGGCCTCAAAGCCGCTTTCCCCTTGTCCCGGGCCTTCCCCACCCTCTGGCAGGAGTCACAGGATTGACAGTACTGTCGGACATGGGTAAAGACCCCAGGCCAGTAAAAGTTCTGTAGCAGCCTCTGCCTGGTGCGCCGGATTCCCTGGTGCCCTGCGAGAGGGATGTCATGGGCCAGGTACAGCAGCTTGTGAGGAAACTTCTGGGGAACCACCAGCCGCCTCCTGATCCCCCATGACTCTACTTCCCCTGGGGGAGCCCATTCTCGGTACAGGAACCCCTTCTCCCACAGGAACCTCTCCTTGCAACCTCTCCTCATGGTCTGTACCGCACTAAGGTCAGCCCGGTCCCTGTGCTTCCGCAAGGAGGGATCTTTCTGCAACTCGGCCTGGAACTCAGCAGCTGGGACAGGGATGGGGGCCGGCTCTCTCTTGCTGGCTGGGTCTGAGGCTGCAGCCTCTCTGCACCGTGCCCCTGGGCGTTCCCCGCTCCCTGAGTTAGGGTCCTGCACCTCAGGTCGAGTACCTTCCCCGTTGTCGGGGTGCAGTGCCCTTTGCCGACTCTGACTACGAGTCACGACCAGGGCACTCTGGGTGTTACTAGGCCAGTCCTCAAGGTCCCCTCCCATTAACACGTCAGTGGGCAAATATTGGTGTACCTCCACATCCTTGGGGCCCTCCTTGGCCCCCCATTTCAGGTGTACCCTTGCCACGGGTACCTTGAATGGGGTCCCACCCACGCCCATCAGGGTCAGGTAGGGGTCAGGCACCATCTGATCTGAGGCCATCACCTCGGGCCAGGCCAGCGTCACCTCTGCGCCCGTGTCCCAGTACCCAGTGACCTTCCTCCCATCCACTTCCAGGGAAACAATGCACTCTTTCCGGAGGGGCAGCCCCGCGCCCACCCGGTAAACCAAAAACCCGGAACCTGGAGCATCCACAGGTGGTACGTAGCCAGCCCCCCTTTCCTGGGAATGTAGCCCCTCCTCCGATTGGGTTTTTACCCAGTCCACCCTCTGCGGGTTGGGTCTGCTTGGTCTGTCCCTGAGCTTGGGGCACTGGGCCCGTATGTGACCTCGTTGGCCACAGCGATAGCAGCCCATATCTCGTGGGTCCCCTTGAGTGGGTAGGAGGGACCTGCCGCTGGATGTTCCCCTTTTGGGGGGGTTCTCCATAGGCCCCCTTTGGGAGGTCCCAGGATGACTCTCTCTCTGCGTTGAGGCAGGCTTGCTCCTTCGAGACTCCTCCCTGCCATCCCCTGCCCGACTGTCCACAAATTGGTCGGCCAGCTGGCCTGCATGCTGCGGGTTCTCCGGCTTCTGGTCCATCAACCACAGCCTAAGTCGGACGGGCACTGCTCGTACAGATGCTCCAGTATGAATAGGTCAAGCAGGTCCTCTTTAGTTTGGGCCCCAGCTGTCCACTTGCGGGCATACCCCTGCGCCCGGTTGACCAGTTGTAGGTATGTGACCTCACGGGTTTTACGCTGGCTCCGGAACTTTTTCCGGTACATCTCAGGAGTCAGCCCAAACTCGCGGAGCAGGGCCTGTTTGAACAGTTCGTAGTCCCCTGCCTCCGCCCCTTTCAGTCGGCTGTACACCTCCACGGCTGTGGAGTCCAGTAAGGGGGTGAGAACTGCGACCCTGTCTGCAGGGTCAACCCGGTGCAGCTCGCAGGCATTCTCAAAGGGAGTCAGGAAGGTGTCTATGTCCTCCCCCTCCTTACGCCGGGGCAGCAAGTGCTTATCAAAGCTCTTTGAAGGCTTGGGTCCCCCCTCACTCACCGCAGCCGGAGCCCCACTGTTTGCCAGCCGGGCCAGCTCCAGCTCATGTTCACGCTGTTTCGCCTTCTCCTCCAGCTCTCGCCTCTTTAACTCCAGCTCTTCCCGTCTCAGCTCCCTTTCATATTCCAGCCGCCTCCGCTCCACGGATGCCGAGCGTTGCCGGGCGGATCCCCTGCTGGCCGGGGGTGTCACGGTGCCCTCGGTATTCACTGGGCTCCTCCCCGCCCTTCCCCTAGGCCTAGGAAGGGGGGGTCTCGGGAAGCCCTCGTCCGCCGGCTGACCACTCCCAGCGGGGACAGACACTGGTGCCTGCGCTGCATCTGCCCGGCTGCTTCCCTCAGAGACAGGGCTCCGTTCATTCATGCGGTCTCCCTGCTCCAGCTGGGCAATCAGCTGGTCCTTGGTGTGTCTCCCCGGGCGCAGCCCCCTCTGCTTGCACAGCTCCACCAGGTCACACTTGCGCCGCTTGGCATACATCTTCCTGCTGGCCACTCACAGGCCGGGGTGCTTGCCGCTCCCCACGGTTTCCAGGGGAACCCCTAGTGCACCAGCCCTTCTTGAGGTCACCACCTCTCTGCCAGGGTCGAGCTGCAGACTCCTTCGCCCCTGGGACTGCTCGCTGCAATCCCCCGGGGGACCCTGTTACTGCAAAGTCCTTCTTACTGGGCACACACTCCCAGGGGTTAACCACCCCTTCGTTTTACTGCTCCCTAGTCACTTACTGCAGGAAGCGCCGTCCACGGGGTGCAGTATCTCCCGCCGCTGCCACAAGTTGTCACGGAGTGTGGGGGAGTCCGGCCCTGCACCTCTCTTCCTGGGACCCACAGTGACTCTCGGCCAGCCAGTAAAACAGAAGGTTTATTGGACAACAGGAACACAGGTTACAGCAGAGCTTGCAGGCACAGTCAGGACCCCTCCACCGAGTCCTTCTGGGCTTTCAGGGTGCTTGGATCCTAGCTAGGATACCCTGAATTCCGCCCACACAGCCCCAAACTCAAACTGCTTCCCTCCTGCCACTCCCTTCCTTTGTTCCCCTTCCCGGGCAAAGGTGTTGACCTTTCCCCTCCCTTACCTACCTCAGGTTACAGGCCCTGGCATCTTCCATCCCCTAAAGTCCTCCCCTGCTCTCCCACTCCCCACACAGACAGCCCCTGCTCCATCACATCTCTTTCCCCTTCAAGGCTGAACTGAGCGGGGTCACTCTGCCCAGTGACCTGGGGAAGTTCAGGGTCCCCTCTCCGGGACAACGCGTCCGCTGTCAGGTTGGCACTTCCCTTCACATGGACCACGTCCATGTCATAGTCCTGCAGGAGCAGGCTCCACCTCAGGAGCTTGGCGTTGGCTCCTTTCATCTGGAGCAGCCAGGTCAGGGGAGAGTGGTCGGTGTACACGGTGAAGTGTTGCCCAAAGAGATATGGCTCTAGCTTCTTAAGGGCCCACACCATGGCCAGGCATTCCTTCTCGATGGCCGCGTAGCTTTGTTCCCGGGGTAGCAGCTTCTTACTCAGGTACACGATGGGGTGTCTCTCCCCCTTTTCATCTTCCTGCATTAACACTGCCCCCAGTCCCATGTCTGAGGCATCGGTGAACACCATAAAGGGTTTGTCAAAATCTGGGTTTGCCAGAACTGGGCCACTAACCAGAGCCTCCGTCAGTGCCCGGAAAGCCTCCTGGCACTGCTCAGTCCAGATCACCTTGTCTGGCTTCCCCTTTCTGCACAGTTCAGTGATGGGGCCGGCTATGGTGTCATAAACAGATAGCTAAGGGTTAATGTCTCTTTCACCTGAAACACCTGACCAGAAAACCAATCAGGAAACCGGATTTTTTCAACTTTGGGTGGAGGGAAGTGTGTCTCTGAGTCTTTTGTCTGCCTGCCTGCTTCTCTGAGCTTTGGAGAAGTACTTTCTACTTTCTAGTCTTCTGTTTCTAAGAGTAAGGACAAAGAGATCAGATAGTAAGTTATATGGTTTCTTTTCTTTGGTATTTGCATGAATATAAGTGCTGGAATGCTTTGATTTGTATTCTTTTTGAATAAGGCTGTTTATTCAATATTCTTTTAAGCAATTGACCCTGTGTTGTATCATCTTAATACAGAGAGAACATTTGTATTTTTTCTTTCTTTTTTATATAAAGTTTTCTTTTAAGACCTGTTGGAGTTTTTCTTTACTTCAGGGAAATTAAGTCTGTACTCACCAGGGAATTGGTGGGAGGAAGAAATCAGGGGAAAGCTGTGTGTTGGATTGCTAGCCTGATTTTGCATTTCCTCTGGGTGAAGAGGAAAGTGCTTTTGTTCCAGGATTGGGAACGGAGAGGGGGACTCACTCTGCGTAGTTTCACAGAGCTTGTGTCTGTGTATCTCTCCAGGAGCACCTGGAGGGGGGAAGGGAATCAGGATTATCTCCCTTTGTTGTGAGACTCAAGGGATTTGGGTCTTGTGGTCCCCAGGGAAGGTTTTTCAGGGGGACCAGAGTGCCCCAAAACACTCTAATTTTTTGGGTGGTGGCAGCAGTACCAGGTCCAAGCTGGTAACTAAGCTTGGAGGTTTTCATGCTAACCCCCAAATTTTGGACGCTAAGGTCCAGAATCTGGGAATAAAGTTATGATATATGGCACTAAAGTGGGGCACGAACCTTCGATAGTACCCCGCCATCCCAATAAAGGCCTGGACCTGCTTTTTGGTTTGGGGAGCGGGCCGGTCTCTGATCACCTCCACCTTGGCTGGTTCCGGCTTCAGGCAGCCGCTCCCCACCCGATGGCCCAGGTAAGATACTTTAGCCATCCCCACCTTGCACTTCTCAGCCTTTACTGTTAACCCAGCCTTTCGGAGTCGGTCCAGGACTTGTTTAACCTGGGACATGTGGTCCTCCCAGGTCTGGCTGAAGACGCAGATGTCGTCAATATACGCCACGGCAAAACTCTCCATCCCCCTCAGTAGCTGATCCACCAGGCGCTGGAAGGTGGCCGGTGCTCCCTTGAGGCCAAAGGGCAGGGTCAGAAACTCATAGAGCCCCAGAGGGGTGATAAAGGCCGATTTCAGCCTGGCATCTGCGTCCAGCGGCACCTGCCAGTAGCCTTTGGTAAGATCCATAGTGGTGAGGTACCGAGCACCTCCCAGCTTGTCTAGGAGCTCGTCAGGCCTGGGCATAGGGTAGGCATCAGATACGGTGATGGCATTGAGCTTTCGATAGTCCACACAGAACCGGATTGACCCATCCTTCTTGGGGACTAGCACCACTGGCGAGGCCCAAGGGCTGGCAGACGGCTGGATCACCCCCAAAGCCAGCATGTCCCTTTGACCTCTCTTTCAAGATCCTGGGCAGTTTTACCAGTGACCCGAAAAGGGGAGCATCTTATAGGGTGATGTGACCCGGTCTGCACCCGATGGACAGTCAAATTAGTGCGTCCAGGCTGGTTGGAAAACAGCTGTCGGTACAGATGCAGCACCCCTCTGATCTCAGCGTGCTGGCCCGGGGTCAGTTGATCAGAGAGGGGAATCGCCTCCAGGGGGGAACCAGCTTTTGTCCCAGGGAATAGATCTACTAAGGGGTCATCTCCCTGCCCCTCCCAATGTCCACACACAGCCAACACCACATTCCCCCTGTCATAGTATGGCTTCATCATGTTCACATGGTACACCCGATGGTGATGTGCCCGGTTTGACAGCTCCACCACATAGTTTACCTCATTCAGTTGCTTGATCACCTTGAAGGGCCCTTCCCAGGCAGCCTGGAGTTTGTTTCTCCTCACGGGGATGAGGACCATCACCTGATCCCCGGTGGCGAAGGCACGGGCCCGTGCCGTGCGGTCATACCAGACCTTCTGCCTCCTCTGGGCTCCGGCCAGATTCTCCCTGGCCAGGCCCATGAGCTCGGCCAGTCTTTCCTGGAAGATCAGGACATACTCCACCACTGACTCTCCCTCGGGAGCGGCCTTCCCCTCCCATTCGTCCCTGATCAGGTCTAGGGGCCCCCTCACCCGCCTTCCATACAACAGTTCGAAAGGTGAAAACCCGGTAGACTCCTGGGGTACCTCCCTGTACGCAAACAGCAGGTGAGGTAAGTACTTGTCCCAATCCTGCGGGTGCTGGTTCATAAATGTTTTTAGCATCATCTTCAGCGTCCCGTTGAACCTTTCCACCAGACCGTTGGACTGGGGGTGATACGCTGAGGCCCAGTTGTGCTGGACCCCACATTTCTGCCATAAGGACCGGAGCAGGGCCGACATGAAGTTGGACCCCTGGTCCGTTAAGACCTTTGGGGAACCCCACCCGGCTGAAAATTGTCAGCAGCGCATCTGCCACTGTGTCTGCTTCAATAGAGGACAAGGCCACCGCCTCGGGGTAGCGAGTGGCAAAATCCACCACCACCAGGACCTATTTCTTCCCTGACCGGGTCATCTTGCTGAGGGGTCCCACTATGTCCATGGCCACCTTCTGGAAAGGTTCTTCTATGATGGGTAAAGGCCTCAAAGCCGCTTTCCCCTTGTCCCAGGCCTTCCCCACCCTCTGGCAGGGGTCACAGGATTGGCAGTACTGTCGGACATGGGTAAAGACCCCAGGCCAGTAAAAGTTTTGTAGCAGCCTCTGCCTGGTGCACCGGATTCCCTGGTGCCCTGCGAGAGGGATGTCGTGGGCCAGGTACAACAGCTTGTGGTGAAACTTCTGGGGAACCACCAGCTGCCTCCTGATCCCCCATGACTCTACTTCCCCTGGGGGAGCCCATTCTCGGTACAGGAACCCCTTCTCCCACAGGAACCTCTCCTTGCAACCTCTCCTCATGGTCTGTACCGCACTAAGGTCAGCCCGGTCCCTGTGCTTCCGCAAGGAGGGATCTTTCTGCAACTCGGCCTGGAACTCAGCAGCTGGGACAGGGATGGGGACCGGCTCTCTCTTGCTGGCTGGGTCTGTGGCCGCAGCCTCTCTGCACCGTGCCCCTAGGCGTTCCCCGCTCACTGGGTTAGGGTCCTGCACCTCAGGTCGAGTACCCTCCCCGTTGTCGGGGTGCAGTGCCCTTTGCCGACTCTGACTACGAGTCACGACCAGGGCACTCTGGGTGTTACTAGGCTAATCCTCGAGGTCCCCTCCCATTAACACGTCCGTGGGCAAATGTGGGTGTACCCCCACATCCTTGGGGCCCTCCTTGGTGCCCCATTTCAGGTGTACCCTTGCCACGGGCACCTTAAATGGGGTCCCGCCCACGCCCATCAGGGTCAGGTAGATGTTGGGCACCATCCGATCTGAGGCCACCACCTCGGGCTGGGCCAGCATCACCTCTGCGCCCGTGTCCCAGTACCCAGTGACCTCCCTCCCATCTACCTCCAGGGAAACCAGGCAGTCTCTCCAGAGGGGCAGCCCTGCGTCCACCCTGTAAACCAAAAACCCGGAGCCTGGAGCATCCAGCCCCCCAGAGGAGCTGACCTGGGGACCTCCTCCCTCCTTCACAGGTGGTATGTTACCAGCCCCCCTTCCCTGGGAATGTAGCCCCTTTTCCGATTGGGTTTTTACCAGTCCACCCTCTGTGGATTGGGTCTGCTTGGTCTGTTCCTGAGCTTGGGGCACTGGGCCCGTATGTGACCTCGTTGGCCACAGCGATAGCAGCCCATATCTCGTGGGTCCCCTCGAGTGGGTCGGAGGGACCTGACGCTGGATGTTCCCCTTTTGGGGGGAGTTCTCCATAGGCCCCCTTTGGGAGGTCTCATGATGACTCTCTCTCTGCGTTGAGGCAGGCTTGCTCCTTCGAGACTCCTCCCTGCCATCCCCTGCCCGACTGTCCACAAATTGGTCGGCCAGCTGGCCTGCATGCTGCGGGTTCTCCGGCTTCTGGTCCATCAACCACAGCCTAAGTCGGACGGGCACTGCTCGTACAGATGCTCCAGTATGAATAGGTCAAGCAGGTCCTCTTTAGTTTGGGCCCCAGCTGTCCACTTGCGGGCATACCCCTGCGCCCAGTTGACCAGTTGTAGGTATGTGACCTCACGAGTTTTACGCTGGCTCTGGAACTTTTTCCGGTACATCTCAGGACTCAGCCCAAACTTGCGGAGCAGGGCCTGTTTGAACAGTTCGTAGTCCCCTGCCTCCGCCCCTTTCAGTCGGCTGTACACCTTCACGGCTGTGGAGTCCAGTAAGGGGGTGAGAACTGCGATCCTGTCTGCAGGGTCAACCCTGTGCAGCTTGCAGGCCTTCTCAAAGGCCGTCAGGAAGGTATCTATGTCCTCCCCCTCCTTACGCCGGGGCAGCAAGTGCTTATCAAAGCTCTTTGTAGGCTTGGGTCCCCCCTCACTCACCGCAGCCGGGGCCTCACTGCTCCTCAGCCGGGCCAGCTCCAGCTCATGTTTACGCTGTTTCTCCTTCTCCTCCCACTCACGCTGGCGCTGGTTCTCCTCATGTTTACGCTGGTTCTCCTCATGTTTACGCTGTTTCGCCTTCTCCTCCAGCTCTCGCCTCTTTAACTCGAGCTCTTTCCGTCTCAGCTCCCTTTCATATTCCAGCCGCCTCCGCTCCACGGATGCCGAGCGTTGCCGGGCGGATCCCCTGCTGGCCGGGGGTGTCACGGTGCCCTCGGTATACACTGGGCTCCTCCCCGCCCTTCCCCTACGCCTAGGAAGGGGGGGTCTCGGGAAGCTCTCGTCCAGCGCCTGACCACTCCCAGCGGGGACAGACACTGGTGCCTGCGCTGCATCTGCCCGGCTGCTTCCCTCAGAGACAGGGCTCTGTTCATTCATGCGGTCTCCCTGCTCCAGCTGGGCAATCAGCTGGTCCTTGGTGCGTCTCCCCGGGCGCAACTCCCTCTGCTTGCACAGCTCCACCAGGTCACACTTGCGCCGCTTGGCATACATCTTCCTGCTGGCCACTCACAGGCCGGGGTGCTCGCCGCTCCCCACGGTTTCCAGGGGGCCCCTAGTGCACCAGCCCTTCTTGAGGTCACCACCTCTCTGCCAGGGTCGAGCTGCAGACTCCTCCGCCCCTGGGACCGCTCGCTGCAATCCCCCGGGGGACCCTGTTACTGCAAAGTCCTTCTCACTGGGCACACACTCCCAGGGGTTAACCCCCCCCCTTCGTTTTACTGCTCCCCAGTCACTTACTGCAGGAAGCGCCGTCCACGGGGTGCAGTATCTCCCGCCGCTGCCACCAGTTGTCACGGAGTGTGGGGGAGTCCGGCCCTGCACCCCCCTTCCTGGGACCCACAGTGACTCTCGGCCAGCCAGTAAAACAGAAGGTTTATTGGACAACAGGAACACAGGTTACAGCAGAGCTTGCAGGCACAGTCAGGACCCCTCCACCGAGTCCTTCTGGGCTTTCAGGGTGCTTGGATCCTAGCTAGGATACCCTGAATTCCGCCCACACAGCCCCAAGCCCAAACTCAAACTGCTTCCCTCCTGCCACTCCCTTCCTTTGTCCCCTTCCCGGGCAAAGGTGTTGACCTTTCCCCTCCCTTACCTAGCTCAGGTTACAGGCCCTGGCATCGTCCATCCCCTAAAGTCCTTCCGTGCTCTCCCACTCCCCACACAGACAGTCCCTACTCCACCACACCTGCATCCCCCTCCCCTGCCAGTCTGAGACCTCGGTCCAGCTCCTCCCGCTGCCAGGACACGGACACGGCCGGGCGTGTCCCCCACAACCTGGGGCCTGACCACACCAGAGAGGGGTGTGTGTGTGTGTGTATTCCAGGGGACCACAGGCAGATTGGCCCGCCCAGGCGGCTGCGCCCCCCGCCCCCCCGGCCTGCACGCCCCTGCGCCCCCAGAGGACTACCAGGGTCCTGCTGCAGCTACCTGGCTCTGACATACCCAGTGGGCCATGCCTGGGCCTTGCACCCATCTGACACAGCACCACGGCCCCTCTGGGTGCCAGGCTGAGGGTGGATCCCTCTGGGGCAGCTCCTCCCCGGGTACAAACCAGCATTGCCGTCGGGGGGGGGGGGCATTGCTGATTTACACCGCTGAGTAGCTGGGCCCGATTCACCCTCATGTGGCCATTTCCACCTGTCCGTGACACCCGGCGGGACGGGGTCTCCTGGATCCCTGCGCCAGGCCCCTGACAGGACCATCCTGCCCGCAGACGTGTCTGGCTCCGGCTCCACACTCAGGAACATCTCTTTCCCGCTCTGCGCCGGTGGGCGGCTGCACCAGCCCCTCCCTCCGCTGCGGGCTGGAAACGGGCTATGTGCCGGCCTCAGCCAGCTCCTGGCCAGGTCCCCCACTGGTTCTCGGGTCTTGGCCTGTAACTGCAGCAGCTCGTTCCCCCTGCCAGGCGTTTACCCCCCTTGACTACAGAGCGATGGGAGCCCCTGGCAGCTGAGCTCCTCCGACCTCCTCTAGGTCAGCTCCAGCCCCCGCACGGCCCAGCAGCCCTTTGGGGCTCATCGCTCGGCCTCACGGGACCAGAGCCGGCCTCAGCGTTCCAGCTCTGCACCGGATTCACTGGCAAAGCATTTGCCCCCGTGTAACTGGCTGCATCACGCACCGGGCGGTGAACAGGGCTGGGCTCAGGGATAAAATCCAGCTGCCAGCGGCTGGTGCAGGCCACGGGCCGGCCTTGCAGTGGGCCACGGATCCGCACGTGGGTTTGTTCCTGGACCGTATTTTCATTGGGGGGGTGAAAGGAAAACAGAGCAACAGAAAAAGCCCCAAGCAGGGCGAGGCTGGGCGGGGTTGGGGGGAGCCAAGGGGGCAGGACACCAAAAATAACAACCCCCAAAAGCAGCAAAATTCTAGCTGATCTATTACAACGCAACTTCCAACATTACTTACAAACATTTCACTGGCCTCCGGCTCAGCACCGGGGACACCCGTTGCCTGTCAAACCCCGAAAAGCCAAGACAGTCGCCCCGTGAAACGTGTGTCTAGCGGCACCGAGAAAATCAACTGGATCCCCCCCCCAGCCCCCTGCTGCAGGACGGGCAGCGTCGCCGGAGCGCTGGGCTCGTGTGGGATTCAAACTCCTGGCAGGGCCCAGACCCCTGTGTGTCTCCACACCTTAAATAATAGAATTAATTAAAAATAAAACAATCCAACCAGCGTCCTTCTCTTCGCTCCTCGGCTTCTCCCATGGGGGGTGGTTGGTGAAGGCTTTTAAAATACACCCAGAGCAACGATCCCTTGCAAACAATTGCGGGGCGGGGCTGGGGGGAATCTGAGCCCTGGGGAGATGTTAATTAACAGGGTTTCTTCATTATTTTAACTGATACAGCAGGAAGGGAGAGAACCCAGAAGTCCTGGCCCCCAGACCCCCCCCCCCTGCATCACACTCACCTCTTGCGTGTCTTTGGTGGGGAAGAGGCAGGTCTCCCCGCCAGCCTGAAGTCGCAGTGCACCTTGAAGGAGTCCCGGGAGCAGCCCTTGTTGGGGTTGATCCAGTACTTGCCTGGTGGGGGACGGGGTGTTTTCAGCGCACAAAGAATCCTCTTCATTCCCCGCCCCCCCGAGCCACCCCAGCAGCACGGCCCCCTAGCGCCGCCCAGGCAGAGCCCCCTGCTGCCCCGTCACGGACTCACAGATGGTGCCCACACGTGGCCCTGTGCCGTCCGTGGGGGGTGCCCCTTTCAGTGCGACAGCCCTTCTCGGGGGTCCACTCTCTCTCGGGATCAGGCCCCTCCACCTCCTGGAGTCGAACCTCTCTGAGCCTCAGCACATCTATCTCTGCCGTAGGCCCCCTCGGGGAGTCCCCTCGCCAGGGCCATAGCAACAAAGACCGTGGCCCCCTCCAAACATATGTCCGGGGCCTCTTACAATGCAGAAACGATCAAAAACTGAACAACTAAATTAATAACATTTATCCGCCGACCACCATTATGAACGCAAATACACATTCTTTGAATGGGTCCAACTAAAATTCGAAACTGACCAACAGACAACTGACGTAGCCAATAGCATTATGATGTATCATAATGATTTCACGGTTTTGTAAGTAAAAGCGACGTGGATTGTGCAATAGCGTCAATAAATATCACTTACCTAGTTATACCTTACATTTTTTTGCCACTTTCAGGGGCCCCCTTCCTTGCGGGGTCCCCTCCGGTCGGAGGGTACGGAGGGCACTTGCTACGCCTCTGGTGCAGCTCGGGCTGAAGCACCAGAGTGTTTCTTGCACCAAAGGGAATCCTTACTGCAGTCGAAGTCACAGCATATTCACTGTTCAATGTTAAAGACTGAAGATTGGAAGCACCTGATGTAACACCAGTCAGTGACTCTGCGATCTTGCTGGCTCAGAAACACACACGTACCAAGACGCGCAATGAAGGTGATTGAAAGAGAGTGGAAATATTAACACTTCTCTATTGATTCTAGCTAAATGCATCAGTGCACTCAAGAACAGTCCACAGTCAGAGCTGCAGCTGCACATACCGTTTGGGGAAACTCACTTCCGTCAAGGCCATTGCAGTGGAAAAGGGAAGCTACATACGATGGTAAACAGCAGCCAGTGTGCTGCTGCATATGACAAAACGCCCAATGCTCCCCGAGAGCAGCCATTTGTCCAGAAGTCTGCAAGAGACGTGGCTCTCATAATAACGCTGAGACTAAAACGCAGGTGGCAGGAAAAAGAGCCCCGGTACTTTGGGAGAGGAGCCTGGGGGATGTGATAGAAGATGATGATCATTTAACTATGGCTAACAATGACACACACGAACAGCATGATATGGCAGAAGAGATGTCAAATGAGGAGGAGGAAAAGAAAGTAATTCTTGGAAAAGAAGAGGATCTGAGATTACTAGCTATAAGAGAAGACTTGAGAAGGAAGCTGATCAACGAGAGAAAAGATAAGTGACTCCTGGAATTAAAACTTCGTGAAGAAGTCACACAAGAATTCACTCAATATTTTGCTCAACGGAAAACAGATTTCAGGCAATGCCTTTCTCGTGATCCAGAGTTGCTGGAAGAAGCCTCTGAACAACGCTTGGAAATCTACCAGGATTTGGTAAACGAATGTGCCAAAAAGCTGGATGAAGAACAGGAGATAAAGAATTCCCACTGCAGTGAAAGAGCTGGAATGCTGGAAGGAGGCAACAGTGTAGCTCCTGAAAACTGTATTGCTCTTGAGGGCATTACTAATTCTCTGCCAGCGGATGTCACTGGTAGTAAGAAGCAGGCAGGAGGAGCTCACAGGATCCCTAGCAGACCCACAGGAAGCTATTCCTTGGCTTGAACAACAACTGGGGAAAGTTCCCGTTGAGCTAACCAAACCCAAAGAAGGGCTGACACAGAGAACCGAAGAGCTTGGAATGCAAGTGATGACGTGAATCTGCTCGACCGAAGAAGCTACTGAGAAAATGACGATAGGGAATAAACAGATTCAAGAGCTAACGCACATTGTGGAGCAACAAGAGGATGTTAGAAGTAGACTACAGGACTTAGTAACCCATTTAGAAACTACAGTAAAAGCTACGACACCCCTGGAACTACTAGTGAAAGACAAGTGGCAGAGGAGACCAGCAATGGGACAGTAGAAGGCACTCAGTCTGGTGAAAGCGTGAAGCATGTGTTGGATGTAGGAAGAAAACACTGGTTTGAAAGTAAGCCTACCCACAAGGAAGAGACACCTACAAAGAAAGGCCCCGTTTCTACCACAGCCGAACAGGGAGCCTTCCGAAAGAATCCCATTCCGGTGCCAGCACCAGAGCAAAACCTCGCAATTCGTAAACTTTATCGACTGAGGAGAAGAAAGTCAGCAATATGAAATGCTACATGGAAGTAACTGTTTATTTTCATTGTCTTGTGTGTTGCCTCTAAATTTGTAAAATAAAATAAAATAAAATAAAATAAAATAAAATAACTGCTTTTAGAAAAAACAGTCTCCCCTGCGGGTGGAGACACTGATCACTATCACTGAAGGAGGGACAATAGAGTGGGATGCCCAGAGGAATGAATGGCTTGAGGACAATGTCCTGAAGGGACCCCTACCCTTGCAGAGTTTTCTAGCTCCAACACATTTCCACACAGGGTGGTTTCACCCACAAAAATAAAATTCTGCACATCTTCCATGCCATTTTGGACCAATGGAAAAAACCAGGTACAATTGAAGTGACTTTTAAAATTGCCTCTGAAACTGAGTTAACAAAATAAAGGAACAACCAGAACATACACTTTGCAAGTGAAAACCGATAAATGGAATTCTTTGCAAAGAAATTGTACATTTTCTTACTGGAAAAGCCACCAGCTGTCTGGAAAGGAAGAGTAGCCTGAATTACTTGCCTCAGTAAAATTAAATCCCCAAACAGAGACTTGTTGGGCCTGTGATGCTGGTGACTGGGGCTTGCTCACCCGTGGCTCCCCCTCCTCACACTGTGGAGGCACCAGGCAGGTCTGAGTCTGCAAGCAGGCGCCTGCCTCGGGTGCAGCTCCCACTGGCCACGGGGTCCAATGGGCTGGGGGATGGGGAAGGCAAAGGGGGAGATTGCAGGCAGGGGGGAGGGGAGCTATCTCTGGAGGCACAAAGGGGGGCTCTCTGGAGAGAGGTGACAGGGGCACAGGGGCCGGTGGGGGTTTCTCGGGGGGCAGAGGGTTATGTGGGTCTCTGGGGGGGTGGGAGTGATGGACGGAGCCAGCTGCAGCCCAGGTCTGCTCTGCAGGGAGGGGTGTTGCTATAGTCCCCTCCAGGAAGCCCCCTCTGTACGGTGTATTTAATGCCAGCCCCAGGGTGCCCATCGCTGCTCCCCCACATCTGTCTTCCCCCCCCTTCCCCCGCTGTGTCTGTGCCTGTGACAGACTCCTGCTGTTCGCTCTGCCTGGGGCTCAGCCACTGCCTGCTGCTCCCTGCCCCGCCCTGCAAATGGAATTAAAGCAGCTGGAGATGGATGTGCGAGAAGCAGCAGAGCGAAGAACCGCACAAGCAGAGATGCCGGAGAAGAGGCTGCGAACCAGAGAGCCCTGGAACTGAGACCGATAGAGGCTGATAAGGAAACTGAGGCCCAGAAGCTCGCCATGGAGAAGAAGGAAGGAGAGAGGAAGCATGAACTGGACTTGATAAAGAGGCAGAACCAGCACCCCACACACACACACCAGGGGGTCCCACCACTCCAAAAATCCACCAACGGGAGCGGTTGTGTCCTGCCTACGGCGACAGGGACATGGCTGAATATTTCATCACCTCTGAGCGGCTGTGTGTACTCCATGCGGTCCCTGAGGACCAAACGACGCCCACGTTGGTTGCGAAGGTGTCTGGCAGAGCTCTGGACAGATTCAATGAGATGCCTGTTGGTGATGCTGCAGATTCTGGTACATTCAAGGGAATGGTTTTAAAACACTTTCACCCTTGACGCATCTAGAGTAGAGTTCAGAAGCCCAAAGCGAGGGGCTGGAATGAGCAATGTGGCCTGCGGCAGCAGCTGAGAGAGGTGATGGAGAAGGGGGTACGGGGGGAGGTGTTACAAGCTCTGCAGAAATGGGTGATCCTGTTGCTCAGGGGCATTTCCTGAGTGTGTGTGATGATGATGTAAAACAGCGTTTGTGGGATAAAACGGTGAAAACTCGCTGAACTGGTGGCTCCAGCTGATCAGTTTGAACAGCCCCAAGGGTCTGTTAGGAGTAAATCACGGGCGGAGGGGCTACATGTGGTAACTTGGCTTTGTTTTGTCTAACACCAGCGTGTGAAAATCAGAAGGGGGGGCAGGAAGCTGTGCATATTCCTCTCCACACTGCGGGCGGGGGCGAATGTCACGAGCTGGCGCTGTACCGATCTCTGTGCAGCGCCGGACGGTGTAATTCTGGGTTTACCCTCTAAAGGGGGGTGCAATGGGTACGGGGCAGGTCCCTTGCTGAGCCTTCCCCTGCAGAGCTGATCTCAGTCTGTGTGCGAAGCTGCAGCTGGGTGTGTCCCCACCTGCGTGTGCTGGTACCGTGCAGGCTGAAGCTGGGGAGGGGGAAGGGGGGCTTGGCAGGCTGCAGAGCAGTGTGGGGTAAAGGGAACCCAGGCTGGTGAGTCAGGCGGGGTCAGTGGTGCCCCAGTTCCAAGTGGCACTATGGGGCAGGGGGGGACCCATCTTAGGGGTCTCCCAGCACGTGCTACTGAAGGGGTGTGAGGAACCGCTGGGTTGGGGGCTCAATGCCATGTTTGGGGGGGATCTGCCCTTCATGTCACAGTGACCCCACCCTGGGGGACGTCACCGCAGCCCCCAGACAGGCCAGCGTCTCTCTGCCGCCACTCGCCCTGCGGGGTTCAGTCCCGGGGGAGCCTGGCCCATGAACCCCACCCTGCTCCTGGGCTCCTGGCCATGGGACAATCTCAAAGTGCTCCATGGACCATCCCTCTGCTCTTGAGCCCCCATCACCACCCCAGGAGGAGAACGGCCACATTTCACACAAGGGGAAACTGAGGCACAGGGTGTGTCACTACATGCAGCAAGTCACTGTCAGCAATGGGAACCCCAGAAGCCTGACTCCCAGTTCTCCCCCACTAGCCCCCACTCCCCTTCCGGAGCTGGGATAGAACCCAGGAGTCCTGGCTCCTTCCTTACCCCTCATACCAAACTCCCTTAACTCCTGGTATAACCCAGAGCCCCTGGACAGACAGGGGCTGGGCTGGGCTAACACAGGCTGCCGCGGGCACGGCCCAGACTGACCAGATTTTAAATCAGGATCAAAACCTCAGAAATGTCCCAAACCCACTTTATTGCTGTTAGCAAAGCTGCAGGGCGATGGGGGGCGCAGGGCTGTGGACACACCCAGGGCACAGGGCGGGGGCTGTACAGGGACTGGGCCCTTCCCACACAGACCCTGCGCTGGGCGCTGGGCTCAGCAGGGCTGGACCCCGGGGGAGCGGCACACGGGTGCGATGGGGCCTTTAACTGGGCATTGGGGCTGCCTTCCCCCCCCCCCGAGCCATGGGCCTGATCCTGCCCCGCAGGGACCCTGTTGACCAGGAATGGCCGAATCTGGCCCAAAGCCTGCTGGGTAATGGCTGGAGAGGCTTTATCTGGGGTGACTGACAGCAGCCTCTGGCCAATAGGGGCCAGGCTCGGGTCCCAATCCAGCACCCACTGGAGCCAAGAGAAATCTTCCCCATGATGGCAATGGGGTTTGGATCAGCCCCATGGGCCCTGCTGCCCCCTGTCGAGGGGTGACCCTCATTCCCAGCCCCATGGGGCAGCAGCCCTCTCCCCCACTGCTCCCCGACAAGGGGTGACCCCCATTCCCAGCCCCACGGAGCAGCAGCCCTCTCCCTGGATAGGCGCCCCCCCAAGCCCAGCAGGGGTGAGTGAGGGAAGTCCGAGGGGCCAGCTCCCCAGTGCGTCTCTAGCCCAGGGGTGGCTCCGGCGCCACGTGCGGCTCTTCAGAAGTTAATATGCGGTTCCTTGTCTAGGCACCGACTATGGGGCTGGAGCTACAGGTGCCAACTTTCCAGTGTGTGGGGGTGCTCACTGCTCAGCCCCTGGCTCTGCCACCGGCCCTGCCCCACTCTACTCCCTCCCACCACCTCCCCTGAGCCTGCCCTGCCCCCCTCCACCCCTTCCCGCCCCTTCCCCTGAGCCTGCCCTGCCCCACTCTACCCCCTCCTGCCCCCTCCTCTGAGCCTGCCCTGCCCTCGCTCCTCCCCACAGAGCCACTGCCACAAACAGCTGATCGGGAGGTCCAGGGAGGGAGGGGGAGGCGCTGGGCGGCGCTGGGCGGGAGGCGCTGGGGGTGGGGCGGGGGGAGCGGTGGGGGGGCTGCTGAGTGTCACTGTGGCTCTTTGGCAATGTCCATTGGTAAATTCTGGCTCCTTCTCAGGCTCAGCTTGGCCCCCCCTGCTCTAGGGGTTGGGTGTCACGGTTATGGGGCTGGGGGCTCCGGCCTGGGTACAGCAGCTGGCAACAGGCACGGAGGAGGGACGCTGGGGGCAGAGCTGAGTGTGAGTGGGTCCCACAAAGGCACCGGGCAGCTTCGGGGGCCCAGGCTCCTCCATGCATTTATCTGAAAGGCAAAGAGGGTCAGTTACCAGGAGCCCTGGGCCCCGACGTGAGGCTGGCAGGGATCGGGGCCATTCCCCAGCACCCCCAGGGAGTCTCCCATTCAATCAGGGGAGTGGCTGGGGGGGCACAGTGGGTGGGGGGTCTCCCAGGGGGTGCTGGGTGGGGAAGGGGCTGTGGCTGGCTGGGGGGACACAGGGGTTGGGGGTCTCCCCGGGGGGGGCTGGCTGGGCCCAGGGGCTGTGGGTGCAGCAGTTGCCTCCCCAGGCAGCGGCTACTCACAAGGGGCCCCGTGGGTTGCGGGCGGCGTTCATCTTCATCCCCTTGATGATGAGGATGGTGCCCGCGATGATGCCGATGATGCCCACGGCCAGGCCCAGGGCGCACACCAGGGTCTCTGTGGTCTCGGGGACAGGGGTGGGCACCTGGGCTTCTGGAGAGAGGGACCGGGCATGGAGTGAGGGGGGCTGTTCCCACCCTTCCCTCCCAGAGCTGGGATAGAACCCAGGTGCCTTGGCCTCCACTCCCCTCCCAGAGCCAGAAGAGAACCCAGGAGTCCTGGCTCCCGGCCCTGTGCCCAGCAGGGTCCTCTGGCGCCCCAGCCTCACCCCAGTGCTTCGTGAAGGGCTCGGGCAGCCCCCAGTGCTCCACTCGGCAGTCGTAGAAGTCGCCCTGGCTGGGGAGGAAGGGCAGGTAGGAGAACTTGCGGAAAGAGTAGTCTGGGCGGGGGTAGAAGTCGGTCTCGGAGACGCCCTCGGTCACCTCCTGCCCATTCTTCAGCCACGTCACGCTGAGCACCGGCGGGAAGAACTTGTCCACAAAGCAGATCAGGATGTTGGGCTCGCCCAGCTCCACGGGGTCTTCGGGGAACACGGTCACCTCAGGGGGCACTGGGGAGACAGGGGTTAGTGGGTCCCATTGCCTGGCCCTGAACCAGCCAGTCCCTGCCCTGGGGCCAGATGGGAGCCAGCGCCCCCCAGAGGGGAAAGGCCTCATGCCCCATTCCCTGCCCCCCTGAGCCAGCCAGTCCCTGGTGCTCACGCTCCAGCTCAGGATCTCTCCCCAGGACTGTGGGGGCATCATCGGGGCTGTCCCAGCTCCTTGCACTGACGGCTCATGGGGCACAAGGGGCAGGGGAGAGATTACCTCGGGGCAGGGCCTGCCGCCTGAGGGGGGGAGGGGGGAGGGGGCAGTTCGTGTTGGAGCTTGGAATTTGCATTTAGTGAATAAGAGAGGGGTGGGGGAAGGGCTCCAAACTTTTAAATTGATTGCAGGTTGGTGCTGTGTATGTTCCAGTCCTTAGAACTTGCAAGGCAGGGAGCTGACAGCTCCAAAAATCCACTCTCTCTCTCTCCCCCACGCTCCCCCTCAGCCCCCTCTTTTGAATAGCAGGTTGCAGTCACTTGAACGCTGGGATAGCTGCCTACAATGCACCACTCCCCACAGCGCTGCAAATGCTGCAAATGTGGCCACACTGCAGCGCCGGTAGCTGTCACACTGTGACAAGGCGCCTTGTCACACTGCAAATGTGGCCACACTGCAGCGCTTTCCCTACACAGCTGTACGAAGACAGCTGTAACTCCCAGCGCTGTACAGCTGTAAGTGTAGCCATACTCTAAGTATTGGAAGATCCACCAGCGTTTGGGGTTTGTCTGCCCCATTTTGTTTGCAGATCACCCTAACTGAGTGACCTCAGCTGGCTCCCACGGGCAGCATCATCACAGAGGGGGCTCTCAGTCTCTGGTGGGGTCTGGTATCAGCCCGGGTGGGTTTGCGAGCAGGGGAAGGTGAGCGAGAGATGGGAGGCATCTCTGCTCAGGAAGGTGGGGAGAGGGAAGGTGGGGGAGGGCTCAGGTCCCTGGGGGGCAGGTGGGAGAGGGGGCAGGTCACTGGCAGGGAAGGAACATTGTATGTAAGGGAGTGCTATGATTGCTCAGAGCTCCAGTATGAAACTGGAGAACAGCCTGTTGAAAGTCTTTGGGTTAAGTTTAGAGGCGAGATGTCGTGGTGGGTGTCTGCTATAGACCTCCAGACCAGGAGGATGAGGTAAACAAGGCTTTCTTCTGGCAACTAGCAGAAGCTTTGAGATCACAGGCCCTGGTTCTGATGGGGGACTTCAATCACCCCAACATCGGCTGGGAGAGCAATGCAGCGGTGCACAGACAATCCAGGAAGTTTCTGGAGAGCGCTGGGGACAACTTCCTGGTGCACGTGCTGGAGGAACCGACTAGGGGCCATGCTCCTCTTGACCTGCTGCTCACAAATGGGAAGGATTGGTAGGGGAAGTAGAAGTGATGGGAACCTGGGCAGCAGTGACCATGAGATGGTCGAGTTCAGGATCCTGGTGTAACCCTTCTGCCCCTCTGAGTTGGCAGCAACAAGGGCCGGGTTCAGTATCCAGGGGTTCCGTTTCAGTAACACAATGCATAACCGGCTCGAGCCCCCACCCCGTGACCTGGGACACTCACATACCACACCCCCCTGGGCGCCTGTAGGAGGCAATACTTCCCCTCTCACAAGCACGGAGTCTGAGTGTACCAAAATCTTTTTAATAAAGGAAGGAATCAATGCGGCATCCCATTGGAGAAACACCACAAACAGGGTTCTAACACAAACCATAAACAAAAACCCACCTCCAAGTACGTTTGGCACTGTCCTTTTTCCCCTTAGGGTTTTAAGTCCAATCACCCCAAAGTCCAACAACCCAAAAGTCTCTGGTCAATGCCACCCCAGAGTTCGAGAGTTTATCTGTAGAGGTCCCTCCCCCCAGCCTGGGTAGAAAGGGGCACCTTACGTGGTCTGGGGCCAACTGCCCTGCCTCTCCTTGGGTTCTGCTTCCGCCTTCTCCACGAACTGCTCCGCTTTACCAGCCGCTCCACTCTGTTCCTCCAGCCGTCCTCAGGAACTACTCGGCTCCACCAGCTGCTATGCTCCATGAGCTGCTCCAGTTCTCTCTGCAAACTGCTCGGCTCCGCTCGCTCTGTGGGCCGCTCCACCCATCCCACAGCTACTCCGCTCTGCTGCCACCAGCTGTCCCGTGATCCACTCCAGCCGTCCCCACAACTGCTCCACTCCGCCAGCTGCTCTGTTCCACAGTATAGCTTCAGGCTCCCCACTAGCTAGCACAGTACTCAGTGCTCTCAGCTCAGTAATTTCAGCTCTTTAGTGATTTCAACTCGTAGTGATCTCAGCTCTTAGTGGGGGAGCCCCAGTGCTAGTGCACCATTAGCCCAAAGTGAGTTCAGCTCAGCAACCTGTATCTAGATTCTTGAGGGAATAAAAAAATCAACTCTGACATTCCACAGTGGAGAGAGGAGGGGGTGGAACTGGTGCTTCTGGCTCCACAAGGTCCCAGTCCCAGTCCCAGTCCCAGTCCCAGTCCCAGTCCCAGTCCCAGTCCCAGTCCCAGTCCCAGTCCCAGTCCCAGTCCCAGTCCCAGGCCTCTGCCCCTCTCTCTCCATTCACTGGGAATTGGAACCCATGTCCCTTGTCTAGCAAGTACCACCCAACTGAGGGTGAGTCATTTGTCACCAAGCAGTCCCACAGCTCGGCAGTCTGGGATGGGGTAGGCGTGCCTATGCAAATACGCTCTCTGAAATTCTTTCCACCAGATGTCAGGGTAGAGCTCATCCTGACTCTGCTTACACTGGCACAAGGAAGAAAGGAGAGCAGCAGAATACGGACCTTGGACTTCAGAAAAGCAGACTGACTCCCCCAGGGAACTGATGGGCAGGATCCCCTGGGAGGCTAATCTGAAGGGGAAAGGAGTCCAGGAGAGCTGGCTGCATTTTAAAGAAGCCTTATTGAGGGCACAGGAACGAACCAGCCCGACAGGGCCGTCCTTAGCCATAGGCAGAACAGGCAGTGGCCTAGGGCACCACTAGGTCTGGGGGCACCGCTCTGCCGGGAGCCCAGACAGACGGGAAGCAGTGGAGAATGTAAGAGCAGGGCTGCTGGGTCCTAGAGAGAGCTGAATGCAGCACAGTCTGAGAGAGGGGATTGGCTGCTGGGGTCTCTGGAAGGGGTGGGGGAAGGAACTCACTTGTAGGGTGACCAGATGTCCCGATTTTATAGGGACAGTCCCGATTTTTGGGTCTTTTTCTTATATAGGCTCCTATTTCCCCCCACTCCCCCACCCCCATCCTGATTTTTCACATTTGCTGTCTGGTCACCCTAGGTGGGGGTAATTGGTACCCATATAAGGCAAAGCCCCAAATATCGGGACTGGCCCTATAAAATCAGGACATCTGGATCTGGTCACCCTAGCTGGAGAGCGCGTCTCTCCCTCAGGGCTGCCAGTGATCCATCTCATCCGGGGGGAGCTGCAGGGGGCAGGATGAGCTGCTGTGGCTCCATGGGTGCCCTGTCCCTGAGATCAGATGCTGTGCTAACTTCACCATGGTCTGTTGAGCTGCCAGCGGTGCCCATTGGCGTGTGATCGGACCTGAGGGTTTGCTGCTGCTGTTGCCACTCTGCACCCCAAGAGGTGGATTTTGGGGTCCTGCAGTTTTCTACCTATCTCCTCCTCTACTGCAGCTGTTGGACCAGCAGGCTGGGGGGTGAGCCAAGCACGAAAGCAGTACTGTGTTGCCATTTAGATTGTCATTTAACAAATATGTTCACCAAAAATGCTTGCTAACAATCCTGAATTCAATGTCAATATTTTTTTTAAAAAATCAATATCTTAGCCAAAAACAGAAAATTAAGTTGTTGACAATTATTAGTGACAGGTTTGGTTTGAGGCAGGGAGTGGGCCAGTTTTCATTAGAGAAACAAAAAATGTTGACTGACTTTCCTATAGCCTGTTACTCCTGATAAGAGCCCTCCAACAACTGTAATATGCTCATCTCCTTACTAGTGTATAAAGCAGGGGTCGGCAACCTACGGAACATGTGCCAAAGGTGGCACGCGAGCTGATCTTTGATGGCATGCAGCAGCAGGCTGAGCGGCTCAGCCCGCCACGGCTCTGGGGTTCCGGCTGCTGCCCCATTGCCATCCAGGGTCCCAGCCGCCCGCCCCACTCAGCACCCGCTGCTGTTCTGGGGACCCCCAAGGAATCCCAGAGTGGCAGCCAGCTGAGCAGACTGGTGTCTGATACCCTGGCTGAGCCACTCAACCCGCTGTCGGCCTGGGGTACCATTCACTCAGAGGGTAGCAGGCTGAACAGGATTAAATTCAATGAAATAGGAAAACAAGAGCAACTAATGACAATGTGCAAGAACCTAGAGCAGTGGTCCTCAACTTTTCTTGTCTGGCGGTCACCAGATGAAGGACCATGGCAGTGGACGATCATCCACCGAAATGCCGTGAAATTCGGTGGCATTTCAGCGGTGACGCCTCTGGATGACGCTGCTTATTGGCGGCAAGCAGCATCATCCAGAGGCGTCGCCGCAGAAATGCTGCCGAATTTCGGTGGCATTTCAGCGGATGCTTGTCCGCTGGCCAGCACGCAGGTGCATTGAAAGGCCCCTGTGGGCGCCATGGCACCCTCGGGCACCGCGTTGGGGACTCCTGACCTAGAGAGCCTCCTGAAGCACGGCGATCGTTTTGATTTAAATGGACTTGAACTGTACGAAGAATTGAGTACACTGTCATCAAATGTTGCCACATGCAAAATCGATGATGGACATTGTACAGTTTACTCATACCAGCAAACTTGTTGACATATATCCCAACGTGTACATTGCCACTCGTATTCTACTGACAATTCCTGTAACAGGAGCATCAGGAGAACGGAGTTTCTCAAAACTAAAGCTCATTAAAAACTATCTCCGCTCTACAAGGAGTCAGGAACGCTTAACTGGTCTTGCTTTTCTTGCAATCAAACAAGACACAACTTTGTCTTTGTCATACGATGACATTATTACTGATTTTGCAGCCAAAAAAGCCAGAAAGATTGCTTTTAATTAAAAACAAATCTTTGTTCCAATACCTCTTCATATAAATTTCCAATAAAATGTTGACAAATTAAAAAAATTATATTATTTGCATCATTCTGTCATATCAGAATTTTTTCTATAGTGCTGCTTCTTTAGTGCTAGTCCATCAGCATTACAGTGTGCTTCATTAGGTTAAACTTGTGGTATCTCATGCGGAGCGAAGAAAATTCACACAGTCAACACAGCTGCAAACAAGTCAGGAATCAGGAATCACTTTATTCTCTTCCACCACCTCCTTATATAGTTAAGTCTGGTTACATAAGAACCAATCATGTGGGCTAACATCATACATGCTAGCAATCTAATTGGACAAGAAGAAAAATCACGCGCTTACCATGCCTCTAATCACGCGATTGGCCAACCGCAACAACGCAATCCCCGACCATACAAAGAAGGATCTACAGCCTCCTCCCCTCTCCTCTCCCGAACCAATCGCTCCGTGTGGAACACAGAGAACAAGCGGCTCGGACCAGCCCCCCCAGCCACAGCCACAGGACTCCAGCTGAGGAGGCAACGGACACTCACGTGTGACAGCTGCCGCCCACCTCTGCCCGCGGAGCGCCTTGCGCAGGGACCCACACTTACCCGACATCAGAGCAGGAGCGGCGCTGAGCCCGGCCGCCTGGGCTCCCCGCGCTGCCCGGCCGGGGCCCCAGCAGCGCCCGGCGTCCGAGCGCATGAGAGGGAGCGAGGAGCGGGGGCCGCGGCCCGAGCCGCTCGCCTCCTCTCCCGGACGGCGGCAGCAGAGAGACCGGCCCGGGGGGAAGCAAGGAGGCAGCGAGGAGGCAGCGGCTCTACGCGAAGAGCCCGGACACAACCCCGGTCCAGCGCCGCACTCCATCAGAGTAGGGAGGATAAGTCCCTACACCTCCCCCTTTCTTTTCAAACAAGGCCGTGGCAATGCGCATAAGACTTTATATAAACAAAACAAGGAGCAAAACAAGAAAAGCAATACAATCATTAATAGATACAATTTAGCGTGTAATAGTGAAGTATACCAAGTTGGTTAACCAAAACTATTAAGCCAATCCCAGGGAGGATTCTATCCCTGGGTGAGGTTATACACATTATTCTATAATCAATAGTTGCTCGATTTTACAAAACTGCACAACGTATACTATCTACATCTTACAACTTAACTAATAATTACAAGTTTCTAATTAAAGTCAGGAAAGAGGAAGCGTAGATCCGGGATGGTATCATCGTTTGCCGCTTCTATATCGGGATCGTGTGGTTGCTTATCACGTCGCTGGGTGAGCCACGGTCGAACCCACTTCGCAGGGATCCATCTGGGACCTGTAGTAGTAGAAATACATGCATAGCCCCTTCCCCATGTTAATAAATCCACAGGACCTTGCCACTTTTGATCTGTATAATTAAACCATCGGACCTGTGGGCGGGGCAATTGGCAATCTTGGCCCATAGCACCAGCAATATGTCGCGTAACTGGTGGGACATTATGGGTTCCTACCTGTAACCAATTAAGCACATATAGAGCCTTTGAAAGGCGAGCATGGGGCGTACGGGACAATGGATCAGCATCGGGGGCAACTCTCCCTTTTTGTTTTAACAAAAGAAGCTTTAATGAGGCATGAGAGCGTTCCACAATAGCTTGGCCAGTGGAATTGCCAGGGACACCGGTAACATGAGAAATTCCCCATAAGGAAAGAAAACGAGCTGTACGACGAGAAATATATCCAGCGCCATTGTCCGTTTTTATGGAAGCAGGAATGCCCATAACAGCAAAGCAGACCTGCCAATGTTTAATAACATCCCGAGAACCAGTACTGGCTAACGCTGTAGCCCACAAAAGTCCTGAAAAGGTGTCCACCGTGACGTGAATATATTTAAGGGAGCCAAACTCAGGAAAAAGGGTAATATCTGTTTGCCAAATTTGTAAGGAGGACAAACCACGAGGGTTAACACCAGAGGCAAGGGAAGGGGGTACAACATGCTGTTGACAACTAGGACATGAGGCCACAAGGGCACGAGTGGTAGCCAAAGGGAGCTTAAACTGTCGGGCTAAGGCACGGGCAGATTGGTGGAAAAAATCGTGCGAAAGGTGAGCCTGAGCAAAGGAGTCAGGGACATGAACTGAACCAACCAATTGGTCAACGATGGCGTTGCCCTGGGCAAGACCATCAACAATACCAGAATGACTGCGAATATGAGTAATAAAATAGGGGCAGGAACGGGCATCAAGTAAATGCCAAAGTCGCAAAAGGGCTTGCCACAGCACAGAATTAGACACTTGTCTCAGAAGAGAACGTTCCAAGCGACATGTCACACCCACAGCATAAAGAGAATCATAACAATATTAAGAGGGGTGGTGGGCCACTTGACAAAGGCACGAATAATGGCTTGAAATTCCAAAACTTGGAGAGATCCCTCAGCTACGACCAGCTCGTGATGCCAAGCACCGGCCGTATGCCACAGAAGGCCGGTGCGGGCCATCTTGCCACTGGCATCAGTAAATACAGTAAGTCCTTGCACAGGGGAAGATTGTCGCATGACCACCTTTTCTAAGGGAATTGTTACTGACAAAAGGCGATGAGAGGGATAATGATTGGTAAGACGACCAGTATAACTTAACAAAGCAACAGCAAAAGAAACATCATTAGCAAGAATGTGGGAAAGTAACAAAGCATTAAAAGGCACATAAATAACATCAGGGTCAGCGCCCGTAATTGCAACAGTACGGGAACGGGCTGTCACAATAAGTGATGCAATGGCTTCCAATCGAGTGGTAACTGTTTTGGAAAATTGAGAAGATGGAAAAATCCATTCGAGTCCGACGAGAGGATCAGGTAAATCCGGGAGCCATTGAAAAAGTAGCGCCTCCAGGGAGGTATCTCTAGAAAGAATTGCTAGGGATACAGGTGAACCCGGGAGAACACGGCCGGAATACCGAAGCGTGACCTTACTGGCAATAGTGCGAAGGGCAACTTCATGTTGTGGTTGCAAGGAGCGAGGTTCAGCTGGATCACGGCCTCCTTTGAGAAGTTGAAGAAGAGGAGCAAGGTCCTCATTAGAAATGCCACAAAGCCCACGGACCCACTGTAGGTCTCCGACCAGGCGTTGGACATCATGTAAATTGCGAACAGTAAGATTAATAGTTAATTTCTGAGGTCGCACAATAGAGTTAGTAATGCGCATGCCCAGATAAAAATAAGGCGCCTGTCGTTGAATTTTATCCGGGGCTATTTTGAGGCCAGCAGATTGTAACACAGAAGCAATTTCCAAGATGGCCGTTTCAGTATTAAGAGTTGCTCCAGCAAAAAGAATGTCATCCATGTAATGGTAGATAAGCCATTCGGGATGTGCATGACGGAGCAGCCGCAACGCCCAGGCCACATAAAGCTGGCAGATGGTGGGTGAGTTTTTCATGCCTTGGGGAAGCACTGTCCATTGATATCGTTGAGCGGGCTCGGCCTTGTTCACAGAAGGAACCGAGAAAGCAAATTTATCCTTATCATCAGGATGAAGAGGAATTGTAAAGAAACAATCCTTTAAATCAATGACAAGTAGAGGCCAATCACGTGGGAGCATCGTAGGGGTAGGCAAGCCTGGCTGAAGGGCTCCCATGTCTTTCATAACTGCATTTATTGCCCGCAGATCATGCAAGAGACGCCATTTTCCCGATTTTTTGGGAATAGTGAAAATTGGAGTGTTCCAGGGGCTTAAAGAAGGTTCGAGGTGGCCCTTTTCGAGCTGTTCTTGGACCAATTCTTGTACACGGGCGAGCTTGTAAGCTGGTAACGGCCATTGAGCGACCCACACCGGAGTAGAAGTTAACCATTCCAACTGTAGGATCGGCCGCCCCTCAATGGCCGCTAAGCAAAAGGGGAGTTTTGTAAAACAACCCCCCACTGACTTAAGCAATCACGGCCTAACAGCCAGACGGGAGCAGAAAGAACGTAAGGACGCACCTTTGCTGTTGTAGCAGGGTCCTCGTCATCACAGATTGTAATATAGTACGTACTGATGCGAGTGGGTTGGGTCCCTCCAATACCTCTAACCGAGGTCATAGCATCCTGCAGGGGCCAGGTATCAGGCCAAAATTGAATCGGAACAACAGTGACATCGGCCCCAGTGTCTAAAAGGGCTTCATGTCGGATCTGGCGGCCATCCGGGCCCTGTAGACGCACCATCCGTGAAGGTTTACGTTGGGTTACTGTCATGGCAAAGGCTACCTGTGGAGAATCTGTAGAGCCAAAACCATGGGACCCACGCTCTGTCAGTTTAGTTTTTGGAACGGAGCTTTGGAATGGAATTAACTGGGCAATACGAGTGCCGGCTGCAATATTGACTGGAGGGAAGAGGGCACGGACCATTATTCCGATATTCCCGGTATAATCTGCATCGATAAGACCAGGTAGCACAAAAAGCCCTTGCTTGGACATAGAAGAGCGGCCAATTAAGAGAGCACTAAGTCCGTACCCCAAGGGGCCATTTACTACCGATGGAACAATTTGTACTTTGTCATCTTCTAATGTTACATCTGCTGCGGTGGCCAAGTCCACTCCAGCACTTCCTCGGGTGGCTCCTGTAAGGTATTCCAAACAACCGGCTTGGGGTTGGGGGACTCTTGTGTCTTCGCGCCCCCCCGGCGGGCGCTTCGCGTCCCGTTTCCCTGAAGCGGTGTGCCATCCTTTTTAAAACGAGATCGACATTCAGACGCACGGTGTCCAAACTTATCACAGCGGTTACAAGTTCCTGCAAAAGTCTTCGTTGCATTTTCGGTTCCTGCCCGTACATTTTTACTTGGGCAGTCCTTTTTCATGTGCCCCGGCTTTCCGCACGCAAAACAAACCCCCGACGGGCGGGAAGGCTTACTGGGCCTCACCAAAGGTCGTAGGGCCACTGCCAACGCTGATGCATGAGCCTTTGCATGTATTTCCGCTCTATCAGTTTCCTCGTACACCGACGCTCTGTTACAAGCTTCCACCATTTCTGTCAGGGAAGCAGTTTTTGGCAAGGTAGCCAAGATACGACGACAAACAGCATTGGCATTTTGTGTAGCAAGATCGAGCCCAACAGCTGTCTTCGCTTCGGCCGTCAAATTAGGGGAGCGGTCTATCGCTTCTCTAAGTCGATCAAGAAATGTTGAATAAGGCTCTGAGGGATCCTGGACAATTTTTGCGTACGGTGGGATCGGTTTACCCATTTGAGGTACATCCTTAAAAGCGGCCAAGGCCAATCCCTGCGACTGTTGTAAAATCCAAGGATCAAGACGAGCTTGCCGTTGCGGGTCCGCATAAACTCCAGTTCCCATAAGCATATCCTGAGTGGCATAACGCAGCGGATTGTCCTCAGACAAATCAATATTGCGTATGAGAGCCATTTCCACACGCTTTGACCAATTATCCTTCCACAATAGCCTTTGAGTGGGTGTTAGAAGCATGTCAGCAAACTTTAACGAATCATAAGGGCACATAGCTTGTCCGATGAACACCTGCTCTATGAGGGACTGTACATATGGATTATTCATGCCGTAGGACATTATTGATTTTTGTGCCTCACGGACAAGTTTCCAGTCCAATGGTGCCCACTGTCGCCTAGCAGGGTTATTCGGGTCTGGTGTAATAACCGGGAAGGCATTAGGTAAGAATTCTCCTTCTATGTGGGCTTCCTTGATAAGCCCATGCCACCGCCGCACCGGATCCGGAGACCCTGGACCCACATCATCAGAAGAATATGTTGATGGCTTATTAATAAAGGGATGGCCAAGTTCCCGCGGTTTGCCCAGAAAGGGGCTATCCCGCTCAGTACATTCCACATTACACCCCCAACGCCCACAGCGACGACAGGGGGTGACAACATCACTCGAGGGTGGGGTTTTATTGGGCGGTTTAGTCTTATAGGCTCTCTGAAAATTAGACAAACCCGGCTCAGACATTTCGTGCAGAGTTTTTAATGTACGAGATTGCGGAGGATGGTCCTCCCCGACCATCTGGGACAATTTATTTAACATTTCTTGCAATTGATAACCCTGCCTTCTGATCTCCTCCTGGAATTCAACTGTCCCTGCATTGATGGCTTCCATTTTTTCCAAGGATTCATCTGAATCCTGAGGGAGCGGGACAGTGCTAGGATCGACTTCAGGCGCACTGGGGGCTAGAGGAATTACAGTCTCTTCTCCCCCAAAGAACTCTCGGGCGCCAACCGGCAACACACAGGGCGGCTCCTCTTTCCGCCGAAAAATATTATTAACCGCCGCCTGCACTTCTGCCTCCGCGGCGAGTGTCTCTACAACCCTTTTTGTTTTGCGCCATGTTTGGCTCAGGGATGGGGCTTCTTTGTCGCCATGCGAGACAGACTCCCACAGTTCAGATCCCACTTGTTCCCAAACGGCTGTATCCAAAACAGTACTTGGGGTAATAAAAAACCCGCGCCTTTGCCCCCACTTCAACAACTGGGACAGCGCGTCGGAGGGAATCTTTTCTCCCTGCTTCTCAGCAGTGCATAACAAAAAGTCATGCACCGTTTTTTCCTCCGCTGACAAAGCGGAACCCATATTTCTTTTTATAATATGCGCGGCCGCTCACCTGTGAGCTCACAACCGTCTCTCTCGGACGACCAGGAGCCGATCTTCCTTCGGTACCTCCTGCCGCGGCCGCTACCTCCGCTTTTCTTCTCTCGAGTGCGCCGACCAGGTCCAGCCGGATCGGATCACGTCGGGGTCACCAACTGTGGTATCTCATGCGGAGCGAAGAAAATTCACACAGTCAACACAGCTGCAAACAAGTCAGGAATCAGGAATCACTTTATTCTCTTCCACCACCTCCTTATATAGTTAAGTCTGGTTACATAAGAACCAATCATGTGGGCTAACATCATACATGCTAGCAATCTAATTGGACAAGAAGAAAAATCACGCGCTTACCATGCCTCTAATCACGCGATTGGCCAACCGCAACAACGCAATCCCCGACCACACAAAGAAGGATCTACAGCCTCCTCCCCTCTCCTCTCCTGAACCAATCGCTCCGTGTGGAACACAGAGAACAAGCGGCTCGGACCAGCCCCCCCAGCTACAGCCACAGGACTCCAGCTGAGGAGGCAACGGACACCCACGTGTGACAGCTGCCGCCCACCTCTGCCCGCGGAGCGCCCTGCGCAGGGACCCACACCTACCCGACATCAGAGCAGGAGCGGCGCTGAGCCCAGCCGCCTGGGCTCCCCGCGCTGCCCGGCCGGGGCCCCAGCAGCGCCCAGCGTCCGAGCGCATGAGAGGGAGCGAGGAGCGGGGGCCGCGGCCCGAGCCGCTCGCCTCCTCTCCCGGACGGCGGCAGCAGAGAGACCGGCCCGGGGGGAAGCAAGGAGGCAGCGAGGAGGCGGCGGCTCTACGTGAAGAGCCCGGACACAACCCCGGTCCAGCGCCGCACCCGACCAGAGTAGGGAGGATAAGTCCCTACAAAACTGGTTTTAATAACGTGAATGTGGCAAGTTTTCCAATACTGTAAGCTTATGTTTGTGTTGCTAAGAGCAAGACAGGCACAGGGGCATCAGTTTAATAATCCCGCCTAGGGCACCATAAATCCTAAGGACGGCCCTGCAGCCCGATGTGCAGAAAGAATAGCAAATATGGCAGGAGACCAGCTTGGCTTAACCGTGAAATCTCAGTGAGCTTAAACACAAAAAGGAAGCTTACAAGAAGTGGAAACTTGGACAGATGACTAGGGAGGAGTATGAAAATATTGCTCAAGCATGCCGGGGTGTAATCAGGAAGGCCAAGGCACAGTTGGAGTTGCAGCTAGCAAGGGATGTGAAGGGTAACAAGAAGGGTTTCTACAGGTACGTTAGCAACATGGTCAGGCAAAGTGTGGGCCCCTTACTGAATGGGGGAGGCAACCTAGTGACAGAGGATGTGGAAGAAGCTGAAGTCTCAAGGCTTTTTTTCCCTCAGTCTTCACAGACAAGGTCAGCTCCCAGCCTGCTGCACCGGGCAGCACAGTATGGGGAGGAGGTGAGCAGCCCTCAGTGGTGAAAGAACAGGTTAAGGACTCTTTAGAAAAGCTGGACATACACAAGTCCATGGGGCCGGATGTGCTGCATCCAAGGGTGCTGAGGGACTTGGCTGATGTGATTGCAGAGCCATTGGCCGTTATCTTTGAAAATTTATGGCGATTGGGGGAGGTCCCAGACAATTGGGAAAAGGCAAATATAGTGCTCATATTTTTAAAAGGGAAGAAAGAGAACCCAGGAACTACAGACCGGTCAGCCTCACTTCAGTCCCTGGAAAAGCCATGGAGCAGGTCCTCAAGGAATCAATTCCGAAGCACTTGGAGGAGAGGAAAGTGATCAGGAACAGTCAGCATGGATTCCCCAAGGGCAAGTCATACCTGACTAACCTGATTGCCTCCTATGAGGAGATAACTGGCTCTGCAGATGACGGGAAAGCAGTGGACGTGTTATTCCTTGACTTTAGCAAAGTTTTTGATACGGTCTCCCACAGTGTTCTAGCCAGCAAGTTAAAGAAGTCTGGGCTGGATGAATGGACTATAAGGTGGTGTAACCCCTTTGGGGTTTAGAGAGCATGGCCTCTTTAAATCTTTTTCCCAGGGGGAGGAGGAGAGTAAGAAAAAGGAGGAAAACTCCAGGGGGACAGCGCTGGAGCTCCAGGGAGAGAGGGAGGCAGCCAGCAGGCCCTGGAGAAGGAAGCAGGGAGAACCTGCCTGAGGAGGACAGGCCCAATCGGGGACAGCCCAGGACAGGAGCCAGGAGGAACTCTGTACCGGGGGGAATCGCCCAAGGAGGAGGGCCGGAGCTGGACCCAGGGTCACGGCTGCCCAGAGCTGCATGGGGCTGGGAGTACTGGGCTGGTGACTCTGCATTGGGAATAAGGAGGGAGGTTGTAGCTAGTTAAGTGGGGAGGTGGTCGCTCTGGAGGCTTTGCAGAGAGCGGCAGAAGAGGGCACCGGAGGCAGGGCCGGTGCAACCATTTAGGCGAACTAGGCGGTTGCCTAGGGCGCCGAGATTTGGGGGTGCCAAAAAGCGCCCCCAAATTTTTTTTTAAATGGTTGACCGGACGCTGCTGCTGGGACAGAGAGGGAGTCTGAGCTGCTGGCAGCAGCCGGCAGCCCAGGGTGTCCCCTGAGTCTGGGCGCCGCCGCGGCAGCCGGCAGCCCAGGGGGTCCCCCGGGTCAGGGCACCACTGCGGCAGCCCGGAGTCCAGGGTTTCCCTGGGCCAGGGGATCCCCTGGGCTGCCGGCTGCCGCGGCAGCGCGCTGACCCGGGGGATCCCCTTAGCTCTATCCCATTTAAGTTAGTATATCACTTGGCAATTATTGCTTTGAATATTATTACTTATGTATTCTGTGTCCAAAAATGTTCTAGGATCTCTGCAGACAAATAAAAGAGACTCACTAGCCCAAAGAGCCTGTGATTTAAATTAAAAATAACACCAAGTGATAGTGACAAACAATGGGAGCAAAATAAGGAAATGGGAAGAGGCGGATACAAAAATCAGATGACATAGTTACTTGTTAGGTTCACATCATGGTCTGCAAAATCTGTACAGTTTTTTATATTCCCTTTCCTGTTTGTATCTAAACTGTTCCCGCATTTTCTAAACTTGAGGTGATTTTCTGTTTCATTACTAAACAGACCCCTTACAAACAATCCATACACCCTTGTGTGTTGTTTTAAACTATTGCATGTGTTAAAACCTACTAAGCCCCCACTTCTTAGCTTAAGAGCTGGTTTACACATATTTCCTATCTTACTTCACCACCAACCACCCTTAGCCCAGATCCCCAACCCAGGTGACTGTAAGCCTCTCATCCTCGGATATCTGCACGTCTCTTCCATCCCCAGCAATCATGTCCTTATTTCAGTAAGTCAGTATTTTCATTGCCCAGAAATGAGAAGTTTACAAAAGTTACTCTTGTTATCAGAGGCCTTGATCCACCTTCATAGAATCATAGAATATCAAGGTTGGAAGGGACCTCAGGAGGTATCTAGTCCAACCCCCGCTCAAAGCAGGACCAATCCCCAGACCTTGAAGTCAGTGGAAAAATTCCCACTGATTTCAATGGGGTTTAGATCAGGCCCAGAGGCTCCAAGAGCCACTTCTTCCTCTTCCTTCACAGAAGCCCTTCAACATCCTATGGCCTCCTGTTCCAGCACTCAGCTCAGGCTCTCTGTTAAAGAATAAAGAACTTCTGGGGCTATTACCTCAGAAAAGCAGAAAGTTTGTTACTCCTGTTTTATTGTCCCATTTGAAATAATTCTTTAAAATGTAGGTTTCTCTTGTGTAAGGTAACAAGTGACTCAGGATCACCATCTAGCCACAACGTGCACGATGCTGAGAAATACGTAGGGGTGGTGGTTGTTTGCTGACCGGTAAAGCCCTGATTTGATACTAAATACTGGAACAGACATGAACTATTAATGTCTCTAGAGCTCCCAGGTCTCTCCCATTGATGGCCTCCTCTTTCGAATCAAGCAAATGGGATTTGCATGTGAATTCTTACAATGTAACATTCAAGGATTAGCTGGACAGCTTGGAGCACCTTGGAGTTGTACCTTCTGTGAACTTTAATCTTTTATCATTCTTTCTAGCAGAGCAGCACAATAGTGGGATCCTAGGTTGTACTAGCCAGATGTTTTCCTTACTAACTTGGAAGGTTGCTCTCCTATTATTTTGTCAGATGCTTGAATTGCACCTAACTCAAGTGAGGTAAAGTAGAACAAGGTAAAACATCTTAACAGATACCTTCTGCATAAGTGATTGCAGGATAGGGGTCTATTTCTTTAAAACAAACCTGGACCACAATGCTTCTGAGAAACTTGACAACCCCTAATATGGAACAACTTTTTGATCCTATCCAGAGCAGTTGCTGTTACACCAGTAGGATAAGATCTGCCTACATCTGTGCTTTTGTTTAGTGTAATGGTTGCAACATAAACCTAACAAGGCTTGAATACTCAGGCTTAAGCTTGAAAGTCATCTTGATCTCTTAATCAATATTGACGTCAAATAGTTGATGAAATTCAAATAGTTAATTATAGTAAGTGACATGCATTCTCTATCCTTTACTTTTAATAGTGAACAAGAAAAAGGACTGATAGGAATAAAATTTCATTTTTTTTCATTTACAGTTGATGCAGCCTCGTGGCAGATTTAAAAAAAAAGGTCTGGGGCACAATTTCGTGACCGTGTATTGTGTATAATGTATGTGATTTGGGGGGCGGGGGGCGCAAGATGGAAGTTTCGCCTAGGGCGCAAAATATCTTTGCACCGGCCCTGACCGGAGGGGTTTGCTGGGGAGAGTTCACTGGCGCCGAAGACGACCAGGAGCACCCACGACTCACCACTGGACTGGAACTTTGCTCAGGCCTCCTGAACTCTGTGTGCAGACACATTGCTCAGTGCCTGCCCCTCCAGACTGTGCTCCCACTGGGCCCGGGGGCCTTGGCTTGGATGCAGCCCTGTTCTGCTGCTCCCCTTATATTTCCCCTTGTTGTATTGCTCCTCTCATCCCTCTGTAAATAAATATCTCCCTTTCCTAAATCCATTGCACTTTTCCTGTGGGTGGGTGTGTTCACTCAGGGAAGGTTGGAACAGGTGCCCCTGGGGTGGGGTGTCTCCTGCTGCATTCCTGCACGTGCCTTCTCTTGGCCAGAGCTGCCTGCAGAGCAGACTCCATCTTGGCCACGAGGGTGCTAAAGTTACAGTGGATAGAAAGCTGGCTAGATCATCAGGCTCAGCAGGTAGTGATCAACGGCTCGATGTCTAGTTGGCAGCCAGTATCAAGCGGAGTGCTCCAAGGGTCGGTCCTGGGGCCGGTTTTGTTCTATATCTTCATTCATGATCTGGAGGATGGCGTGGACTGCACCCTCAAGAAGTTTGCAGATGACACTAAACCTGGAGGAGAGGTAGATACGCTGGAGGGTAGGGACAGGATATAGTAACAGAGGGACCTAGGCAAATTAGAAGGCTGGGCCAGAAGAAACCTGATGAGCATCAACAAGGACAGTGCAGAGTCCTGCACTTAGGACAGAAGAATCCCATTCACTGCTACACACTAGGGACCGAATGGCTAGGCAGCAGTTCTGCAGAAAAGGACCTAGGGGTTACAGTGGACAAGAAGCTGGATATGAGTCAACAGTGTGCCTTTGTTGCCAAGAAGGCTAACAGGGTTTTGGACTGCATTAGTAGGGGCACTGCCAGCAGATCGAGGGAAGTGATTACTCCCCTCTAATCCACCTGGTGAGGTCTCATCTGCAGTACTGTTTCCAGTTTTGGGGCCCTCCCACTACAAAAGGGATGTGGACAAATTGGAGAGAGTCCAGCTTTGAGCAGGGGGTTGGACTCAATGACCTCCTGAGGTTCCTTCCAACCCTGATATTCTATGAAGGTGGGAGGAGGGCTCAGGTCCCTGGCAGGGAAGGTCGGGGGACAGGTCAGGCCCCTGGCGGGAAAGGTGCCCCCACACCCCCATGCCGTACCGGTCTGGGCCTGCGTGCGATTGAACCTCTTAATCATGATCTCCATGTTCTTCTTCAGCATGTTCTTCTTAATCATGATCTCCATGTTCTTCTTCAGCACGGCCATGTTGCCCAGGGCGCCCTGCGCCTCAAAGATGGTGAACTTGCCGAAGTCGGGCAGGCGCCAGACGGTCTCCTTCCTCTCCAGGTCCACGTGGAAGATCTCGTCCTGGTCGAACTCGAACATGAACTCCCCGGCCTCCCGCTGGGCCAGGTCCGCGAGCTGGTAGAAGGCCACCTGGGAGAGCATGTTCTCCGCTGCGGGGAGACGGGGGTCAGTACCGGCCACCTGGGGGGGCTGCTTCTCACCCCGGCGGAGGGGGTCTCAGCGCTTCCCCCAGCAGTGCAGCCCCCCAGCTCCCGGGCTGTGACATTCGCACTAGGGCTCTCTGGTGTCAGAGGAAGGCAGATGCATGAAGCACGGTGCCCCCCAGCATCACGGTGGAGCTCTGGGGCCAGCACTGACTGCCAGGGGAAAGTGTCCCTGTCCCTGCCTCTGCCCCTGCCCCCAGCACAGGTCCCCTAGGGCTGCCCTGCTGCAAGGACTGAGAGAGCAGAGACCCCCCTGCTGACCCCTGCTCAGTTCCCTGGTTTCCAGTCACGTCTCCCAGCCGAGCAGTGACCAGAGCAAACCCGGCTCTGCTGGCAAGTCGGGACGTGACCCAGCCAAAGCAGCTCCTGGGGGGAGTTGGGGGCTGCAGCTGCAGGACATTTCATTCTCCCGTCTGTGCGTGGGGCTGGTTCCGTGTCCCAGAGTCACCATGACCTGGTTCTTGGGGCAATTTCAGTCTCTGGCCCCCGACACTCACCCCCCAGGGTCGATCACTGGGAGACCCCGGAACTCCCCAGCCAGAGACATTAAAGCTGCGCTGGGGGGTCAGACACACTCCAGGGGGGAGGGGTCTGGCTCCAGGCTGGGAGTCCCCAGGGCCCAAGGGAGCTGGGCACCTGCATTCTAGGGAGTCATTCGCTGACCCCAGCTCGCCCGACAGGATCTCAACGACCGACTGCAAACGAGGGAACCCGCCACCACTAGCTGAGGAGAGTCGGCCCCACAGAGCCCCCCCCAGCCCGTGGGTCTGAGCCCTGGGGGGAAGGGGGACAATGGGGCCAGGCCGGGGAGCGGGGTCAGGGGCTCCCTGCTCTGCACTGACACACTCAGTGCTCAGCAGGGTCTGGCCCTGGCGCGGCTCTTTGGGGAACGTTCCCCAACCCCCCTTGTGCCTGGCACCCCCTGGGGGGGATCAGCCCCGAGTCCCTGTGGGGGAGGGGGCTGCACCCCTAGGGCAGAGTTGTGTTCTACCCAAACCACAGTCACTTCCCCGCGATCCCTCTGCTGCTCCTGCACCAGCCTCCTCTCCCCCCTCCCTGCCATGGGAATGAGACCCCCCTCCCTCCACCCCATCCAGATCAGCCCCCCCTTCCTGCCCTGCCCACCCCATCCCCTGCCTACTATTGGATGAGACCCTTCTCCCTGCAGCTCCCCCCAAAGCTGGCTCACCCCATGAGCCCCCCCATTGTCTCCTCTCTGGGGGGGAGCCGGGCGCTATGGGGGTGAAGCTGCCCCTCCCCTCGCCCAGGTGTCACAGCCCGCACCCCACCCATACCTGTCACTGCCCCGGCACCCGGCAGGGCCAGCAGGGTGAGCAGGGCCAGCTGGGCCATGGGGACGCCCCGTCCTGCGCCCATCTCCTCTCCCCGGAACTGAGCTGGGTGCGGGGCTGGCAGTGCTAGGGGGCCGGGGGGGCACATGTCACACCCGGGGGAGCACAGCTGGGGGCAGTGCCTAGCATTGGCCAGGGGAGCCCGGCCCAGGGCCCCCACCCAATGGCAGAAATCCCTGCGCCGACCAGGCTGTTACCAGGCAGAGCAGCAGCGCTGAGCCTCGCAGAGGGGAGATGAAGAAATTCAGGGTTCCTGGCTCGCAGGATTGTGTCACGAGTCAGGATAATTATTGTGTTTTCCTAAAGCCCCAGCTCTGGGAGTCATGTGGGTCTGGGAGGATTTCAGCCTCGTTCTGAGAGACAAAGTGAGTGTCCAGCCCTCAGGGCTGTGGGGAGAGCTTCAGAGTGGGACCCCTGGGTGCCCTGAGGACTCAAGACACAGCTGGTATTTGTACATCATTGCAGGACTTTTGGTGAGCCTGACTCATGATTTTTTTTGGGGGGGTCACACCATAGGCGTTGTTTGACTTCCATATTTGGGAGTGCAGCTTCAGTCAGGCCAACAGGGCCATGCATGGGGGGCACAAATTCTGTGCCTGTCCAATGTTTGCAGTTTGGGGGGACAATGGCCCCCCTGCTCCATCAAACTACACCCATGGGTCATACCTCTGACCCATACAGCTGTGCGCTGGGGGGAATGTAACACCTCTGGCCCCCAGGTACCCTGATGGCTCAAAGAGCAGAAGGCAAATAAAGAGAACCTCTGTGACAAGGTGGGACTGTTCTTAAAGTTTTCTCTGAGTGTTGTATGGGTGCCTCAGTTTCCCCTATGCATTTCTCAAGTGTCTAGGGGTGTGTGATTGTTGCAGAGCCCTAGAGGGCAGGTGTGAAGGTGTCTGCACAGAGAATGACCGACACTCTGTCTCCTGGCCACTGATGGCCTGGGCCCCTCCCCAGCAAGGTGCCAATAGAAGGGGTTGGAGAACAAGGAGATCAGAGGAGGGGCTGGAGGGGGTTTCAGTTTGGAGCTGGCTGGGGAAATGAAGCGGAGCCCAGACGGGGCTCTGGCCTCCCTGGGCCCCCCCCCAAGATGGACCTGAGGGGTCCTATTGTCTGTACCTGCAAGACCTGTTTTGGACTGTGCTCCTGTCATCTAAATAAACCTTCTGTTACTGGCTGGCTGAGTCACAGAGAATCACAGGAAGCCGGGGGTGCAGGGCCCTGACTCCCCCAAACTCTGTGACAACCTCACAGCTGGTATTGTTACATAAACTCAGGATTTTACAGCCAATCTCATAATTTTGGAGCATTTGGGGTTGGCAGTACTGCAAATTCCCAGCCAGACGCCAGTTCCCGCCGGCTGTGTGCGCACAGCGGGGCCCGGAGCAGTGCGGGTGCAGCCAGGGGGAGTTTGTCCCTGTCACAGAGTGTGGGGGAGTCAGGGCCCTGCACCACCCCCCCGGGATTCACCAGGACTCTCAGCCAGCCGGTAAAACGGAAGGTTTATTAGATAACAGGACACAGTCCCAAGCGGAGCATGTAGGCACAACCAGGACCCCTCAATCAAAGTCCTTCTGGGGGTTCAGGGAGCTTAGACCCCAGCTTGGGGTTCCCTGCGCTGCCCCACCCAGCCCAAACTGAAACTAAAAAAATCCTCCCCTTGCTTTCTCCCCCCTCCCCTCTGCTCCTCCCCCTTTGTCCAGTCTCCGGGCAGAAGGGGTCACTTCTCCCCACCCCACTCCTGGCTCAGGTTACAGCTCAGGGAGTTTCCTTCTCATCCTCAGCGTAACTCCCCTGCAACATTCCCAGGGCAAATCCAATTATCCACCCTGCTTCCTGCTCCGTCACAGTCCCAGGTGCCAGCTGGGAGGCCAAGCTGTGCCTGACCCATGGAGACTGAGCCCCGGCTCTATGGTGGGGTCCCCAGGGCCGCCCAGAGGATTCAGGGGGCCTGGGGCAAAGCAATTTTTGGGGCCCCTTCCATAAAAAAAAGTTGCACTACTACAGAATACTATATTCTCATGGGGGCCTCTGCAGGGCCTGGGGCAAATTGCCCCATTTACCCCCCCTCTGGGTGTCCCTGGGGGGGCAGGGCTAAGGCCCATGGAGGTGGGGGAGGGGAAAGCTAAGAACTTCTGCCTGTGGGGCCAGACCCAAACCTTCCCCTGGGACTAAATTTACCCCCAACAAACCAGAGACCCCCACACACCCATCCTGCCCCAGCTGGGAGCAGAGGGTCGAGGCACCAGGGGAAGGGGACGGAGGGTCCCAGGCCCGTTGCTGGGGGCCCTGCTCTGGTGGGGGCTGGTCCCTGGGCTGGCCCCGCTCTCCAACTGCCCCAGGGCCATGGCAGGGGCCAGGTGAGTCCTGCAGCCCGACCCCAGGCCCTGCTCTGCCCCCTGCGAGGGAGAAGTAGGGAACCGAGCCCTGCTGGGGCCGGCTCTGCCTGGCGACTGGTGATGCTGCCCAGCCCCGGTGCTGACTGGCCCCTGGGCTGGGGGTGCCCAATCCCCGGGGCCGTGGGCAGCGTCCCGGGGCTGGTGCTCGGAGCTGGACAGAGAAGGTCTCAGTCTGGGGGGTCCTGAGGAGTTTCCAGCTCTCTCCCTCCTGAGCAGCGATGGGGGTGGGTCGGATCCTGGGGGCCGGGAGCTGCTGGGCTGAGGCTCTGCTGGTGACAGTGACGGTGCTGAGAATGCACCTGGCTCATTTCACAGAGCCCCCAGGTGAGCGGAGACCCCAGCACCCCGGGGAGCTCCGTCCTGGGCAGCGCTGGGTGTATCCGGGGGGGTCAGACCCCAGCACTCCGGGGAGCCCCGTCCTGGGCGGGGCTGGGTGTATCTGGGGGGGTCAGACCCCAGCACCCCAGGGAGCCCCGTCCTAGGCAGCGCTGGGTGTATCTGGGGTAGGGGGGTGATCAGACACATACGCCCCAGGGAGCCCCATCCTGGGCAGTGCTGGGTGTACCTGGGGGTGGTCAGACCCCAGCGCCCCGGGGAGCTCCATCCTGGGCAGCGCTGGGTGTATCTGGGGGGGTCGGAGCCCACACACCCTGCGGATCATGTCCCAGGTGGGTGCTGGGTGTATCTGTGAAGTTCAGTTTGGACTGAACGACCCCACATGCCCCAGGGAGCCGTATGCCCAGCTGGCGCTGGGTGTATCAAGGGGATCAGACCCCACATGCCCTGCGGATCCGAATCCTGGTCACAAGTGTATTGGGGGAATCGGACCCTACTCACCCCTGGGTGCCCTGTGCCAGGCAGCCACCAGGCGTATCAGGGGAATTGGATCCCACACACCCCAGGGAGTCCTGTCCTGGGCAGACGCTGGGTATATCAGGGAGGATCAGCCCCATATGCCCTGGCGAGACCCCATCCAGGCAGACAGCAGATGTATGGGGGTGGGGGGGAATTGGACCCCAGGCATCCCAGCGAGTCCTGTCCTGGGCAGGTGCTGGGTGTGTTGGTCTCTGTCTTTCCTCCATGAGCTCCGGCTTCGCCTGCGGTGTTTGGGGGGGCCCCAGGGTGGGCAGGGGGAGGGGCCATGGGGATCCAGGCCCCTCCCATGGGAGTGAGACACAATGCACAGAATCGTTCCCTTTTACACCCCCTGCCCCAGGGGAACCTGGGGTGAACCCACATTAACAGGCTGCTCCAGAGCCAGACCCTGGGGCCTTCTCCTGCCCCACAGCGACCGGCCCCCAGCACCCGTGTCAGGGCCCCTGGCCTGGCTCCCAGCTCCCCTGCTCCTCCCCCATCTGTGCTGTGCCCCCCTGTGATTCAATCTCCCTGCACCCTGTGCCCCACCCTGCCCCCATTTCTCTGCTGTGCCTCCTGCCCCACCCCTCCTCCCCGTTCCCCCTGCTGAGTGTCCCCCAGGCCCCCAACCTGCCCCTCCCCCACATCTCCCCACAGAGGTGTAGCGAGCACCCTCCATACCCTCCGACCAGAGGGGGCCCCACAAGGAAGGGGGCCCCTAAAAGTGGCAAAAAAAATGTAAGGTATAACTAGGTAAGTGACATTTATTGACACTATTGCACAACCCATGTCGGTTTTACAGTATGACACTGTCCTCAGCGAACTTTTACAGAGGATTAAGAAGGCAGAGACACATGTTCAGCACCTCAGTCCACAGATCCCAAACGAGCTGATTCAACTTGTTGCCAGTAACATTCAAGAGGCCAACATAGCGCAGCTTAAAAAAGCAAAATATTATTCGGTTATTTTGGACTGTACTCCCGACGTGTCACATTGTGATGGAGCAGGGGCTGTCTGTGTGGGGAGTGGGAGAGCAGGGAAGGACTTTAGGGGATGGACGATGCCAGGGCCTGTAACCTGAGCTAGGTAAGGGAGGGGAAAGTTCAACACCTTTGCCCGGGAAGGGGGACAAAGGAAGGGAGTGGCAGGAGGGGAGCAGTTTGAGTTTGAGCTTGGGGCTGTGTGGGCGGAATTCAGGGTATCCTAGCTAGGATCCAAGCACCCTGAAAGCCCAGAAGGACTCGGTGGAGGGGTCCTGACTGTGCCTGCAAGCTCTGCTGTAACCTGTGTTCCTGTTGTCCAATAAACCTTCTGTTTTACTGGCTGGCTAAGAGTCACTGTGGGTCCCAGGAAGAGGGGTGCAGGGCCGGACTCCCCAACACTCCGTGACACACATGAAGAACAGATGTCTGTGGTGTTATGCTTTGTTGAATGCAACGGTGAAGATGGTGTCAATATTCGTGAAGCGTTTGTTGGTTTTCTTAATGTTCATGATACGACTGGCGAGGGCTTATTGGAAGCGTTTCTTGAAAAGGCAAACAACTTAGGAATCGACATTGCTGACAGAGGCCAAGCTTATGATAACGGCGCAAATATGAGAGGAAAGAATAAAGGAGTTCAAGCCCGCATGCTAGAAATAAATGACCGTGCCTTGTATGTACCATGTGGAGCTCACACTTGGAATCTTGTGATCTCAGACGCGGCAAAGTCATCGAAATATGCCGTTGACTTTTTCGGTCTGATTAACAGAATATACGTTATCTTTTCTTCTTCACCTTCACGTTGGGATATACTTCAGGAACATATGCCAATATCTGTTAAAGGGTTATCGGACACTCGTTGGGAGTCGAGAATTGATGCTGTGAAGCCATTGCGTTATGACCTTGAAGAATTGTGCAATGCTTTGTCATCTTTGCGAGAATATGCGCTCGAAAAGAAAGATGGCAATACAGCAACAGAAGCCGGTGCACTTTTAGACCATGTTACTACGTGGCCTTTTGTTCTGACTGTGTACACATGGTACGATATACTATTTCACATCAATAAAACCAGCAAATTAATTCAGTCACCAGATGTGTCAATTGACGTACTGCAGGCAGAAGTCGGTGCTACAATGAAGTTTTTGGAAGACTATCGAAATACAGGATATAACTCTGTGGTCACAAATGCACGTGAAATAGCAGAGCATATGGGTATTGAGCAGGTGTTTCCAGAAACCAGGGTGCGACGTAAGAAGAGAATGTTTGATTACGAATGTGCTGATGATTCGAGTCGTCTTTCTGCTGAAGAAAAATTCAAATCGCAGTTCTTTCTTGTTCTCACTGATCAGGCCATATCTTCTGTTTCGTTGCGATTTGACCAACTCGTGGAGTGGTATAAGTTGTTTGGATTTCTGTACAACGCTAACAGCCTGAAGCAGTGTCACGGAGAAAATGAACTGGAGAATCACAGCAAAAATTTTAAAAGAAAAATGGGAGACATTGATGCCAACGAACTCATAATGGAATTGAATCGTTTTATTTATGTCATCGAGAAAGAGAGAGGACTTGTCACGGCAAACAATTTTTTAACGTACATATACAAGAACAGCCTTCAGGAGATATATCCGAATCTTTGCATTTGCATCAGAATTCTTCTGACCACACCAGTTACTGTCGCTGGTGCTGAAAGGAGCTTCGGCAGAATGAAACTGATCAAGAATATCCTGCGCTCAACCATGACAGATGACAGGCTTTCTGCGCTTGCAGTTATCTCCATCGAAAACCAGATTGCCAGATCTCTGGACTATGACGCATTGATTAACCAATTTGCAGAGAACAAGGCTCGAAAGAAGCGCTTTGCGTAAATACGGAATACATGTACACTGTAGGCCTATGTATACATAATATGAACCCTGTATATTGTATAAAATAAATACCACATTCCAGTTTCTGCATTGTAAGGGGCCCTGGACATATGTTCGGAGGGGGCCACATTCTGTGTTGCTAAGGCCCTGTCTCCCCGTTACTGTCATTCCCGCCCGCCGCAGTCCTGTGGGTTCCTGTCAGCGCCCAGTGGATCCAGGGTGGTGCCGGGGGTGGGGGGATCCTGGGGCTGTGGTTGTCCCCACCCCCCCGCTGAGCTCCAAGCCCCGGGGCAGGGGTCAAGTCCCTGAGCCAAGCCAGTCTCCCCCACAGAGCATTTCCTGTACCAGATAAAGGCTGAGTGTTACTTCACCAACGGCACCCAGCGGGTCCGGTATCTGTACCGGGACATCTACAACGGGCGGCAGGATGTGCACTTCGACAGCGAGCTGGGGGTGTTCGTGGCAGACACGGAGCTGGGACGGCCCGATGCCGAGCACTGGAACATCCGGCCTGAGAGCCTGGCGCAGGCGCGGGCTGATGTGGACACGTTCTGCGGGTACAACTACGAGGTGTTCGAGCCTTTCACCATCGACCGGAGAGGTGAGTGCACGGGGTGGGCAGGGGGGGAGACAGCAAGCTGGGGCGGTTCGAGGCAGACACGGAGCAGGACCGGCCTGAGACACTAGCAGACACGGAGCTGGGGCGGCCCGACGCCGAGGGCTGGAACAAGGACCCGGCGATCCTGGCGGACCAGCGGGCTGCGGTGGACACGTTCTGCCGGCACAACTACGGGGCGGCGCAGGCGGGGAAGGTGGTCGGCCGCACAGGTAAGCGGGGGGGGCGGGGCCAGGAGAGGGGGTGGGGCTCCGAGGGGGCGGGGCTCTTGGGGGGGAGTGCAGGGGGCGGGGCCGCAGCACAACACGCTCCCCTTCTCTATGGGCCCGGTCCACCCGCTGGGCTGGGGGGTAACAGAACGTCTCGTGCCTGGGGGGGGACAGCTGGGGTGGGGTAATGGGGAGGAATCCCCCCTCCCCCGCTGCCCCCGGGTCTGGCTGCGGCGCCTCCTGTCTGCAGAGAGCAGAGCCCCACGCCCGGGTCAGTCTCGGAGGGGGACCCCTCCCCCTTCCCTGCCCCCCACCCCTCTGAGGGATTCAGCCCCCAGCGGCCCCCCCCAGACCATCTGGGGCAAACTGTTGCGGCTCCTACCCCCATTCCTGGGCAGTGGGGGCCAGGTGATGGGGCAGAACTTCCCACCCCCCTCCCTCAGGGTGCTCCCTGGCTGGGGAGTGGGAGCAGCCCCTGGGCTGAGACCCCGTCTGCCTGGGCCCCAAGGATCACACAGTCCCTGACTCTGTCCCCATGGGGGTAACAGGATGCAACGCCCCTCGAGCCCTTTCTGCAACAGCCTGCCCAGGGCAACGGGGGCAGGAGAGAACCAGTCCCACCCCAGGGCAGTGAGAAGGGAACGGGGTGGCCAGGGAATCGGACCCCACACACCTTGGGGAGCCCTGTCTGTCCTAGGCATGTACTGGGGAATGGGACCCACACATCCAGGGTGCCCTGCCCCAGGCAGCTGCCAGGTGGATCGGGGTCGGAGTTGGATGCCCTGTCCTGGAAAGGTGCTGTGTGTATGGTTGGGGGGGATTGGACTCCACACACCCTGGGGAGCATCACCCTAGGCAGGTGCCGGGCATACTGGGGGGAGGATATTTCCCTAGGGGGGCACCTGTTCTCTCTGAGCCCCCCTCCATCTCTGGACCCTTTCCCAGCTCTCTCTCTCTCTCCCCAGTTCAGCCCAAGGTGAAAGTTTCCCCCACGAAATCAGGGTCCCAGCCCCACCCCCACCTGCTGGTTTGCTCCGTGACGGGGTTTTACCCCTCGGGGATCGAGATCAAGTGGCTGAAGAACGGGCAGGAGCAGACGGCCGGGGTGGTGTCCACGGAGCTGCTCCAGAACGGAGACTGGACCTTCCAGATCCTGGTGATGCTGGAGATGAGCCCCCGGCGCAGGGACGTCTACACCTGCCAGGTGGAGCACATCAGCCTGCGGGACCCCCTTGCCGTGCACTGGGGTAAGAGTGCTGGGTCACCCAGCCACCACGAATACCAGCCCAAGCCAAGACTTCAAAGCGCTGTCTGCTGTAGCCTTTTATTCTATTTAATATTAATTATGTTCCAGTGGGTTCAGCTCTGGGCTACATGTAGCCTCAAGTTCAACAACATTATCTCTGTTTGTTCTGGGTTTAGAGCTCATGGGACCATAGCAACCTAACACCTACACGAGCGTCTGTCTGTCTTTTAGCGGTTTTATTAGGGTTACCAACAAAGGTCTAAATGTCACAGCACATACAACCCCTGAAGATAAGTACCACGTACTAGTTACACCTACACCTACACCTAGTACCACGTACTAGTCACATCCTCCTAGAGATGGTGTTTGTCTGGTGCCCTCTCATGGATTGACCATCAAGATATGGGAGTGGTTCCTGCTGGAGTTTTCCGTAGGAAGCTCCATTTTCCTGCTCTGAGCACTTTGAAGTATTTATTAATAACTTTGATTAATTTCACTTCCTGGTTTTTATACTCCGTGTGCGGAGTAGAAATCCAGGGTGCTGCGTTAGTTGCTCCTGCAGTGGGTTGAGGTGGGGTCTGCTGACTGTTCAGTATCATGGAATTCATTTGCTGCTGTCTTTCTTACACTCCAACGCTCGTGAGAATTTTGGTTCTTGGTAAAGTACTGATCATGCCCATGCTGGGAGCACTCTCCCAGAAGTGCTGAATTCATTATCTAAAGCTTATCGTTATATTCAAACCCAGCAGGTGCCAACGGTAAAAAACCATTTTGCTTTGGGATTTACAGATTAATTAGATTAGGCATTTTGGAAACAACAGCTGTAACACTTCATTTAATTTTTGATTATCAGTACATGCATCTGAAGAAGTATGGGGGGGGTTATGCACAAAAGCTTATGCCCAAATTAAATCTGTTAGTCTTTAAGATGCCACTGGACTCCTTGTTGGTTTTGTGGCTACAGACTAACACGGCTGCCCCGTTAAGATGCCATGATCCATCTGGTTTTTGTACGGGCCAAATTGGAGAATTGCACATGCAAGTACACACACAAATGATTTCCTGTTGCAGCAGAGATTCAATGGTTTTAGCAGTATAAGGTTTGGCCTGATTTGGAAAAGGACACTGCTTTTATCGGGGGAATTTTTCTTCTACAGTTTTAACAGTTACATCCATATTTTTACATGTATGCTTGTGTTTAGCAAAAGCATCAACCCTACTCACAATTTTTAGAGCACTTGTACGAGCCCTGCTAACCCAAATCTATTGACCTGGGCTGGGAACATCTGTTCTCCCTGTCTCACAGCGCAAGGACAAGGGGACACTCAGTGGGATGGAAAGGGGCAAATTCACACCTGGTAAAAGGAAGGACATTTTCCACCCACTGTGTAGTTATTCTGTGGAACTCACTGCCATAGGACATAATGGACCCAAGAGCTGAGCAAGGTTCACAAAGGGATTGGACATTTCTGTGGCTTACAGGAGTATCCGGGACTAGAACAGTTCATGCTGACAATGGGCAGTGATATCAGACCTTGCGATGCAGGGCCTGAGTTGATCTCTGAGAATCACAGACCAGGAGGAGCCCTGATGTGGGGCAGATTGTCCCACAGCTGCCCCTGCAGGCCCTGGCCCCTGGTTCGGCCCCAGCTCGTGCTGGTCACTGACCCAGAGGCCCCTGGCTCTGACCCGGCCCGTTCCATGTCCCTGTTTCAGAGGCGCAGTCTGACTCTGCCAGGAGCAAGATGCTGACGGGGGTTGGGGGCTTCGTGCTGGGGCTGATCTTCCTGGCGCCCGGACTCCTCATCTACCTGAAGAATAAGAAAGGTGAACGGCTCCGGGTGGGAGCGGGGCACCAGGGGGTCTGTGGGGGGATGTGGGACTCGGGGGGCTCAGGGGAATCCGGGCCTGGCTGCAGGCTCCCGTCCCCAGCAGGGGCTGCTCAGAGTCTGGCAGGGGCCTCCCGGCTTCTAGTCCCCTGGGGCTGGGGCTGGATCAGACCCTCCCCCGCTCCTAGGGCAGGGACAGAACAGGGGCCCTGGGGAGATCTCAGTGTGGGGCCCCAGGGCCAGGCTGGGAGCACCCACTCTCCCCTCACCCGGCCGAGCCCCCAGGGTGGGACAGACCCCGACCCCTCACAGTGCAGGGAGCTGCCCCAGCCCCGGGCTCAGAGCGTTTCCGTCCCCTCCCCCCCTGGGCAGGGATCCTGGGTCAGGGATTTACAGTAATAACGGGGGGGGACCCCAGGTCTGGGGGCCGGAGTGGGGCTGGGTTCCTAGTGAGAGGCGTTCCATGCCGTGGGGCAGAGGCTGGAGCTCTGACCCCCAGGAACCGGCTCCCTCGCCCAGGGCTCTGACCATGTTTCTCTTTGTTTTTCAGGGCGCCCCGTTCCCCAACCTGCAGGTAATTTCAATCCCCCTCCCCTGTTAAACACCCCTCCCCCCACACTGAGCACAGGCTGCCTGGGGCACCCATGGGGCGGCTGCTTCTGCCTCTCGGCCCATGACACCCACCCAGCTCAGCCCCTGGGCAGCTGGGCACTGGGGCTTTGGCACTGTGGAAGAGGAGACTGCAGCTCCCTCGGTCCCCGTTCAGGCCGATCCCTGAGCTGCTCCCAGGGGCAGAGGGTCCTGGGTCCTGCTGAGCATCACCCAGCCCTGCAGCTGCCGGGCAGTCACTGGAGCGCCCCCCCCCAGGGGACCCGTCCCTGCCCCTCAGTCCCAGCAGGGCCCTGGGGTGACCCTGTCACGCTGTCGAGTGCCTTACGATTGTGGGTACCAATCTCAGGGCACAGTTAGTACCCGGGGCACCAACCCCAAATTGGCTGAGTTTTGTACTGAGATTTCACCAAAGTGTCAGGTGTGAACTCCACAGGCCCTGTAACAACGTATCCACGGAGTCACAGACAGTCCCCTTGGGCTCTCCGATCTGTCTGGCCACCCAGCCAGCCTGCCCTTGTGATCGATCGATCGTCCCTTCCACCCCAAATCACAGCGACATTCGGTCACTCCCTGTCCCACAGGAACAGTCGCTCACCCCAGGGCAGTGGCACCTTCGATCTCACTGCACAGACAACGCTTGTAGCCAACCCTGTAATAACCTCAGTAAAGATCTGTTAACGAAGACAAAGCACGGGGAGTTCTTGAGAAGGTTACAGCAGGTCACCCCCAGTGACAGAAATTACACTGACATGAGCTGCAGTGCAGACTTACTCTAGGGCCGTCTGTTGCTGGGCTGGAGGGCTCAGGGCTGTGCTGGGGAGGGGCCTGGGCAGGGCCAGATCTGACTGGAGGGAGGGGGCAGGACCCCAGAGGGAGGCTCTGGGGCAGGGGGCTGTGGGTTCCCAGTCCCAGTGCAGACTGGTCCCTTCTCTGGGGGTGGGGGCAGCAGGGAGGAGGCCCTGGGAAGCGGGAGCCCCAAGCCCCTTTCCCAGGGGAGAGGCAGCTGCCGGGAAGGAGATGCTCCTGTCCCCCTGGAGAGCCCAGGCTGCAGCCCAGCAGCACGGACACCCCGGCCTGGGGGGCAGTGCCATCCCGGTGGGGGAGCGTCCCTGAGAGCGGGGGAGAGGAGGCCGTGGGGACGTCCCTGTCAGCTGCTCCCATGGGCCGTCCCAGCAGGAGAGGACACAGGACGAGGGCGTGAATCTGTGTGAGTCACTCAGAACCTGGCCTGCTGCTCCTACTGCTGGCCAAGGCCCCTGCCATGGAGTCTCCGCTCCAGCGCCCCACACAGACCATCCTGGCCCTGCTCCTATCCCCACCCCGCCACACCCCACGGCAGGGCTGGCTGTAGGCACCAGCTTTCCAACATGTGCTTGGGGTGGCACTTTCCAAGGGACTGTGCTCCAGTCCCCCCCGCCTTTTTTTTTTTGCTTGGGGCACACAAAGCCGGGGGCCGGCCCTGAACCAGGATGTGCCCTGTCAGCTGAGGCTTTCAGGCTGAGCTGGAACTGACGCTGCAGTTCAGGCTGCCCTGCTGCTGGGAAGCCCGAGCATCATCCCCCGGAGCTGGGCCTGGGCTGCGGTGGCGAGAGGGGCTCAGCTCCAGCGGATGATGCGCTGGTTCTCCAGCGGCAGTGCAGCCTGGGTGTGGGGCACCGGGGAGGGAGGGAAGTGGGGCCCGGGCTGCGGCGGTGAGAGGGGCTCAGCTCCAGGGGATGATGCTCTGGCTCTCCAGCGGCAGTGCAGCCTGGGTGTGGGGCGCCGGGGAGGGAGGGAAGTGGGGCCTGGGCTGCGGCGGCGAGAGGGGCTCAGCTCCAGGGGATGATGCTCTGGCTCTCCAGCGGCAGTGCAGCCTGGGTGTGGGGTGCCGGGGAGGGAGGGAAGTGGGGGCCAGGCTGCGGCGGCGAGAGGGGCTCAGCTCCAGGGGATGATGCTCTGGCTCTCCAGCCGCAGTGCAGCCTGGGTGTGGGGCGCCGGGGAGGGAGGGAAGTGGGGCCTGGGCTGTGGCGGTGAGAGGGGCTCAGCTCCAGGGGATGATGCTCTGGCTCTCCAGCGGCAGTGCAGCCTGGGTGTGGGGCGCCGGGGAGGGAGGGAAGTGGGGGCCAGGCTGCAGCGGCGAGAGGGGCTCAGCTCCAGCGGATGATGCTCTGGTTCTCCAGCGGCAGTGCAGCCTGGGTGTGGGGTGCCGGGGAGGGAGGGAAGTGGGGCCCGGGCTGCAGCGGCGAGAGGGGCTCAGCTCCAGGGGATGATGCTCTGGCTCTCCAGCTGCAGTGCAGCCTGGGTGTGGGGCGCCGGGGAGGGAGGGAAGTGGGGCCCGGGCTGCGGCGGCGAGAGGGGCTCAGCTCCAGGGGATGATGCTCTGGCTCTCCAGCTGCAGTGCAGCCTGGGTGTGGGGTGCCGGGGAGGGAGGGAAGTGGGGCCCAGGCTGCGGCAGCGAGAGGGGCTCAGCTGCAGGGGATGATGCTCTGGCTCTCCAGCTGCAGTGCAGCCTGGGTGTGGGGTGCCGGGGAGGGAGGGAAGTGGGGCCCAGGCTGCAGCGGCGAGAGGGGCTCAGCTCCAGGGGATGATGCTCGGGCTCTCCAGCGGCAGTGCAGCCTGGGTGTGGGGTGCCGGGGAGGGAGGGAAGTGGGGCCCGGGCTGCAGCGGCGAGAGGGGCTCAGCTCCAGGGGATGATGCTCGGGCTCTCCAGCGGCAGGGCAGCCTGGGTGTGGGGTGCCGGGGAGGGAGGGAAGTGGGGCCCGGGCTGCGGCGGCGAGAGGGGCTCAGCTCCAGGGGATGATGCTCTGGCTCTCCAGTGGCAGTGCAGCCTGGGTGTGGGGTGCCGGGGAGGGAGGGAAGTGGGGGCCTGGGCTGCGGCGGTGAGAGGGGCTCAGCTCCAGGGGATGATGCTCTGGCTCTCCAGCGGCAGTGCAGCCTGGGTGTGGGGCACCGGGGAGGGAGGGAAGTGGGGCCCGGGCTGCAGCGGCGAGAGGGGCTCAGCTCCAGGGGATGATGCTCTGGTTCTCCAGCTGCAGTGCAGCCTGGGTGTGGGGTGCCGGGGAGGGAGGGAAGTGGGGCCCGGGCTGCAGCGGCGAGAGGGGCTCAGCTCCAGGGGATGATGCTCGGGCTCTCCAGCTGCAGTGCAGCCTGGGTGTGGGGCGCCGGGGAGGGAGGGAAGTGGGGCCCAGGCTGCGGCAGCGAGAGGGGCTCAGCTGCAGGGGATGATGCTCTGGCTCTCCAGCTGCAGTGCAGCCTGGGTGTGGGGTGCCGGAGAGGGAGGGAAGTGGGGCCCGGGCTGCGGCGGCGAGAGGGGCTCAGCTCCAGCGGATGATGCTCTGGCTCTCCAGCGGCAGTGCAGCCTGGGTGTGGGGCACCGGGGAGGGAGGGAAGTGGGGCTCAGGTTGCGGCAGCGAGAGGGGCTCAGCTCCAGGGGATGATGCTCTGGCTCTCCAGCGGCAGTGCAGCCTGGGTGTGGGGTGCCGGGGAGGGAGGGAAGTGGGGCCCAGGCTGCGGCAGCGAGAGGGGCTCAGCTCCAGGGGATGATGCTCTGGCTCTCCAGCTGCAGTGCAGCCTGGGTGTGGGGTGCCGGGGAGGGAGGGAAGTGGGGCCCGGGCTGCAGCGGCGAGGGGCTCAGCTCCAGGGGATGATGCTCTGGCTCTCCAGCGGCAGTGCAGCCTGGGTGTGGGGCACCGGGGAGGGAGGGAAGTGGGGCCCGGGCTGCGGCGGCGAGAGGGGCTCAGCTCCAGGGGATGATGCTCCGGCTCTCCAGCGGCAGTGCAGCCTGGGTGTGGGGTGCCGGGGAGGGAGGGAAATGGGGCCCGGGCTGCGGCGGCGAGAGGGGCTCAGCTCCAGGGGATGATGCTCTGGTTCTCCAGCCGCAGTGCAGCCTGCGTGTGGGGCACCGGGGAGGGAGGGAAGTGGGGCCCGGGCTGCGGCGGTGAGAGGGGCTCAGCTCCAGGGGATGATGCTCTGGCTCTCCAGCGGCAGTGCAGCCTGGGTGTGGGGCGCCGGGGAGGGAGGGAAGTGGGGCCCGGGCTGCGGCGGTGAGAGGGGCTCAGCTCCAGGGGATGATGCTCTGGCTCTCCAGCTGCAGTGCAGCCTGGGTGTGGGGTGCCGGGGAGGGAGGGAAGTGGGGCCTGGGCTGCAGCGGCGAGAGGGGCTCAGCTCCAGGGGATGATGCTCGGGCTCTCCAGCGGCAGTGCAGCCTGGGTGTGGGGTGCCGGGGAGGGAGGGAAGTGGGGGTCAGGCTGCAGCGGTGAGAGGGGCTCAGCTCCAGGGGATGATGCTCTGGCTCTCCAGCTGCAGTGCAGCCTGGGTGTGGGGCACCGGGGAGGGAGGGAAGTGGGGCCCGGGCTGCGGCGGTGAGAGGGGCTCAGCTCCAGGGGATGATGCTCTGGTTCTCCAGCGGCAGTGCAGCCTGGGTGTGGGGTGCCGGGGACGGAGGGAAGTGGGGCCCAGGATGCAGGGAGGGTCCTGCCGTTGCTGCTGCCGCTCTGTCTCCCCAGGGTGGGTCGGCGTTTCCCCGCCCGAGGGGGCTGTGCAGGGCGCCACCAGGCTGGGCAGGGAGCGTGGATCCCGGATTGCGCGCTGACAGGGCCAGTGGCTGGGCAGCCCGAGCTGCCAGGGAGCTGCCCCCTCCTGCCCCCGGACCCATCCCACCGGGCACCTCAGCCCTGCGCTGCCGGCCCTGGGCGGGGAGAGGCAGAGCCCAGCTCCGAGTGGGGCAGAGAAAGGGGAATGCTGCCCTGCTGGGGGACCCACGGCCACAGGCACCTGGGGGTCAGTGTCTCTCCTCTCGGCTCTGCCTGCACGGGGCTGGGGAAGCAGCTGTCAGCGCCTGCCCCTCTCAGACACTGCACCCCCCCATCCCGCTCGCAGCCTCTTCACTTGTACCTCCCCCCATCACTCCTTCCCCTTGTACTCTCCCTTCACCCACTCCTCTCCCCTTGCACCCTCCCCCAGCCCTGTCCTCCCGCACCCCCCTTCCTCTGCCCCTCTTCTCCTGCAACCCTCCTGATCCCCCCTCTCCTCCTCCACATCACACCCCACTTGTCTGCCAGTGTGGAGCCCCCAAGCATCCCCACACCCGCTCCTCTGCCTGAACCCTCCTCCAGCCCTCTCCTCCCACACCCCCCTTCCCTGCACCACTTCTCCTGCAGCCCTCCTGATCCTCCCTCTCCTCCTCCACATCACACCCCACTTGTCTGCCAGTGTGGAGCCCCCAAGCACCCCCACACCCGCTCCTCTCCCCTTGCACCCTCCCCAGCCCTCTCCTCCCGCACCCCCCTTTCCCTGCACCACTTCTCCTGCAGCCCTCCTGATCCCCCCTCTCCTCCTCCACATCACACCCCACTTGTCTGCCAGTGTGGAGCCCCAAGCACCCCCACACCCGCTCCTCTCCCCTTGCACCCTCCCCAGCCCTCTCCTCTCGCACCCCCCTTTCCCTGCCCCTCTTCTCCTGCAACCCTCCTGATCCCCCCTCTCCTCCTCCACATCACACCCCACTTGTCTGCCAGTGTGGAGCCCCCAAGCACCCCCACAACCGCTCCTCTCCCCTTGCACCCTCCCCCAGCCCTGTCCTCCCGCACCCCCCTTCCTCTGCCCCTCTTCTCCTGCAGCCCTCCTGATCCCCCCTCTCCTCCTCCACATCACACCCCACTTGTCTGCCAGTGTGGAGCCCCAAGCACCCCCACACCTGCTCCTCTGCCTGAGCCTTCCTCCAGCCCTCTCCTCTCGCACCCCCCCTTCCTCTGCCCCTCTTCTCCTGCAACCCTCCTGATCCCCCCTCTCCTCCTCCACATCACACCCCACTTGTCTGCCAGTGCGGAGCCCCAAGCACCCCCACACCCGCTCCTCTGCCTGAGCCCTCCTCCAGCCCTCTCCTCTCGCACCCCCCTTCCCTGCACCACTTCTCCTGCAGCCCTCCTGATCCCCCCTCTCCTCCTCCACATCACACCCCACTTGTCTGCCAGTGTGGAGCCCCAAGCACCCCCACACCTGCTCCTCTCCCCTTGCACCCTCCCCAGCCCTCTCCTCTCGCACCCCCCTTTCCCTGCCCCTCTTCTCCTGCAACCCTCCTGATCCCCCCTCTCCTCCTCCGCCAGCACATCACATCCCGCTTCTCTGCCAGTGTGGAGCCCCCAAGCACCCCCACACCCGCTCCTCTGCCTGAACCCTCTTTACGAGATCCCCATCCCTTTCCGGGTGCAAGGTTTGAGGGTTAGTCCCTGTGCCGTCCATGTGCATTTGGAGCACTAAAGTTGGGGTTGTGGGGGACGGGAGGTGAGATTTATACTAAAGTGAACTAAAAGTAGGAGAAACGGTTTGATCCTAACTGCAGGTGTAAACGGGGATTTCTGTGGTGAACAAGGTGGTCACATTGGGGGGGGGAGCCCAGGGCTGGGGTGGTGCGCAGCCAAAAATTTTTTTGCTTGAGGTGGCAAAAAAACCTAGAGCCAGCCCTGCCCCCTGGCTATTCGCCACCCTGCAGCTGTGCTAACCAACGTCTGTGTCACAACTTAACTATCAGGCGCTACGGCAGCCCCACGGCGTCAGGACTCTTGGGCTCCAGCCCAGCTCTGCGTACGGGCCCTGCTAACTCCAGCCCCTCGGCTTTCCCTGCGCAGGCCCCGTCTGGGGGACAAGTGGACGGGGCTGCGCTGAAGGGCTGGTGGAGGGGAGGGAGGGACTGGCTGGCTCAGGGGGTCAGGGATGGGACATGGGGCCTCTGCCCTTTTGGGGCTGGGGGCTCTGATCCAGCCTCAGGGCAGGGGACTGGCTGGCTTAGGGGGCCGGGGCCGGGACATGGGGCCTTGGGAGTCCAGGGCCGTCAGTCCGGTGTCAGTGTGAAAGTCCCCGTGCAGTTGCCCACAGTCCCGTGGAGACGTTTCTCCGGCCCCGCGACCCAGAAAGGGTTAATGCTCTACGTCGTTTCACACCCCGTCTGCCTGTGGGAGGACAGATGGACAGACTGACGCCTGCTTTCCCCTCACCTGGTTTCACTCCCGCCCCAGGGATGGTTCTGAGCCCCCAGCCCCGGGGCCCCAGCAGCATCCAGCCCACTGTGCTCCCCGACCCTCCCACCCCGACTCTGTCCAGCGCCCGGTGATGCCGGGTTGGCGCCGCGCTGCCACTGGCCGAGCCCCGGAGGCGCTAACCCCGGCCCAGCGTCTCTGCCTGTTTGTGCGTCAGTGAGACACCAGGTCCCATGGGTGGGCGTCATTTTGGTGCCAGGGACTTTCCACCTGAAACCCCCTGGGCCTGCAGCCTGGCTGGCACCCGGGGAGCTGGCCCAGCCTCAACCCTGCACTGGAGAGAAATAAACTGCGAGTGAAATGCAGCCCCGGTCGGTGTCCTCACCCCACGGTACAGAGGGGACACTGAGGGCAAGGGACTTGTCAGAAACCACAGAACTGTGATAGAACCCAGGAGTCCTGGCTCCCAGCACCCTCCTCTCCCCCTGCTCTGATTCACCAGCCTCACTCCCCTCCCAGAACTGGGAGAGAACCCAGGAGTCCTGGCTCCCAGCCCCTTCCCGCTTTAACCACCAGCCCCTATTTCCCTCCCAGAACTGGGAGAGAACCCAGGAGTCCTGGCTTCCAGCCCCCGCTGCTCTAACCCACCAACCCCCACTCCCCTCCCAGAGCCAGGGAGAGAACCCAGGAGTCCTGGCTCCCAGCCCCTCCTGCTCTGATCCATCAGCTCCACTCCCCTCCCAGAGCTGGGAGAGAACCGAGGGGGTCCCGGATTCCCAGCTCTAACCATTACACCTCACTCCCCTCACAGAGCTTGGAATAGGACCCAGGAGTCCTGTCTCCCAGCACCCCCACACTAGACCCGACTCCTCTCCCAGAGCCAGGACAGAACCCAGGAGCCCTGGCTCCCAGGCCTGCCTCCCCTGCATGCTAGAGACAAGTATGGGGTCTCTGTCCATTTGGGGTGCTCTGAGAAGTGGGGCTGGCGTGGAATGAGGAGTCCTGGTTGAGGGTTTGGGGGTGGTCAGGCTGGGGGTGCAGACAGAGGGGCAGGCTGTGGGTCACAGATGCAGACATCCCTGCCCAAGCGGGACCCTGTGTGGCCGGCTTCCCTGCGGGCCAGTTCTGGGGGTGTTGGGGTGGGGGTCTGTGGGACACGTCCCTTCCCTCATGGGTGAGGCACTTCCCAAGAAATCCTGCCCATCCTGCACTTCCCCCACTGGATTCCCCCGTGCCCCCATTCCTGCTCCCCCCCCAGCTCTATGGAGCGGGTGCTGCTGCGGGTGTGAACGGAGCCCCCGGTGATGCTCTCAGAGACAGACACGGGTCGTGCCCTGTCTCCACGGCATCAGCAAATGCTGCTCCCTGCAGGGACCCCAGCCCAAGGGACCCCCTGTCCCATCCCACCCCAGCACAGACCCATAGCGAATCCCATCCCAGAGCCGACAGCCTGCCCCACAGGGCTCCAGAGAGCAGGACGGGGTGAGCAGCAGTGGGGTGAATCCAGGGGCTCAGCAAAGACCAGCTGCTGCCCCTGGAGTGGGGGTCAGGCGCTCTCCCCCCTGTCCACCCAGCTCACACCCACCCAGCAATGGGGGGCTCTGGTGGGGCCAGGCCAGGTGACAGGGCAGTGCCAGGTGCTGTAGGGCCTGGCTATGCAGGGCTCAGTCCCCAGCCGGGGTCACTCGGCACTGATCTCAGGCAAAACCACCCCCTCCCCTAGTTTCCATGGGGTGAGAATGGCTACGGGGGGGGGGATGACAACATTCTCCCCAGGTGATTGGTCAGACCCAGGGCAGGGGGTCTCCAGAGATTTACCAGCTCCCGTCTGGCTCTGGGGCTGCCTCCGTCTCAGCGTGGGGAACCCTCCCCTGCCCCATGGGGACCAACCAGCCCCGAATCCCTCTGTCCTCTCCCCCTGCAATCCCCTCACTGGGCTGTGGATGGGGGGACGCCAGCCGGGGCTCTCCTGGCACCGCAGAGCCGGCGGAGACTCCAGCAGGGCCTAGCGATGGGGGCCAGCAGTGCCCGGTCGAGGGCTGGGCTGTCACGCAGACATTGGGGCTCCTCAGGGCGTCCTAGGGGGTGAGATTGTTGCAGAGCAAAGGGCTAGTGCATAAATGGCCGACACTCTGTCGCCTGGCAAGTAATGGCTGGGCCCCTTCCCCCCCCTGCAAGGGGATGCTAAAGGTGGGGGAGAACAAAGAGATCAGGTGACCCCCTGGACCGGGAAAGGGGCTGAGCAGAGAGGAGGAGCTGGAGGGGTTTTGGGAGTCTGGAGCTGGCCGGGGACAAGGAGTGAAGTGCAGACGTGGGGGTCTGGCTCACTGCCCCCCAGAATGGACCCGGCTGAGGGGTCCGGTTCACTGTATCTACAAGCTCTGTGTTAGACCCTGTTCCTGTCATCGAATAAACCTCTGTGTTACGGGCTGGCTGAGAATCACGTCTGACTGCGAAGTTGGGGGGCAGGACCCTGTGGCTTCCCCAGGACCACCCCTCCCCCAACTGGCCGAGACTGGCCAGGCTTCTGCCCCAGTTCCAGGCGGCTCAGCTCTGAGGAGACAGGTGGGGCCCCACAGGTGGTGGGAAGCCCAGAGCCAGCGGTGCACTGGGGTCCGGCCAGGGGGCAGAGAGACGCAGGGGAGTGGGGACAGGGGGTGAAGAGGAGCCCTCGGTGGGTGGCTGAGCCAGTGGGGTCTCAGGGCACAGTGCAAGCAGAGCAGACCAGGGCTCCTTATGAGCATGGGCCCAGCTCCATGGGGCCACGGGCGCCATTGTAAACCCGGCACTGCCCTCCCCCCAGGCAGCTGCGCCCCCTCCCCTGCCAACCAGCACCCCGTGAGCCCCCAGGGGATTACCAGGGTCCTGCCATAGCTGCCTGGCTCTGTCTGAGGCCAGGCTGAAGGTGGATCCCTCTAGGGCAGCTCCTCCCTGGGTGCAAACCAGCATTGCCGTAGGGGGCATGTTGCTGATTCACACTGCCGAGTAACTGGGCCCGATTCACCCTCATGTGGCCATTTCCATGCATCCCTGTCACCGGGCGGGATGGGGTCTCCCGGATCCCTGCGCCAGGCCCCAACGGGAGCGTCACGGCCGCAGACGTGTTTGGCTCCGGCTCCACACTCAGGAATGTCTCTTTCCCGCTCTGCACTGGCTGGCGGCTGCGCCAGCCCCTCCCTCCGCTGGGGGCTGGAAACAGGCTACGTGCCGGCCTCAGCCAGCTCCTGGCCGGGTCCCCCGCACTTGTTCTTGGGCCTTGACCTGTAACTGCAGCAGCTCGTTCCCTCCACCAGGCATTTACACCCCTTGGCTACAGAGCGATGGGAGCCCCTGGCAGCTGAGCTCCTCCAGCCTCCTCTAGATCAGCTCCAGCCCCCGCGCGGCCCAGCAGCCCTTTGGGATTCATTGCTCGGCCTCACGGGACCAGAGCCGGCCTCAGCGTTCCAGCTCCGCACCAGATTCACTGGCACATAACAGGGGCAAAGCACTCGCCCCCGTGTAACTGGCTGCATGATGCACCGGGCGGCGGTGAACAGGGCTGGGCTCGTGGATAAAATCCAGCTGCCAGCAGCTGGTGCAGGCCGCAGGCCACGGGCCGGCCTTGCAGGGGGCCATGTATCCGCACGTGGGTTTGTTTCTGGACCGTATTTTCACGGGGGGTGAAGGAAAACAGAGCAACGGAAAAAGCCCCAAGCAGGGCGAGGCCGGGCGGGGTTGGAGGGAGCCAAGGGGGCAGGACACCAAAAATAACAACCCCCAAAAGCAGCAAAATTCTAGTTGATATATTACAACACAACTTCCAACATTACTTACAAACATTCCACCAGCCGCCGGCTCAGCACTGGGGGCACTCGCTGCCTGTCAAACCCCGAAAAGCCAAGACAGTCGCCCCGTGAAACGTGTGTCTAGCGGCACCGAGAAAATCAACTGGATCCCCCCCAGCCCCCTGCTGCAGGACGGGCAGCGTCGCCGGAGCGCTGGGCTCGTGTGGGATTCAAACTCCGCGGCAGGGCCCAGACCCCTGTGTGTCTCCACACCTTAAATAATAGAATTCATTTAAAATAAAACAACCCAACCAGCGTCCTTCTCTTCGCTCCTCGGCTTCTCCCACAGGGGGAGGTCGCTGAAGGCTTTTAAAATACACCCAGAGCAACGATCCCTTGCAAACAACCCGGGGGGTGGGGGGGCGGATCTGAGCCCTGGGGAGATGTTAATTAACGGGATTTGTTATATATTGTAAGTGATACGGCAGGGAAGGGACAGAGCAGGTGTAGGGCAGGGAAGGGCCATGGAGCTCTGCCCATGTCAATTAACACTAATTAGTACTAGGGGGAGGGGGCACCCCACTGATATTAATTAATTCGTTTTGCTCCATTGATATTAATTAGTCCAGTGGGGGAGGGGTTGTAGCCTCACAAATCAATACTAATTATCATGGTGGGGGAGGGGAGGGGAGAACCCCACTGAGATTAATGCCAAAGGAAGAAGAAATGTGAATTAGTGCGGCGGGGAGGGGGACTGGAGACCGTTGATAGGGATGAAGGAGGTGGAGGAATCCCAGCCTGGACCGGACCAGAGGCCCATCTAGCCTGGCCTCCCGCCTGTGGCTGCTCTGGGTGGAAAGGGCAGGAACCCTGCAGGAGGTGACTAAACAGGGAATTAAACGAGACCTCAGTGAGGACGAAGTTTCCTCCTGACCCCATCCCTGCAGGCCAGCACCTGCCCTGAAGCATGAGGGTCGTTGTCACTGTGACAGGTGTCAGCACTGTGGGGAGGGGGGACGGGAGCCCACTGGGGTTAACCCAGGTCCTCTGTCCATGATGCTGCCCAGCATAGGAGAGCCGGCCACCCTGCTGACGTTAATTAACTCTGGATCGCTCACAATGTTCATTAGACATTAATGGCTTTGCAATTGGGCTACCGGGTCCATCGTTTCGGGGTGGCTCCAGTCTGGGGTTAAGCTGAGGGGCTCTGGGAGATATGGAGGGTGTGCCCTGAGACACTCTGGGGAATATGGCCCACGGGCAATGAGGGCTGTTGCTGGGGCATTCTGGGAGCTCTGGCTGGAGGATTGTGGGGCTCCGAGGGATCCAGCCAGCGCATGGATGTAACTGTCCTCTCTCTACACATTAAAATACAAGAGGGCTCTAAGCGGTGACGTCTCTTCGGTGTCTCTCTCCGGTCCCTGGTCCCAGTGGCAGGTGCATCAGTCTCAGTGGCTGTGGGTGGTCGTGACGGGTCCATCCCTCGGGTGGTCGGTAGGTCCCGTAGCTTCGCTGCTCGGGGGTGGTGGGGCCTGGGCCAGGCTGGGACGTTCCCTCAGGGACCAGGGCAGGGCTCACGGGGGTTGATCCTAGCCCAGGAAACAGACGGGTCCCACCTCGAACCCAAACTTCTGGTTGGGCTCCCCAAAGTCCGTGAAGTGCACGTCCAGCAGGGGGAGCTGCTCCACGCGGGGCGTGTTCACCTCCAGCACCGTCCTGTCCGGGCCCTTCCGCCGCTGCAGGGAGAAGGACGGGGGGAGGGTCAGGCCGTGGGGTCAGCGCCTCCAGGGACTGTTCCTGCCACGGGTTCCCCCGGGGGGTCTGTCTCACTGCGGCGACCCGGGCTCTGCCCTCTGTTCCTGCCCTCTGTCCCCGCCAACTGTCTGGTCATCCAGCCTCCCTCCTAGTGTATCCATCCATCCTTCCCTCCATCCTTCCCCCATCCTTCCAGCCTCCCTCCTAGTGTATCCATCCATCCTTCCCTCCACCCTTCCCCCATCCTTCCAGCCTCCCTCCTAGTGTATCCATCCTTCCCTCCATCCTTCCAGCCTCCCTCCAGTGTATCCATCCATCCTTCCATCCTTCCCTCCATCCTTCCAGCCTCCCTCCTAGTGTATCCATCCATCCTTCCCTCCATCCTTCCAGCCTCCCTCCTAGTGTATCCATCCTTCCCTCCATCCTTCCAGCCTCCCTCCTAGTGTATCCATCCATCCTTCCATCCATCCTTCCAGCCTCCCTCCTAGTGTATCCATCCATCCTTCCCTCCATCCTTCCCCCATCCTTCCAGCCTCCCTCCTAGTGTATCCATCCATCCTTCCCCCATCCTTCCAGCCTCCCTCCTAGTGTATCCATCCTTCCCTCCATCCTTCCAGCCTCCCTCCTAGTGTATCCATCCATCCTTCCATCCATCCTTCCAGCCTCCCTCCTAGTGTATCCATCCATCCTTCCCTCCACCCTTCCCCCATCCTTCCAGCCTCCCTCCTAGTGTATCCATCCTTCCCTCCATCCTTCCAGCCTCCCTCCTAGTGTATCCATCCATCCTTCCATCCTTCCCTCCATCCTTCCAGCCTCCCTCCTAGTGTATCCATCCATCCTTCCATCCTTCCCTCCATCCTTCCAGCCTCCCTCCTAGTGTATCCATCCTTCCCTCCATCCTTCCAGCCTCCCTCCTAGTGTATCCATCCATCCTTCCCTCCATCCTTCCAGCCTCCCTCCTAGTGTATCCATCCTTCCCTCCATCCTTCCAGCCTCCCTCCAGTGTATCCATCCATCCTTCCATCCTTCCCTCCATCCTTCCAGTCTCCCTCCTAGTGTATCCATCCATCCTTCCATCCTTCCCTCCATCCTTCCAGCCTCCCTCCAGTGTATGCATCCATCCTTCCCTCCATCCTTCCAGCCTCCCTCCTAGTGTATCCATCCTTCCCTCCATCCTTCCAGCCTCCCTCCTAGTGTATCCATCCATCCTTCCCTCCATCCTTCCCTCCATCCTTCCAGCCTCCCTCCTAGTGTATCCATCCATCCTTCCATCCTTCCCTCCATCCTTCCAGCCTCCCTCCTAGTGTATCCATCCATCCTTCCCTCCATCCTTCCCCCATCCTTCCAGCCTCCCTCCAGTGTATCCATCCATCCTTCCCTCCATCCTTCCAGCCTCCCTCCTAGTGTATCCATCCTTCCCTCCATCCTTCCAGCCTCCCTCCTAGTGTATCCATCCATCCTTCCATCCTTCCCTCCATCCTTCCAGTCTCCCTCCTAGTGTATCCATCCATCCTTCCATCCTTCCCTCCATCCTTCCAGCCTCCCTCCAGTGTATCCATCCATCCTTCCCTCCATCCTTCCAGCCTCCCTCCTAGTGTATCCATCCTTCCCTCCATCCTTCCAGCCTCCCTCCTAGTGTATCCATCCATCCTTCCCTCCATCCTTCCCTCCATCCTTCCAGCCTCCCTCCTAGTGTATCCATCCATCCTTCCATCCTTCCCTCCATCCTTCCAGCCTCCCTCCTAGTGTATCCATCCATCCTTCCCTCCATCCTTCCCCCATCCTTCCAGCCTCCCTCCAGTGTATCCATCCATCCTTCCCTCCATCCTCCCTCCTAGTGTATCCATCCATCCTTCCCTCCATCCTTCCCTCCATCCTTCCAGCCTCCCTCCTAGTGTATCCATCCATCCTTCCCTCCATCCTTCCCCCATCCTTCCAGCCTCCCTCCTAGTGTATCCATCCATCCTTCCCTCCATCCTTCCAGCCTCCCTCCTAGTGTATCCATCCTTCCCTCCATCCTTCCAGCCTCCCTCCTAGTGTATCCATCCATCCTTCCCTCCATCCTTCCAGCCTCCCTCCCAGTGTATCCATCCATCCTTCCCTCCATCCTTCCATCCCCCCTCCTAGTGTATCCATCCATCCTTCCCCCATCCTTCCAGCCTCCCTCCTAGTGTATCCATCCATCCTTCCCCCATCCTTCCAGCCTCCCTTCTAGAGTATCCATTCATCCTTCCCTCCATCCTTCCCCCATCCTTCCATCCCCCCTCCTAGGGTATCCATCCATCCTTCCCTCCATCCTTCCCCCATCCTTCCAGCCTCCCTCCTAGTGTATCCATCCATCCCTCCATCCTTCCATCCTTCCCTCCATCCTTCCAGCCTCCCTCCTAGTGTATCCATCCATCGCTCCATCAATCCACCCCTCCCCATCCCGTCCATCCATCCCCCCTCCTAGTGTATCCATCCATTGCTCCATCCATCCATCCCTCCCTTCCCATCCCCCGTCCATCCATCCCCCCTCCTAGTGTATCCATCCATCCCTCCATCCTTCCAGCCTCCCTCCTAGTGTATCCATCCATCCCTCCATCCTTCCCTCCATCCTTCCAGCCTCCCTCTTAGTGTATCCATCCATCCATCCCTCCCTCCATCCTTCCAGCCTCCCTCCTAGTGTATCCATCCATCGATCCACCCCTTCCCATCCCCCATCCATCCCTCCCTCCCTCCCCATCCCTCCATCCTCCCTCCTAGTGTATCCATCCATCGATCCATCGATTCACCCCTTCCCAGCCCCCGTCCATCCATCCCTCCCTCCCCATCCCTCCATCCTTCCAGCCTCCCTCCTAGTGTATCCATCCATCCCTCCATCCTTCTACCCTCCCTCCTAGTGTATCCATCCATTGCTCCATCGATCCACCCCTCCCCATCCATCCCTCCCTCTGAGGGCTTGTCTACATCAGAAAGTTGCAGCGCTGGTGAGGGAGTTACAGCGCTGCAACTTAGGAGGTGTACACATCTGCAGGGCATCACCAGCGCTGCAACTCCCTGTTTGCAGCGCTGGCCGTACTCCTGTTTTGTCTCGGGTGTAGAGGATCCAGCGCTGGTGATCCAGCGCTGGTAATCCAATGTAGACACTTACCAGCGCTTTTCTTGACCTCCGTGGAAGGAGGAAGCCTCTGGTAATCAAGCTGGTCTCCTTCCCCGGCTTGCTCTCGCGTTCCCGGAACCCCGAGCAAGCAGGTCTCCTTCCCTGCGGTTTGCAGGGTGGTTCGGGGAACGCGAGAGCAAACCGCCGCGAAGCTGGTCTCCTTTCCCGGTTTGCTCTCTCGTTCCCCGAACCCCCGAGCAAGCAGGTCTCCTTCCCTGCGGTTTGCAGGGTGGTTCGGGGAACGCGAGAGCAAACCGGGAAAGGAGACCAGCTTCGCCGCGGTTTGCTCTCTCGTTCCCCGAACCCCCGAGCAAGCAGGTCTCCTTCCCTGCGGTTTGCAGGGTGGTTCGGGGAACGCGAGAGCAAACCGGGAAAGGAGACCAGCTTCGCCGCGGTTTGCTCTCTCGTTCCCCGAACCCCCGAGCAAGCAGGTCTCCTTCCCTGCGGTTTGCAGGGTGGTTCGGGGAACGCGAGAGCAAACCGCCGCGAAGCTGGTCTCCTTTCCCGGTTTGCTCTCTCGTTCCCCGAACCCCCGAGCAAGCAGGTCTCTTTCCCTGCGGTTTGCAGGGTGGTTCGGGGAACGCGAGAGCAAACCGCGGCGAAGCTGGTCTCCTTTCCCGGTTTGCTCTCTCGTTCCCCGAACCCCCCTTGAAGCCGCCCAACAGCGCTGCAGTGTGGCCACATCTAACACCATTTGCAGCGCTGGTTGCTGTAAGTGTGGCCACTCTGCAGCGCTGGCCCTATACAGCTGTACTAATACAGCTGTAACAACCAGCGCTGCAAAATTTTAGATGTAGACATGGCCTGAGTGTATCCATCCACTCTCCTCAACCCTACAACTGTCTATTCACCCATCCCCGGGTATCCATGCTGTGACAGGGCACTCCATATGATTATATGGACATATGCTAATGAGTGTGACTATGATGTAACTGGAATATGCTTCATGCAAAACGTCTCTTGTAAGGGATCGTTACAAAGCTTATAATCTACAGAGTGTGATCATCCTGTTTGTATGAATGTACCACTCTTGTATCTGAAAGTAGAAATCTGAAATATAACTCTGAGGGCCAATTGTAATTATGCAAAGTGCGGGCCATTAATGGTGCTTTGGAATCTTGATGACTCCCATTAACCAGGACAATTGTCTGCAGATGGGTGTGTTTTACCTGTAAGTCTTCCTGTGTACGTGTGTGCTGGCAAGTGGGCAATGAAGTCTTGCAGTGACATGTGATCATGTCACCAGAACTGGAATCCATCTCTAATCTGGTGTTTTTCCATGCAGAAGGAGGGGTGGGGACCCAGAGAGGGACAAAGGATTCCCGCCTTGTGCCAAAGGTATATAAGGGGGGAGGAACAGGACAAGGGGGGCTGCAGTCATGAGAAATCCCCTAGCTACCACCTGAGCTGGAACAAGGGCTGTACCAGGGAAAGGACTGGGCCCAGACCAGGAAGGCGTCTCCAGTCTGTGACAGAAGCTGATTGGAACCTCTGAGGGTGAGATTTTATCTGTGTTCACTTTCTGACTGTATTAGGCTTAGACTTGCATGTTTTATTTTATTTTGCTTGGTAATTCACTTTGTTCTGTCTGCTACTACTTGGAACCACTTAAATCCGACTTTCTGTATTTAATAAAATCATGTTTTACTTATTAATTAACCCAGAGTCTGTATTAATACCATGGGGGGGGGATACAGCTGTGCATCTCTCTCTATCAGTGTTATAGAGGGCAAACGATTTATGAGTTTACCCTGGATAAGCTTTATACAGAAGGAGCACTTCTTAAGCTGTTTTCAGTTCAGCCTGCAGCTTTTGGGAGACGTGGTTCAGACTTGGGTCTGTTTGTAGCAGGCTAGCGTGTCTGGAGCAACCAGGCAGGGCACTGAACCCCCAATTGGCAGGGAAAATGGGCTCAGAGGTAGTCTCAGCACATCAGGTGGTAGTTCCCAAGGGGGTTTCTGTGATCCAGCCCATCACAGTGTCCGAAATCCAATGGGCTTTCCCCGCACAACTGTCCTTTGTTCCAGTTTCTTTCAGGTATCCTGGGGGGTGGAGCCAGCTGACGACTATATGGAGGGGGGTCTCCCAAGGCTTTACATAGTTTCTCCTTGTGGGTCTAAACCCCTCCCTCCCCCTGTGTAGAATCCCCTCTACGAGCTGGAGTTTTGGAGTCACATGGGCAAGTCACATGTCCCTGCAATACTCAGTTCTCTCCAGGAACGCTCCCAGGAAAGCTCAGATGTGGACTGGCGTCTGTCAAGGTCCATTGTTCACCAAGTACTTCCATGTACTTCAGTAACCCCCTCACACTTCGCTGATCACATCTGCCTGAGGTGCTTCCTACAGCAAACACTTGAAATAGAAGCATCAAGCCAACGCTCATAACTTCCGATATAAAAATGATAAATGAATACGAATAGGATGAAAACATTCAGTAGAACGTAACCTGTGCAAAGATGTGTGACATGGCCTATGTAGCATAAACGGATCGCAGTTATGTCATATTTACATTCATAAGCATATTTCTATAACGCCCTATGGGGTGCGTCACACATCCCTCCCTCCCAGAGCCTCCATCCAGTATATCTGTCCCTCCCCAGACCTCCACGTGCTCCCGTCTCGCCCTTCGCCCCCTATCCCAGCCTGTCCCTCCCCCAGGCCCGCCCTGGCCCTGCTCACCGCGCAGCCGTCGGTGAGGGCCGTGATGTAGGGGCTGTTGTCGTAGCTCATGTCCTCCTCGTTGGCACCCCGGAGGCGCAGGGCGCGCTGGTGGTCCCCAGAGGGGGCACTGCGCCAGGCCACCGAGCGCTGGCAGTGGTAGGTGAAGTTCTGCCGGGCGGCCACGCTGAGTAGCCGCAGGAAGGTGAGCTGCACCGCACCCACCGGGCGCCCGTCCGCGTCCACGTACGAGAACTGGGGGGGGGGGGCAGGGACACATTAGGGGGAGATGCACATGGTGGCCACCCCCCCACATTCCCCACTTGGGGCAAGGCATGAGGAGCCCCTGCCCGGGGGGCACTCACTGGGGATCAGAGTCTGTGCTCCGTGGTGAAGGGCGCCAGAGGCAGGGAGAGAGATGGACAGAGATGGAGACAGACAGGTGGGCAGAGCGGATGACAGGGGATGGACAGCTCCAAGGACAGGGGCATTAGGGCTGACCAGATGTCCCGCTTTAATAGGTACAGTCCTGATTTTTGGGTCTTTTTCTTATATAGGCTCCTATTACCCCCTACCACTGTCCTGATTTTTCACACTTGCTGTCTGGTCACCCTAAGGGCATGGACAGAGCCACAGACGGGTTTCTCTGGTGTGGATCTGCCACGCCGCAGACTCAGGGCTGGACAGACATTAGATGGGCGACTAGCCGGGCAGACAAGACTCCAGGTGGGTCTAGGGATGGGTAGATTCCAGAACGGGTGGATTGATGGATCAGATGGAGGAGAGTCTGGGGCCAGAGGGAGACACCCTCGGGGCTAGGCACAGGGGGGGATTCCAGGGGGGGATGAATGACAGAGGAGTTTGAAGGCTGGACAGACTAACGTTAGCTGGAAGGGGGTGCGGTCAATGGAGACCACCCTGCAGAACGCAGGTGTCAGCGGGGGGTCAGCGTTGGAGTTGGGGAGTACAGGAGGTATCTGTGCACACACACACACACACACACACACACACACGATCAGGTGGGGCCTGTCTCTGGGGCTCATTCAGAGGTGCCAGGATCGTGTACCAGGGGCGTGAGCTGTATTATCAGGGTGCAGGATCCCCGGGACCAGGACAGCTGTCGAGGTGACCCTGGTGGTGTCACCGAGCCCAGGACACCCCCACCAGCCGCCCGGCCTGACTCTCACCTTCCTTCCTTCCCGGAACTGGCTGAACCAGCGCGGAGGCTTCTCCTCCTGCCACGCAGACATCTGGACCTGGCGGGGGAGACCAAGAGAGACGGGCTCAGGGGGGCGGCATCTGGAGGTGCCCCACATGCACTGACCCTGGCTGGGAGCCAGGGGCGAGGCTGGGGCTAAATCCTTCCTTCAGCCACCACCGCTGATCTAGTGCCAAAACCAGACAGCGGCAGCTTGGGACTGTTATAACAGGAAAGAACCCAGGAGTCCTGACTCCCAGCCCCCTCTGCTCTAACCCACCAGCCCCTACTCCCCTCCCAGAGCTGGGATAGAACCCAGGAGTCCTGGCCCCTAGCCCCCCCTGCCCCCCCCGCCCCCCATTATACTCACCTTCTGTGTCTCTTTGGTGGGGAAGAGGCAGGTCTCCCCGCCAGCCGTGAAGTCGCAGTGCACCTTGAAGGAGTCCCGGGAGCAGCCCTCGTTGGGGTCGATCCAGTACTCGCCTGGGGGTGGGGAGGGTCAGTGCACAAAGAATCCTCTTCGTTCCCCCCCAGCCCCAAGCCACCCCTGCAGCCCAGCCCCTAGCGCCGCCCTGGGGCAATGGGGAGCCCTGACTGCCCAGGCAGAGCCCCCTGCTGCCCCCACCCCACTCCCTGCAGCCCAGCCCCTAGCGCTGCCCTGGGGCAATGGGGAGCCCTGACTGCCCAGACAGAGCTCCCTGCTGCCCCCTGCCCCCATCCTCTGCAGCCCAGCCCCTAGTGCTGCCCTGGGGCAATGGGGAGCCCTGACTGCCCAGGCAGAGCCCCCTGCTGCCCCCAACTCACCCCCTGCAGCCCAGCCCCTAGCGCCGCCCTGGGGCAATGGGGAGCCCTGACTGCCAGGGGAGAGCCCCCTGCCCCCCCACCCACTGCAGCCCAGCTCCTAGCGCCGCCCTGGGGCAATGGGGAGCCCTGACTGCCTGGGCAGAGACCCCTGCTTCCCCTGCCCCGCTCCCTGCAGCCCAGCCCCTAGCACTGCCCCGTCTCTCATCCAGCCCGGCCCGGCACTCACCGTCGGGCAGGTCAGGGTGGCAGAGCCGCAGGTCCTGGCAGGTGCGGGCCGGGTTGTCCTGGGTGCCCATCGGGTGCTTCATCTGCTCGATCTCCCGCTTGAGGGTGCTGAGGGAGCCGAAGATCTCGTCCATGCCGCCCGCGTGGCCGTGAGCCCCGTCCGCCGCCATCCCCTCCCCATCCTCGCCCACCAGCTGGCTGGCATCGATCGACCTCTTGCTCTTCCTGGGCAGCTGGATGGGCAGTGGCTGGATCACCTCCCCAGGGGGGCCCTGCGCCGGCACAGCACCGTCAGTGGGGCAGGGGCTGGGGAGATGGGGCGGAGGGAGGGCAAGGGCAGGGCGGGGACGGCAGGGACAGTGTGGGGCAGGGAAGGAAGGGTCGGGGGTTCAGGGGGAAGAGTGGGGCAGGAGGGGCAGGGAGGGAAGGAGCAGGGTGGGGCAATGGGGCAGGGAGGGCAGGGGGCCGGGTAAGTAATTGAGCCGGGAAGAGGGAAGATGCTGCGAGCGAGAGATGGGGGGGAGCAGGGGGAAGGGCAGAGAGGGATGGGTGGCAGAGCAGGGAAGGAAGGGGGCAGGGCGGGGCAGACAGCAGGGTAAGTAACCGAACCAGGAAGGGGAACGATGCTACGAGCGAGAGATGGGGGGGAGCAGGGGGAAGGGCAGAGAGGGATGGGGGGCAGGGCAGGGAGGGAAGGGGGCAGGGCGGGGCAGACAGCAGAGTAAGTAACCGAGCCGGGAAGGGGGACAACGCTGTGAGCGAGGGATGGGGGGGACCAGGGGAGCAGCCGCTGCGCAGGGAATGGACGGTCCAAGGCAGCAGGTCGAAGGGAAGCAGGGTGAGGGGGCCACTCACCGGGTGTCCAGGGGGGCCGGGGACGCCTCGCTCACCCTTGGGGCCGGCTTGTCCCTGGTGGGGAGAAAACAGAGAAGTCAGCTGCCTGTAGGGGTAGGGGGTGGGGGGGAGGGCACTCCCTGCTGGGGCACCAGGGACAGTGCTTACCGTGGCTCCTTTTGCACCCTTGGGACCGGACGGGCCCTGCAAAGCAAAGACAGGACAATCAGAGACACGGGGGGCTGGGAGTGGGGGACCCTGGCAGCCCTCAGGCCGGGGTGGGGCAGTGTGACAGGATGCACCCTGTATTCACACCCCTAGTGAGGTCCCTTTGCACACCAGTGACTGGCTGGTCCGTGCGCTCACGGGGCCCCATGGAGCCACGTCGAACACACATCACGGACATGCTGCAATCACGACTGACAGGTCTGGGGAGGCGACAAGGGCCTATGTCCAGCCAGGCACCGCACCCAGCAAGCGGCCATGCTCTGGCACGGGGCCGGGGCAGGAACAAGCCAGTCTGAGGCCAGGGCTACACTGCAGACTGTATCGGTGTAACCACGTCATTCGGGGCTGTGAATAATCCACCCCTAAGCGAGGCAGTTAACGCCGACCTGCTGTGGGAGAGCTCTGCCCGCCGACACAGCGCAGGCCCCCCGGGGAGGTGGATTAACTCTGCCGACGGGAGAGCTCCCCAGCATCAACGTGCCCTGGGCTCAGCACAACGGCCCCCCGCCCGACTCCACATCCCCTCGCGCCGGGGGACAGAGCGTTATCCAGGGGCCCCTCGGGAGCGGGCCGGCATGTCCTAGGGGCTGAGCTATCCAAGGGGGGCGGACACCCCACCCTCTCACTCCCTACACAGGCCTGGGGGGCTGGGTGGGGTGGGGGGTGGGCTGGGGTCACCCTGTAGCACTAACCCAGGCTGGTGGGCCAGGCATGACCTGGGCGTGGCTGGCTGGTGGCATCTGTACCCAGTTCTCGGGGGGAACATGCTGGGGAGGTTGTGGGGGGTCCAGGCTGGGAGCTCCAGCAGCAAGGCACTGCAGGGCACCCCAGGATACCGGGCAGGCAGTGACACAGTCCCTGCCCCAGTCTGGACCGCACCCCGTAGTGTCACAGGCAAGCTACAGGGGATGCCCAGACACAAGGGTGAGGGGTAGATGACAAAACGGGGCCCATTACAGGTGATGCTCAGATGGGGGGGGCTATGGGGTGAGGCACAGAAGGTCAAAGGTCACTCACAGGAAGTCCCGGGGGGCCAGCGGGGCCGATGGGGCCGGTAGCACCAGGGATCCCCTGCAGGGGCGAGAACAGAGCAGAATTAGCATGAGACCAGGAGCACCCCAATTAACCCCTCACACGTTAGACCTCACAAGGGCTACCATGTTTGCCCCCCCGTCTGCCCTGGGTCCAACACAGCCTCCTCCCTGGGCAGCCCTTCTCACCACTCCCACCTCAGAGCAGTGATTAGAACCCAGGAGTCCTGGCTTCCAGCCCCCTCTGCTCTAACCCACCAGCCCCCACTCCCATCCCAGAGCCGAGGAGAGAACCCAGGAGTCCTGGCTTCTGGCCCCCCAAGCTCCCACTGCTTCCCACATGGCAGGGGTCTCTGGCGGTGGAGAACTCCCCCTTTCCCAATACTCACGGTCTCTCCTTTGGACCCCAGGGAGCCTTGCGGGCCAGGCAGGCCCCGGTCCCCTTTCTCTCCCTGCTCGCCCGGGGGCCCGATCAGACCAATCAGACCGGGGTGGCCCTGGGAAAGACACAGTGGTCAGTGCAGGACAGACAGAAGGGGGACGGCATCGAGGGCTGGCTGTCGGACAGACAGACAGACGGGCTGCATGCTGGGGGCTGGGCGTGTCGGTACGGGCAGCGTGTGGGGAGGGGTCTGCGTGCGGGTCTCTGCCCTGGGCGCTCACACACCCTCGTGCCCCTTGTGCGGGCTGTGGGACATGCGCCCCAGGAATACTCGCAGGCGTTTGTGCTGACGTGTCTGGTTCACACTGACTTGTGTATCTCCTGTGCCATGCTCATGATGCGCGTGTCGTGGGCGTTCCCATCTCTCGGTGCATTCACCCACACTGTGTACCACGTGTGCTGACATGTTCCCTGACACTGCGTGGCGTGGGCTGGCGCCACGTGGCACATGCTGGTGCACACTGGTGCACGGGGCATGCATCATTCCCCCCCCCCACATGGGTGTGTTGTGTGTATTCACACACAGGCTGTGCACCCCCCGTGTGCCCCCCGCTCACCTTCTCTCCTTTGGGTCCGGAGTCCCCTTTGAGGCCTGGCAGCCCCGGAGGGCCCTGCAGGAAGACACAAGCAGAGCGGTTAGCCAGGGAGGGGAGGGGGGCTCCATTGCACGGGAGGGCAGAGTCACACTCACCACAGGTCCAGGGGGGCCCGTCTGGCCCGTCGCACCCGGCTTGCCTTGTTCTCCCTGCGGCGGATGGAGGGGAGAGGTTAGCGCTAAAGGCTGCCCCAACCATGCCCTGGGGCTGCCCCCCACAGCCCAGCCCCAGAATCCCCATCCCTCTGCTCTAACCCACCAGCCCCCACTCCCCTCCCAGAGCCAGGGATAGAACCCAGGAGTCCTGGCTCCCAGCCCCCCCTGCTCTAACCCACTAGCTCCCACTCCCCTCCCAGAGCCAGGGATAGAACCCAGGAGTCCTGGCTCCCAGCCCCCCCTGTTCTAACCCACTAGCTCCCTGTGACGAACTGGGAAAGTTCTTAATGTTTTCTCTGAATACTGTGTTGGTGCCTCAGTGTCCCCATGGCAGTTCTTAAGTATCTGGCAGAGCAAAGGGCCAGTGCCCCTAAATGCCTGACCCTCTGTCTCCTAGCAACTGATGGCCTGGGCCCCTCCGCTGCAAAGGTGCCAGCTGAAGGTGTTGGAGACAAAGGGATCAGGTGACCTCCTGGCCCGGGAAAGGGGCTGAGCAGAGAGGAGGGGCTGGGAGGGGTTGTGAGTCTGGAGCTGGCTGGGGTCAAGGGTGGAGGGCAGACCTGGGGGTCTGGCTCACTGCTCCCCAGAATGGACCCAGCCGAGGGGTCCGGTTCGCTGTATCTACAAGCTCTGTTTCAGACCCTGTTCCTGTCATCGAATAAACCTGTTTTACTGGCTGGCTGAGAGTCACGTCTGACTGCAAAGTGGGGGTGCAGGACCCGGTGGCTTCCCCAGGACCCCGCTGGGGTGGACTCGCTGTGGGAAGCGCACGGAGGGGCAAAGGATGCTGAATGCTCCAAGGAGAGACCCAGGAGGTGAAGCCGTGGGAGCTTCTTGCCCTGAACAAGTCTGCTCCAAGGGAGAGGAGGCTCCCCAAAGTCCTGACTGGCTTGGTGGGGAGCAGTTCCAGAGCATCGCCCGGTGACTCCGTGACACTCCCACTCCCCTCCCAGAGCCAGGGATAGAACCCAGGAATCCTGGCTCCCAGCCCCCCTGTTCTAACCCACTAGCTCCCACTCATAGACTCATAGGTCAGAAGGGACCAATATGATCATCTAGTCTGACCTCCTGCACAAGGCAGGCCACAGAACCCCACCCATCCAATTTTATAACAACCCCTAACCCAGGACCGAGTTATTGAAATCCTCAAAATTGGTTTGAAGACCTCAAGCTGCTGCAGGGGAAGGCGAAAAACCTCCAGGGCCCCTGCCAATCCGCCCTGGAGGAAAATTCCTTCCCGACCCCAAATATGGCGATCAGCTAAACCCTGAGCATGTGGGCAAGACTCACCAGCCAGCACCCAAGAAGGAATTCTCTGCAGTAACTCAGTTCCCATCCCATCCAACATCTCCCCGCAGACCATTGAGCAGACCTATCTGGTGGTAATCCAAGATCAATTGCCCAAATTAACGATCCTATCATAACATCCCCTCCATATACTTACCAAGCTTTGTCTTAAAGCCAGAAAAGTCTTTTGCCCCTACTACTTCCCTCGGAAGGCTGTTCCAGAACTTCACTCCCCTAATGGTTAGAAACCTTCGTCTAATTTCAAGTCTAAACTTCCTAATATCCAGTTTATTTATACCCATTCGTCCTCGTGCCTACATTAGTACTAAACTTAAATAATTCCTCTCCCTCCCTAACGTTAACCCCCCTGATATATTTATATAGAGCAAGCATATCCCCCCATAGCCTTCTTTTGGCCAGGCTAAACAAGCCAAGCTCTTTGAGTCTCCTTTCATAAGGCAGTTTTTCCATTCCTCGGATCATCCTAGTAGCCCGTCTCTGAACCTGTTCCAGTTTGAATTCATCCTTCTTGAACATGGGACACCAGAACTGCACACAGTATTCCAGATGGGGTCTCACCAACGCCTTATATAACGGTACTAACACATCCTTATCCTTGCAGGAAATACCCCGCCTGATGCATCCCAAAATCGCATTTGCTTTTTTAACAGCCGTATCACATTGGCGACTCATAGTCATCCTGCTATCAACCAGTACCCCAAGGTCCTTCTCCTCCTCCGTCGCTTCCAACTGATGCGCCCCCAACGTATATCCAAAATTCTTATTATTAATTCCTAAGTGCATGACCTTGCACTTTTCACTATTGTATTTCATCCTATTTCTATTACTCCAGTTTACAAGGTGGTTCAGATCTTCCTGAATAGTATTCCTGTCCTTCTCCATGTTAGCAATACCCCCCAGCTTTGTGTCATCCGCAAACTTTATTAGCACATTCCCGCTCTTTGTGCCAAGGTCAGTTATAAAAAGGTTAAATAAGATCGGTCCCAAAACCGATCCTTGAGGGACTCCACTAGTGACCTCCTTCCAGCCCGACAGTTCACCTTTCAATACGACCTGCTGGAGTCTCCCCTTTAACCAGTTCCTTATCCACCTTACAACTTTCATATTCATTCCCATCTTTTCCAATTTGACTAACAGTTCCCCGTGTGGAACCGTGTCGAACGCCTTACTGAAATCTAGGTAAATTATATCTACCGCATTTCCTTTATCTAAGTAATCCGTCACCTTCTCAAAGAAGGAGATCAGATTGGTTTGACACGATCTACCTTTACTAAATCCGTGTTGCAATTCGTCCCAATTACCATTGACCTCTATGTCCTTAACTACTTTCTCCCTTAAAATTTTTTCCAAGACCTTACATACTACAGACGTCAAGCTAACAGGCCTATAATTACCCGGATCACTTTTATTCCCTTTCTTAAAAATAGGAACTACATTAGCAATCCTCCAGTCATATGGCACAACCCCCGAGTTTATCGATTGCTTAAAAATTCTCGCTAACAGACTCGCAATTTCACGCGCCAGTTCCTTTAATATCCTCGGATGGAGATTGTCCGGGCCCTCCGACTTCGTCCCATTGAGCTGTTCAAGTACGGCCTCTACCTCAGTTGCGGTAATATCCACTTCTATATCCACATTCCCATTTATCATCCCTCCATCATCGCAAGGTTCCTCACTAGTCTTATTAAAAACTGAGGAAAAGTACTTGTTTAGATGTTGGGCCATGCCTAGGTTATCCTTAACCTCCATTCCATCCTCAGTGTATAGCGGCCCCACTTCTTCTTTCTTTGTTTTCTTCTTATTTATGTGGCTGTAGAACCTTTTACTATTGGTTTTGATTCCCTTTGCAAGGTCCAGTTCAGTGCGGCTTTTAGCCTTCCTCACTTTATCCCTACATGTTCTGACCTCACCAAGGTAGCTTTCCTCACTCCCCTCCCAGAGCCAGGGATAGAACCCAGGAGTCCTGGCTCCCAGCCCCCCTGTTCTAACCCGCTAGCTCCCACTCCCCCGCAGAGCCGGGACAGGACCCGGGCGTCCCACTGGCATCACTGGCTGTCACTTACCACTGAGCCAGGGATGCCTCTCAGCCCGTCAGGCCCCTGCTTGCCGGTCGGTCCCTGAGGCCCCACGTGGCCGGTCTTGCCAGGGGGTCCCACGGCGCCTGGCTCGCCCTGGGGGACAGAGGGGCAGGGTGAGCTTGGCGATGGGCGACACGGTCACAGCTGTGGTGGGGGCTCCTTGGCGCCACCGCGCCCCGTTGGGGTCAGAGGCCATCCTGGGGCTCCCTGTCACACCGACCCCAGAGCATCATGGGACAGGAGCCCTTGGCGTGGCCAGGCCGCGGCCTGGCTGGCTGCACCGAGAGCCCCCAGCCTGGGCTCTGGGACAGATCCAGCTGTGCCTCGTCTGCGGGGAGCTCCAAACTGAGTCTGACCCCAGGGGATCCGGGACCCGACACCTCCCCAGCAGAGACCCCACCCCAGGGGGGGGCGGGGCATGGAGCCTGAGTCACTTACCTTAGTGCCCTTCTCGCCCTGACGCCCCTCGGGACCCGGGGAGCCTGCGGGACCCTGCAGAGAGAGGAGACAGGGATGAACAAGGGAATGGGGCACAGGGCCTGTCTCCTCTAGGGGGCGCTGGCTCCCACCTCACCCCCGGGTGGGGACCAGCTGGCTCAGGGGGGCAGGAAATGGGGCCTGGGGCCTGTCTCCTCTAGGGGGCGCTGGCTCCCACCCCGCCCCCGGGCAGGGACTGGCTGGCTCGGTGTGGGGCGGGAGGAGTCCCTGGAGCTAAGCGGTTTCCCTGTTATTAGCTGCTGCGCTCTGGCCCAGGCATTTCACTCGCTGCTGGGGACGGGAAGGAATTTCCTGCCCTCGGTGCCAGCCCCTCCCTCCCGGCAATGAGATTCCCACGGAGCTGGATTTGTGTGTGTGCGTCTCTGCCGCCCCCTGCTGGCGGGTCACTGTGGCTGCAGACGAGGTGGGTGCCCGGCGTGGGGGGGTCTGCGTAGGTCAGAGTCCTGTCGCACAGTGGCTGGGACAGGAGGCGCGTCCCTCACACCCCCTGTGCAGTGAGACTCTTCTGCCCTGCTCCTGGGGGACGGCAGGAGGAGGGGAGTGACCTGGGCAGGGGAGGGGGGTCCAGACAGACCCATCACTTACCCTCTTCCCTGGGGGGCCTGGAGGGCCGTTCTCTCCTGTCGGGCCTGGGGAGCCCTATAGAGAGAGAGAGAGCTGGAGTTAGGAGAACCAATTTAACCCAGAACATCATGGAGAGGGGAACCCGGAGAGGTGAGGAACCTGATCCAGAACATGAGGGCAAGGAGAACCCAGAGATGGAGGTTTGATCCAGAACAGGGGAACCCAGAGTACAATCAGAGAGGGGGGATCCGGAACATCAGAGGTGGGTTCCAATTCAGAACATCGGAGGGGCCAATCAGGAAGGTTGGACAGAAAGGAATCCAGAGAAGGACCCGATCTGGAAAGGGGGGGCGTGTGGAGTCTGATCAGACTGTTGGAGGGACTCGGGGGGGGGGGCTGGGGACACAGGTGGGGTGTCCAGTCCAAATGTCAGGGGAGATCAATTCCAAACCATCGGGGGGGGACCCCATCAGGGCCCCGCTCGGTAGCCCTGGTCACTCACCAGCTGCCCGGGTTCCCCATCCTCGCCTCGCTCGCCCTTCGCCCCGTCCTGGCCCTGGAGGGGGAAGACAAGCCCTGAGTCAGAGGAGGCCTCAGCAGGGACCCCAAACCCCAGCCAGGGGGCTCCAAACCCAGCTGCATGCCTCCTGGGTCCCCACCCGACTTCCGAGCATCTCCCCTGCCCCCAGACTGCAGGGACCTGGAGGGCAACGCATGGGACTGTTACTTACCCTGGGGCCCATTTCACCTGGGGGGCCTGGATCCCCTGGGAAACCAACAGGACCCTGGAAGAGACAGGAATGAATTAGCCTGAGCCACCTTCTCCTACAGCCAGGCACAGAACCCAGGAGTCCTGGCTCCCAACACCCCCCCCCTGCTCTAACCACTAGACACCACTCCTCTCCCAGAGCTGGAATAGAACCCAGGAATCCTGGCTCCCAACACCCCTCTGGCCCGCTCTAACCACTAGACCCCACTATCCTCCCAGAGCTGGGGAGACAACTCAGGAGTCCTGGCTCCCCCTCCCCTGGTCTCTGCGCCACGTCACTCACGGGGTTCCCCTTGGGCCCATCGTCTCCGGGGGGCCCTTTCCCTCCAGGGGGTCCAGCTGTGCCAGCGGCTCCGGTTTCTCCTTTCTCCCCTCGCTCTCCTCGTGGGCCCTGGGAAGGAGACAGAACGGAGGGGGCAAGGTGTCAGTGTGGGGTCCGTGGGCACAGGGAGGATGGGGGGAGTGGCCTGGCAGGGGGCAGAGCTCTGGGGGTCAGCTGTAGGGGAGGGATCCCAGCCTCAGTGTCCCTTGGGGAGATCCACCATGTGGGCAGGGGAAGGAGTCTCTTTGGGGGGGGTTGTCATGGGGGAGAGGTCCTAGCCCCAGTGTCTCTGGGATGGGGTCCACAGCCCGGGGAGAGGGAAGCACTCCAAACTGGGGGGGGGTTCCTGCTGGAAGAAAGGGGCTCCGGGGTGGTTCTCACTGGGTGGGGGAAAGGCCAGGCCTGGCCCTAGGACTCCCCCCACAAGGCAGGGGATAGATGGGCCCTGAGGGGCCCTTGTCTGGTGGGGAGCAGTGCTCTGGGGGTCCCTGACAGGAGACACCCCAAGGAGGGGTCCCTGGCTGGAGGCTGACAGCTCTGGGTGGGCCTTAATAAGGAAGAGACACATGTGGGGAGCTGGCCACTGATCCCCATGGGGGCAGGGCCCCAGTAGAGGGGATGAAGGAGGGTTCGGGGGGCTCCTTGGTGGGGGAAGGAGCAGGTGCGTCCCATGAGATAGCGTCTGTGCCGCCAGGTGGGGGCGAGGACTGCGAGGAAGCCCTGGGGGGGTAGGAGAGGGACAAACAGGGGGAAGGGGTTTCCCAGGGGGGTTAGTGGCCGTGCTGCCAGGTAGGGTGTGCGAGGAAGCAGGGGCAGGGGGGCCCAAAGACTCACCTTGACTCCTGGCTCCCCAGGGATGCCGGGGGCCCCCGACTCACCAGACTCACCCTGAAATGGGAGAAACGTCAGCGCTCGCACTCCGACCGGTCCCCCTGGATGGTCCCAGGGACACAGCGTGGCAGCACCCCACAGGCCCTGTGTCACTAGACCCCACTCCCCTCCCCTCCCCTAGCCGGGAGAGAACCCAGGAGTCCTGGCCCCACTCCCCTCCCCGAGCCACGAGAGAACCCAGGAGTCCTGGCCCCACTCCCCTCTCCGAGCGGCGAGAGAACCCAGGAGTCCTGGCCTCGCTCCCCTCCCCGAGCCGCGACAGAACCCAGGAGTCCTGGCCCTGCTCCCCTCCCTGAGCCGCGAGAGAACCCAGGAGTCCTGGCCCCGCTCCCTCCCCGAGCCAGGAGAGAACCCAGGAGTCCTGGTCCCACTCCCCTCCCCGAGCCGGGAGAGAACCCAGGAGTCCTGCCCCAGCCTCACATTCCCCTGGGCGACTGGTGGTGGGTCCCTTTGACTCCTGCAGTCTGTGACTCTGAGTCCCCCCATCTATTCTCGGGCCATGGGGAGAACAGGGTGGCCTGCATTGCCCCTCTGCACAAGGACAGTGACTTGTCCAGTCTCAGGCTGCAGGCAGCAGGGTCAGGAAGGGAATTGCTCCCCGAGACTCAATCAGCTGGAGACAGGCACCACACAGCGGGGCACTGCTCTGAGGGGCTCCAGAGATACCTCTGTCTGGCTGCTGAGTCTGGCTCACATGCTGGGGGTCCCCAGACTGGGGGCAGGGAAGGAATCTCCCCCAGGACACACAGCCGAGGCCCTTGGGAGGTTTCCTGTTCCCCCGCAGCGCGGGGTGTGGGTCACTGGCTGAGCTCAGCAGATCAGATCCCTGCCATCACAGGGGTGTCGGCCCTTGGGGTCCCTCGGTCCCTCCTGGGCTCAGCTGTTGTGGCCCCAGGCTCGGTCCCCTGGGCGCTGATACGTATCGGTCCAGCCAGGTCACGGGGCTGGGCACAGGGTGACAGGGAGTGATTCTCTGCCTGCTGCTGTCCAGGGGCCAGGCTGGAGCGAATGGGCCCTTCTGGCCTTGAACTCCATGAAATCTACCAGCCCCACTCTGCCCCCCCGGGGCTGGGAGAGAACCCAGGCGTCCTGCCTCCACCTACCTTCTCTCCGGGGGGGCCCAGATTGCCGATGCCTCCAGGGCCACCTTGGGGTCCCTGCAGGGGGAGAGAGCAGAGCTGGTTACCTCTGGGGACGTGCGGGGCAGGGCTGAACGGGTGCGGGGGGCGAGGGAGGAACTTACATCTGCTCCGGAGGGTCCGGCTGGGCCACGTGGGCCCGGTGGTCCGGGGGGGCCCTGTGGGGAGAAAGAACAAGGTGAGGGGGGCTCTGGAACATTCCCACCTGGGGGGGGCTCGGAATGGGGGGCAGCCGGTGTCACTTACCATGGGGCCCACGTCACCTGTCTCGCCCTTCTCCCCCGCCGGGCCCGGCAGACCCTAAGGAGAGACAGAGCATCAGTGCGGGGCACATCTGGACTGGGGGGAGGGGGCTGATCAAGGGGCACATCTGGATCCAGGGAGTTGGGGGAAGCAGGCAGCACATCTGGATTTGGGATGAAGAGGGACTTAGACCTAGGACATATCTGGATCTGGAGGATGCAAGGAGGGGAGAGATGGAGGGACACATCTGTTTCAGGATGGGATGGTGGCCTAGAGGGAGGGACACATCTGGAGCACGGATGGGGAGAGGGGACCCAGAGGGGCACATCTGGATCCAGGTAGGTGTGGAGGAGGGCACACAGGGATTGGTTCCCCCCGCCTCCTAGAACAGCTGGCTCGGGGTGGGACCCAGCAACAACTGGCCAGGGGTCGCACGGTCATGCTGCCCAGCAGTTTGGGACAGGAAGTGAAGGGGAATCCTGTCCCCAGCTAGAACTGCACCATGGGGCAGGAGTTACTTAGGGAGGCCGGAATGGGTGGCTAGGGCTGGGCCCATGGCTAGGCAAGGGGGTTCGGGTCGGGTTGGGTCTGGGTCCAGGGGGAGGTCAGAGACAGGTGGGAGGTATAGAGCATGGGGGCTGGGCCAGGGACAGGTGTAGGGCTGGGGCTATAGCTAAGTAAGGGGGCTCTGGCCGGGTCGGGTCTGGGTCCAGGGGGAGGGCGGAGACAGGTGGGAGGTATAGAGCATGGGGGCTGGGCCAGGGACAGGTGTAGGGCTGGGGCTATGGCTAAGTAAGGGGGCTCTGGCCGGGTCGGGTCTGGGTCCAGGGGGAGGTCGGAGACAGGTGGGAGGTATAGAGGATGGGGGCTGGGCCAGGGACAGGTGTAGGGCTGGGGCTATAGCTAAGTAAGGGGGCTCTGGTCGGGTCGGGTCTGGGTCCAGGGGGAGGGCGGAGACAGGTGGGAGGTATAGAGCATGGGGGCTGGGCCAGGGACAGGTGTAGGGCTGGGGCTATGGCTAAGTAAGGGGGTTCAGGTCGGGTTGGGTCTGGGTCCAGGGGGAGGTCGGAGACAGGTGGGAGGTATAGAGCATGGGGGCTGGGCCAGGGACAGGTGTAGGGCTGGGGCTATGGCTAAGTAAGGGGGTTCAGGTCGGGTTGGGTCTGGGTCCAGGGGGAGGTCGGAGACAGGTGGGAGGTATAGAGCATGGGGGCTGGGCCAGGGACAGGTGTAGGGCTGGGGCTATGGCTAAGTAAGGGGGCTCTGGTCGGGTCTGGGTCCAGGGGGAGGTCGGAGACAGGTGGGAGGTATAGAGCATGGGGCTGGGCCAGGGACAGGTGTAGGGCTGGGGCTATGGCTAAGTAAGGGGGCTCTGGCCGGGTCGGGTCTGGGTCCAGGGGGAGGTCGGAGACAGGTGGGAGGTATAGAGCATGGGGGCTGGGCCAGGGACAGGTGTAGGGTTGGGCCCATGGCTAGGTAAGGGGGTTCAGGTCGGGTCGGGTCTGGGTCCAGGGGGAGGGCGGAGACAGGTGGGAGGTATAGAGCATGGGGGCTGGGCCAGGGACAGGTGTAGGGCTGGGGCTATGGCTAAGTAAGGGGGTTCGGGTCGGGTCGGGTCTGGGTCCAGGGGGAGGGCGGAGACAGGTGGGAGGTATAGAGCATGGGGCTGGGTCAGGGACAGGTGTAGGGTTGGGCCCATGGCTAGGTAAGGGGGTTCAGGTCGGGTCGGGTCTGGGTCCAGGGGGAGGGCGGAGACAGGTGGGAGTATAGAGCATGGGGATAGGGCCAGGGACAGGTGTAGGGCTGGGGCTATGGCTAAGTAAGGGGGCTCTGGTCGGGTCTGGGTCCAGGGGGAGGGCGGAGACAGGTGGGAGGTATAGAGCATGGGGCTGGGCCAGGGACAGGTGTAGGGCTGGGGCTATGGCTAAGTAAGGGGGCTCTGGTCGGGTCTGGGTCCAGGGGGAGGTCGGAGACAGGTGGGAGGTATAGAGCATGGGGGCTGGGCCAGGGACAGGTGTAGGGCTGGGGCTATAGCTAAGTAAGGGGGCTCTGGCCGGGTCGGGTCTGGGTCCAGGGGGAGGTCGGAGACAGGTGGGAGGTATAGAGCATGGGGGCTGGGCCAGGGACAGGTGTAGGGTTGGGCCCATGGCTAGGTAAGGGGGTTCAGGTCGGGTCGGGTCTGGGTCCAGGGGGAGGGCGGAGACAGGTGGGAGGTATAGAGCATGGGGATAGGGCCAGGGACAGGTGTAGGGCTGGGGCTAGGGCTAAGTAAGGGGGCTCTGGCCGGGTCTGGGTCCAGGGGGAGGGCGGAGACAGGTGGGAGGTATAGAGCATGGGGGCTAGGCCAGGGACAGGTGTAGGGCTGGGGCTATGGCTAAGTAAGGGGGCTCTGGCCGGGTCTGGGTCCAGGGGGAGGGCGGAGACAGGTGGGAGGTATAGAGCATGGGGGCTGGGCCAGGGACAGGTGTAGGGCTGGGGCTATGGCTAAGTAAGGGGGTTCGGGTCGGGTCGGGTCTGGGTCCAGGGGGAGGTCGGAGACAGGTGGGAGTATAGAGCATGGGGGCGGGGCCAGGTGTAGGGGGGGGGCCAGGGCACTGGAGTGGCTGAGTGAGGGGCAGAAGGGGAAACCCTGCAAGGCCAGTGACAGGCCCCACTCACCTGCAGCCCGATGGGGCCAGGCGGCCCATTGAATCCGCGGGTTCCTTCGTCGCCCTTTGCCCCAAAATGGCCCTGGGGGCCCCGAGCGCCTGGCTCCCCATCAGCCCCCTCGACACAGACACAAGAGAGAGTCAATGACAGGCCTCGAGCGGCCCCGGGGAGATGGGACTCGCTGAGCGGGCGAGGGGGGGGGAAGGTCTCGGCGCTGTGGGAGCAGCGGGAACCCCCACCACCACCATTCCCTGGAATCCCAGCCATGCTCCTGCAGTGCCATGTGGGGCCCCTGTGCCATCAGAAACCGAGCACCTCGCCCCATGGCATGAGTGAGGGGCCGGGACACTGCGCTGCCAGGAGACAGGGACCTTCCACCCGGCATGGAGCAGACCAGGCTCCATCGCCCTCAGCTACGTTCCCCCCGCCCACATGGAGCCAATCTGGCTCCATCACCCAGGCCCTGCACGGACCTGACCTGGGTCCATCATCCAGCCTGGCAAACAGCAGACCAAGCTCCATCATCCTCAGCTCTGTCCCGCAGCCCAGCATGGAACCAACCCGGCTCCATCACCCCCACCCTGCATGGAGCAGACCCAGCTCCATCCCCCTGCCCTGCACAGAGCCAACCAGCTCCATCATCCTCAGCTCTGTCCCGCAGCCCAGCATGGAGCCAACCCAGCTCCGCTGTCCGGCACTGCCCCGTGCTACCAGCCACAGAGACCCTCCGCCCTGTGCTGCAGGAGGCTGTCTGAGGGGTGCAAGGTACTTACGGCTGCTCCAGGTTGCCCGACTGGGCCCATGGGACCTGGGGGGCCTGGGGGACCCTGGAAGGAAGGAGACGGGGGTCAGTGATGCTGAGACACAGAGATACCCCAGGCAGGAATTGGTGGGGGGGGAATCAGCCCCAGTCTGGGGTGAGGGGAGCCCCCAGTTCCTACTCACGTGTTCTCCCTTGTTGCCTTTGCCACCCTTCCGGCCCGGCTCGCCCACCTCGCCCTGCAAAGAGGAGAAGGGGGGGTTAGCCCATTGTCATGGGGGGGACAGGACACAGACACAGACGGGGCCTTACCTTGTCGCCGTCCTCACCAGCACCCCCTGGGGGCCCCGCTGGGCCGGGAAGCCCAACTGGACCCTGGACTCCGTCGCGGCCCGCGGGGCCTATGGGACCTTTCTCACCCTAGGAAGAAACAGAGGGGAGTGAGGTGCACAGAACCCTGGAGTCCTGGCTCCCTCCACTCCCCGTTTTAACCCACCCAACCCCCATCCTCTCCCAGCACTGGGGACAGAACCCAGAAATCCTGGCTCCCAGCCCCCCTGCATTTGACTAAGCCCTGCTCCCCCCATGCCCTCTACTCACAGGAACTCCTTTCTCTCCAGCGGGGCCTGGTGGCCCTTGGGGGCCCGGTCTGCCTGGGGGTCCGATGGGGCCGCCCTGCCCAGGGCCACCTCTCTCGCCGGGGGAGCCCTGGAGGAGGAGAGAGGAGGAGTCACTTGCTGCCCCCCGTGATGAAGTGGGGCTGGTCTTAATGTTTCCTCTGAATACTGTGGGGGGCCTCAGTTTCTGGTTGATACACTGTCTCCGTGGCAACTAACGGCCAGGACCCTTCCCCCCTGCAAGGGGATGCTAAAGGTGGGGGAGAACAAAGAGATCAGGTGACCTCCTAGCCCGGGAAAGAGACAAAGGCCAGAGAGGAGGGGCTGGAGGGGGTTGCAGTTGGGAGCTGGCTGGGGACAAGCAGTGAGGGCAGACGTGGGGGTCTGGCTCGCTGGGCCCCAGAATGGACCCAGCTGAGGGGTCCCATTCGCTGTACCTACAAGCTCTGTTTTAGACCCTGTTCCTGGCATCGAATAAACCTCTGTGTTACTGGCTGGCTGAGAGTCACGTCTGACTGCGAAGTGGGGGTGCAGGACCCGGTGGCTTCCCCAGGACCCCGCTGGGGTGGACTCGCTGTGGGAAGCGCACGGAGGGGCAAAGGATGCTGAATGCTCCAAGGAGAGACCCAGGAGGTGAAGCCGTGGGAGCTTCTTGCCCTGAACAAGTCTGCTCCAAGGGAGAGGAGGCTCCCCGAAGTCCTGCCTGGCTTGGTGGGGAGCAGTTCCAGAGCATCACCCGGGGACTCTGTGAAACCCCCACAGCGGGGTCCCCCGGACACATTGCGGGGACCGGGATCAGGGGTGAAGAAGGAGGCAGATCAAGGGGCTCAGAGGTCGGAAGTTAGGGAGGAGAGGGGCTGATGGGGGAGTGAGGGAAGGGAAGTCAAAGAACAGTTGGGGAGGTGGGGGCCTATGGGAATAGTTGGCGGGAAGGAGTTGGGGGAGGGGCTGGCGTGGGGGTCCCCATATCATACTCACTGCAGGTCCTGGAGGTCCGGCCGGCCCCTCATTCCCTTTCAGCCCCGTGCCACCCTGTGGGGAGAAGCACAGGTTAGGGCCTGCTGGCACCGGGGACAGACTGGGGGCATTGGAGGGGGCAGGTACTCACTGGGGTGCCGGGCAGCCCACGCTCACCAGGGAAACCGCGCAGTCCAGCCGGGCCGTCTTTCCCGAGGGCTCCTGGGGGGCCGGGGTCTCCCTGCGCCGGGGGAAGGAGAAGGAGAATTAGGTGGGTCCCCCACCCTGCTCCCTGCAGCACAGCGCCCCCTAGCGCTGCACTGAAACATCACAGCTCCTTACTTTGGTTCCTTCTTTCCCAGAGGGTCCTGGCAAGCCCTGCTCTCCCGGAGGCCCGGGGGGGCCTGGGTGACCTCTCTCCCCCATCTGACCAGACTCTCCAGAAGCGCCCTAGTGCAGGGGGAGACAAGAAACAGTGTGAGACCTTCAGGGAATTGGCCACACCCTTCGACCCCTGCCTCTTCCATCACCAGGAGGAGCTGCTGACGGCCGCTCCCAGCCCACCCCGGCACCCCTCACCACCCGGCTTCTTACCTGAGGTCCCACCACTCCCGGGGGGCCAGGGGGTCCCGTCTTGCCTTGGAAACCCTGAAAGACAGAGAGAGATGGGGGCATTAGCATGAGCCACAGCAGATGGCTCTGCCCCACAACTCCCCGTGTGTAAGTGGAGAGTCACCCAGGAGTGTGCGAGGAGCAACACAGAAAAGTGTGAGAAGTAACCATGGAGTATCCAGAGTGTAACACATGAGTGTGTGAGGAGTAACCATGGTGAATCCAGAGTGTAACACGTGAGTGTGTGAGGAGTAATGTGGGGGTAATCAGAGACTAACACTGGAGGATGTGAGGAGTAATGCAGGAGTATCCAGAATGTAATACATCAGCATACAAGGCTTAAAATGGGAATATCCTGAGAGTTACACGGGAGTAAGAGAGTAGTAAAGTGGGAGTAACCAAGAGTAACAGCGGAGTGAGCAGAGAGCAATGTGCGAGAGAGGAGTAATGCGGGAGTGACCAGAGTGCAACACAGGAGTGAGGGAGAAATAACACAGGAGTATCCAGAGAGTAATATGTGAGCAAGCAGAATGCAAAGTGGGAGTGAAAGAGGAGTAACGGGAGTATCCAAAGCATAATGTAGAAGAATGTGAGGAGTAACATAGGAGTATCCAGAGAGTAATGTGGGAGTAGTTTGGGGTAACATGGGAGTAACCAGAGAGGAATGCCAGAGCATGCGAGGTGTAATATGAGAGTCACACGAGAGTAATCAGAGAGTAACAGGAGAGTAAGAAAGGAGTAACAGGGAATAATCAGAAAGTAACAAGGTACTATGTGAGGAGTAATGAGGGAGTTACTTAGGTTTAACCTGGGAGGAACCAGAGTGTAACACGGCAGGAACCACAGAGTAACACAGGGGTAACAGAAAAGTATCTGAAGCCTAACATGCAGTAACAGTGCAGTAACGTACGACTTCTCCTCGCTGACCAGGGTGCCCGGGAAGTCCGTCCTTGCCAGGAGGGCCCTGTGGGGAGGAAAATGGAGAGGTCAGTGGGGCAGGGGAAGATCATAGTGGGAGGGAACTGGGGAGCAGTCAGGAGGGCAGGGGAGCCAGCTGGGGAGCCAGGGGAGCAGGCAAGTGGGAATGGCAATGGGAGAGGGCTGGGATGCAGGCAGGGAGACTGGGGAGCAGGTGGGGGTAGCTTGGATGCGGGGGCGGGGGCTGAGGAGCTGGCAGGGGGGTGGGGGCAGGCAGAGGGGCAAGGGAGCCAGTAGGTAGTGCACGTTACTCACCGGTGGCCCTTTGGGTCCGGGGAAGCCGTTTGGCCCCTGGGAGCCCGGGAGTCCCTATGGAGAGAAGAGCGGAAGTTAGGGGAGCTGGGGGTGCAGGGAGAACAATGCCTGGCCCTGGAGACACCAGCACGGCCAGGGCCAGCCGTAGTGAGCGGGGGCCAGGCCAATGTTGTACCCGGAGCCCAACTGCATAAAACCGGCCATGTTGCACTGCAGTGACCCGCCCCTCGCACCAGGGAACTGCTGAGGCTGCTGCACACCATGCTGGGCCCAGCAGCCGTGACTGGGGCCGTGCAAGCACCACACTGCAGTGACCTGTGCCTCACACCAACAAATCGCTGTGGCTCCGAGCAGCAGGTCTGGAGCCGGCTCACGGACAGGCTGAACAGTGCTAGCGACGCTCAGACAGGGCAGGCTGGATGAGGCCCAGCGGTGGTGAGCAGAGGCCTAGTGCGAGTGTCGCACTAATGTGACCCATGCCTGGCACAGCTGTCGCACAGGGCCCTGGAGAGGTGAACAGGAATGAGCACAAGGCAGGGCAGGCTGCATGAGGCCCAGCAGTGGTGTTCCAGGCCCAGCTGATGCAGCGAAGGGTGGCGCCCGGTACCCAGGGCTCTGTGCACACCCAGGTCCCCCCCATGCTGCGCCCACACTCACCCTTTCCCCGGGAGGGCCATGGGGGCCATCACCGCCAGAGGTGCCCTGAGGGGGAGATAAATGTGAGAGGTAACCAGGAGCACATCCCCTTCCAATACACACTGACACACGTGCACAGACGTGTACATTCATCCCTGTGCAAGCACACACACCCATTCTCACACTCACACACACTCGGATGTACACAGACAGCCACAGAGAGAGACAGAGACACACACACAGACACACGGGGACACACACACAGACACACACACAGGGACAGACACAGACGAGACACACACAGAAACACACGGGGGACGCACACACACAGACACACACAGAGATACAGATGGGACATACACACATGGACAGACAGAGACACACAAGCACACACACAAAGGAACACATTCAGCCTTGCATGTTTGCACGCCCAGAGCCTGCTCACACACGCTGACCTCTGAGCCCTGCCCAAACCTCACCCTGCGACACACTGGCCCCATCCTACTCCAACCCGACATTTACAGACAGACAGACCCGGAACCCCAGTCCTCACCTTCGCCCCCAGCTTTCCAGTGGCTCCTCGTGGCCCCCGCTGGCCCCTGGGACCCTGGAGGAATGAGACAGAGGCGGGTGAGTGTCTGAGCCCTGGCTCTGCCCCCTCTCATCCTCCAACCCCCCCTTCCTGGGGGGCAGAACCCCAGCAATCCACACAGTGCCCTGGGGGCATTAATGAGGATCTCAGGGGTGGAAGCGGCAGACTGGAGGGACCCACCAGCCACACAGGACGCGGATGGGCACATGACCCCTAGCCCTGTTAGGGGAATGCTGGACCCCCCCCAACCCCAGATGGGAGGATTAAGGAGGGTAGGTGGAAGGGGATATTTGCCCCCCCCACCAGAGAGGGGCCCAGCCCCGAGGCCCTGTGCCAACGCGAGGTGGAGCCCAGAGGGGACACATTATGTATTAGTCAAGCTTAGAGGTGAGCCCCATGGCAGGAGGTCTGGCTGGTCCCAGGGGTCATGGGCAGGACCTCACTGGGGACAGGGTGAGGGGGGTTCCATAGGAGGGGCAGGGGCCGGGATGGGGAGGCCTGCACTGGGCAAGGATGGGTGGATAGACGGGCGGGCGGACAGACAAACAGGCTGACAGAAGAAATATGGATGGGAGAAGGAGGAGATGGAGGTTTCAGATGGAGAAAGCAGAGGGAAGGATGGATAGACAGATGAGAAGGGACGGATCGAGGGGGTTCGGGATGGAGGGTTGGGGCAGGATGGGAGGACAGAGGGGTGGATGGATGGATGGATGGAGAAAGCAGAGGGAAGGATGGACAGACAGATGAGAAGGGACGGATCGAGGGGGTTCGGGATGGAGGATTGGGGCAGGATGGGAGGACAGAGGGGTGGATGGATGGATGGATGGAGAAAGCAGAGGGAAGGATGGACAGACAGATGAGAAGGGACGAATCGACGGGATTGAGACAGAGAACTGAGGCAGGATGAGAGGACGGAGGGGTGGATGGATGGATGGAGAAAGCAGAGGGAAGGATGGACAGACCGATGAGAAGGGACGGATCGAGGGGGTTCGGATGGAAGATTGGGGCAGGATGGGAGTACGGAGGGGTGGATGGATGGATGGAGAAAGCAGAGGGAAGGATGGACAGATGAGAAGGGATGGATCGAGGGGACTGGGATAGAGGATTTGGGCAGGATGGGAGGACAGAGGGATGGATGGATGGATGGATGGATGGATGGAGAAAGCAGAGGAAAGAATGGACAGACAGATGAGACGGGACGGATCGAGGGGATTGGGACAGAGGACTGGGGATGGAGGGGAGGATGGAGGGCTGGACAGACATGGAGAGATGGATCGGGGGGATTGGGATGGAGGACTGGGGCAGGGATGGGAGGGCTGGATGGAAGGAGAACACAGATGGAGGGATGGACAGATGTGGAGAGATGGTGTGACAAAGTGAGGGGTTTTCTTGGTTTTTTCTGTGTTTCCCAGTGGGTTGCATGCAGAGGGAGGGGGATTCAGTGTCCCCGGGTGTTACTGGTTTAACGAGGGGAGGGGAGCGGGAGTTTGTTAAGACACAGGACTGGAGAGAGAACTTGGGACCCCGGCTGATGGGCTGGAGGACGGAGACCCCAGCGACCGGTGACCTGGTGACCCAGAGACCCAGCTCAGGCATGGCAGCCGGTTCTGGCCAGGGGAAGGACAATGGGCTGCGGGGAGAGGACCCCGGTGACCTGACCAGCCAGTTCCAGCCAGAGGGGGGCTAAGAGGAGAAGAGACTCAGGTCTGCCTGTTTATCTAGAGAAGCCAATGGACAGAGGGGCTTGGGGCGGGGGATATCAGAGGCCCAGCTGGGAAGCAGGGGGTCTGGGTTGGAGAGGGGGAGCAGGCAGAGCCCACCTGGCTGCAGGGGGACTGGGATGTGCTGGGTTGAGGGAGGCCAGGCCTGAGGCCCTGAGAGTTTCCTGTGCTGGGTTCAACTCTCAATAAACCCTCCTGTGTTACGCTGGCTGAGAGTTGCTCCGGGCTAGAGAACAGGACGAGGGGGGGGCATCAATCCCTTCGGGGGGGAGGAGGCCTGGGGGCCCAGAGCGAGGGGACTCCCTGAGGGGGCCCATGGCAGAGACAGACGTGCTGAGGCTCAGAGAGGTGCGGCTCCAGGAGGTGGAGGGGCCTGACCCCAAGAGAGAGTGGACCCCCGAGAAGGGCTGTCGCACTGAAAGGGGCACCCCCCACGGACCGCACGGGGACACGAGTGGGCACGATCTGTGAGTCCGTGACAGATGGATTGGGGGGAGGGAGGATGAATGGGGGAGCCCAGAGACTTGGCTGCAGTAACCCCCCAACCTCCTTCCAACACTCACCGAGGGGCCGCGCTCACCCCGGGGCCCTGGCTTCCCGGATAGACCCTGCAACAGAGAGAGTCAATGAGACACAGCCAGGGCATGGGCACCCATGGGAGAACTCCTCAGCCAGCCAGGGCCCTGCTGGGACCCATAATGTACTCACCCACGGGAAACACACAGGGACCCCCCACGCCCCACCCAAACCATCCAGGGACCCCTCAGCCAGCCAGAGCCCAGCAGGCACCCCTAACACTCACCCCTGGAACCCGCCACCCAGAACCAACCCCATCCCAGCCCCCATAAAGACCCCACATCCATGGCTCTGCAGGGCCCCCCATCCCCACAGAACTTGCACAGGGATCCCCAATCCAGCGGTCTACAGAGACCTGGCCCATAGGACACCCTATTCACAGCTCTACAAGGACCCCCAACTCCAGCCCCCATGGGGACCCCACCCAGGGATTTGCAGACACCCCTATCAAGAACCACCCCCCATCTAGCCCATCCCCAGAAGACCCTCCCCTACCCCTCAACAGCCTCTCACTCTTCACCCAGCCCCAGTTCCAATCCATCCCTTGGGGGGGGATGCGTGTAAGCCCCACCCAGCAGGACCTGCACCCCCCCTCAGATCCCCCCAGGTGGGGATGCCTCCTGCGGAGGGAAACATGGACCCCACTCCACCAGGGGGCAGTGGTAGGAGCTGTACTGGGGCTGGGGGGAGCCATGCTGGGAGAGTGATGGAGGGTTACTCACCCGAGCACCCTTCTCACCATTGCTGCCAGGGAATCCAGGGAAGCCCTGAGATCCCTGCGGAGAGAGAAGAGATGGGGGTTAAGGGGGGTGCTGGGGGGCAGGGGGTTAGACCCACCATCCACAGCGCTCACCTTCGGGCCTTGCCGTCCTGGGTATCCGGGAAGACCTGGTACACCCAGCTTCCCCTGCAAGAGAGAGAGAGATGGGGTTAGGGGGATGGGACATGGGGCCTTTCCCCATTGGGGGGCGCTGGCTCTCATCCGGCCACAGGGTTGGGGGCTGGCTGTTCGGGGAGTCAGGGAATGGGACCCGGCGCCTTTCCCCTCTTGGGGGCGCCGGCTCCCATCCGGCCTCAGGGTGGGGGGCTGGCTGTTTGGGGGGGCAGGGAATGGGACACGGGGCCTGTCCCCTCTAGGGGGCACTGGCTCCCATCCGGCCCCCAAGCAGGGACTGACAGGCTCAGGGGGCAGGGAACAGGCACATGGTCAGGGGCCCACTCCCTCATGCTCGGCACTGCCCAGTCCTGCCCCATGGTGCCCTGGCTCCTCACCTTCTCTCCCACCAGTCCGAGGGGACCCGGGTCACCCGAGGGTCCAGTCCGGCCTTTGGGACCTTCCGGTCCATCCTCTCCTCTGGCTCCTGGGACACCCACCTCGCCCTGCGGGGGCAGAGATGACAGAGGGGTGGGTGAGACTGGCATCGCCAGGAGTAGGTGGACAGCGAGGGGCGGGGGGCTCCGGGCACAAACTTACCCTTTCTCCTTTCACACCGAAGTCACCTTTGAACCCAGGGAATCCGTCCTCACCCTGCAGAGACAGACAGACCGGTGACCGTCAGACAGCCAGAGAGGAAAGGCCAGAAGGAACCAGCAGCTCAGCCGATCTGACCTCCCGTGTGTCATAGGCCACCAGCCCTCTCCCCACACACACAAACCCCACTAACCCAGCCCCCGAAATGAGACCAAAGTGCCACAGCCCCTGGGACACTCGGCTGTTACCTGCCAAAGGCTGAGAACCAGGGCGGGGCGAGGGGCACCTGAGCACGAGGCTCTGCAATGGCAGGGAAAGGGTTAAGTGAGAGAGACCCCCTCCCCCAGATAATCTTTAAATTAAATATATGGAGATGTACCTATCTCCTAGAACTAGAATGGACCCTGAAAGGTCATCGCGTCCAGCCCCCTGCCTGCACTAGCAGGACCAAGTACTGATTTTGCCCCAGAGCCCTAAGTGGCCCCCTCAAGGATTGAACTCACAACCCTGGGTTTAGCAGGCCAATGCTTTCCCTCAGTGACCTGCCCCCAGGCTGCAGGAGAAGGTGAGAACCCCCAAGTCACTGTCAGTCCGACCGGGGGAGAGGGGGAGAATTCTCCCCAACCCCACCCACAGCGATCAGCTACACCCTGAGCATGGGCGCAAGGACTAGCCAGCCACTCCCATGGGTGCGATAATGCTGGGTGCCCCCTCAGAGCCCGCCACCCCCAGTCCCATCTCCAGCTGGGCCAGCCCTGAGGCTGCAGAAGGAGGAGAGTTAAAACAAAAAACCCAGAATACACTGGGGAGGGGGAAATCCCTTCCTGACCACTGGTCAGGGGTCTGCAGGTAGGGGGCGCTGTGCACTATTCCCCCAGCCGGGCACTAGGGGGCACTGTGCACTATTTCCCTAACCTGGCACTAGGGGGCGCTGTGCACTATTCCCCCAGCCAGGCACTAGGGGGTTCTGTGCACCATTCCCCCTAGCCTGGTACTGGGGACGTCAAGTATCAGGAAGTAGCCGCGTTAGTCTGTAGCCACAAAAATAAGGAGTCCGGTGGCATCTTATCTGTTAGTCTTTAAGGTGCTACCGGACTCGATTTTTAGGGGATGTCATGCACCATTACTGCAGCCTCGCACAAGGGGGTGCTGTGCACCATTCCCCTAGCCAGACACTAGGCAGCGCTGTGCACCATTCCCCCAGCCTGGCACTAGGGGACACTGTGCACCATTCCCCTAGCCTGGCATTAGGGGGTGCTGTGCGGTGCTGCCAGCAACATGTCTGATGTACAGTTGAGGGTGGGGGAAGCAGAACTCACCTTTTCACCCTTGTGACCCTTCAGCCCCCGAATTCCATCTACGCCCTGGAAGAGATGGGGAGAGTTCAACAGGGTGAGCTGCACTGCAGAGACCAGCCACAGATCTAGGCAGAGAACCCAGGAGTCCTGGCTCTCAGTTCCCACCGCCCCCTGCTCTAACCACTGGACCCCACTCCCCTCCCAGAGCTGGGATAGAACCCAAGAGTCCTGTCTCCCAGCCCCTGCTCTAACCCACCAGCCCCTACTCCCCTCCCAGAGCCGGGGATAGAACCCGGGAGTCCTGGCTCCCATTGGCTACAATCCTCTTGTCTTGTTTTCCATTGTAGCCAGAATCCTCTTCTCCCTTGAGGGTCAGGGACCTCCTGGCTTCTGGATCTTCACCCATCCTTACTAAGAATTGTGAGTAATATCCCGGTGCCAGAGAGTCACGCCAAGTCCTGGGACCAATCAGCCGCTTACCTTCACACCACGTGGGCCTGGGTAGCCAATCGGACCTTGGGGACCGGACGGACCCTGCAATAGAGAGAGATTAGACCAATCACAGGGGAGAGTGGCTGGTGTCCCTGCTCCCTACTTTGGAGGGGTTAGAATCACGGATGGGAGACATGTCACCCCACTGACCTGGGGGCCAGGGTCTTAGTACCTCACCCCTAGCACCTGGGGGGTTGTGACTTGGCTGCCAAGGTCTGAAAGGGCTCGGACTGGGGGCAGGGGAGCTTGACCCCGGTGCCTGAGGGGCGAGGGGATATTGGGGTCTGGGGGGACAACGGGAAGGGGAAGGAGTGCACATTATCCCCTTACCTGGTTACCTTTGGTTCCCGACGGACCTTCCTTCCCCGGATGCCCCTGAGAGGGAGGGAATGGGAAAGGGAGGAGACAGAGAGGGATGAATCGTTAACGCCAGCACCACAGCACTGGGCGTTGCTCCATCCCCCTACATGGGGAGCCACCTCAACATCCCACACGCACCCCCGCTCCTGTGGCAAGGGCAGTGCCCCCTGCCTGTGGGGCAGGAATAGCCCAGCTGCCCTTTGACCAAGCGTTGGGGACACCTGGCCCAGCTAGGGGTGAATGGTCAGTGGAGTTTGATTGCGCCAGGGGGTGCAGGCCAGGGTTGGCGTGAGTGAAGGTAGCTGCCTTTGGGGACCAGGCCAGAGCTGAGGCCAGAGGCTCTGGGGCCAATCCCACTTGCTGGCATTTAACGGGGTCAACCAAACAAGCCGGGCTGAAAGGAAACCAACATCAACAGGAAGTGGCACTGGCTCACTTCCTGTTAAACATGGCCACCAGGTCCTCACCCCATGAGCAGGGGGCGCAAGTGGGGAGCCAACAGGAAGTGGTACTGGCTCACTTCCTGTTAAACATGGCCACCAGGTCCTCACCCCATGAGCAGGGGGCGCAAGTGGGGGGCCAACAGGAAGTGGTACTGGCTCACTTCCTGTTAAACATGGCCACCAGGTCCTCACCCCATGAGCAGGGGGCGCAAGTGGGGAGCCAACAGGAAGTCATACTAGCTCACTTCCTGTTAAACATGGCCACCAAGTCCTCACTCCATGAGCAGGGGGTGAAAGTGGGGGGCCAACACAAAGTGGTGGTAGCTCGCATCCTGTTAAACATGGCCACCAGTCATTGCCCCATAGCTGGGGGCACTGGTCAAGAGCATCCCTATGATGATGGGGCCTCTACAGGAAATGTGATAGCTCACTTCCTGTTAAGCATGGCTGCCCCACCCTTGCACCCATGCCAAGGTCAGGCAAGGAGTCAAAAGGAAATGGCAATGACCCACTTCTTGTTAAACATGGCCGCCGGGCTCTCACCCCAGGGGCAGGAGGGAGCCATGCCGTGCAGGAGGCCAACAGTATGGGCTCACTTCCTGTGAAATATGGCCGTCGTATTGCCATTCCAGGGCTGGAGGAGTCTGAGGGCCAGGGTGCTGGGAGGAGAGGGTGGAAGGAAGAAGGGGAGGAGCTGGGGTGAGAACGTTACTCACAGGAGGCCCGTCAGACCCTGGCATGCCAGGGAGGCCAGGTTTGCCACTGGGACCCTGCAGAGAGAGAGAAAAGCAGAGATCAGAGCTGGCAGAGAAGAGATCCCCGTTGTGTGACCCAGGCTGGTGTGGAGGGCGGGGGCTGCACAACATTGGGGGGCAGGGTAGGTTTGGGGCACTCACCTTCTCTCCGGGGGGGCCCATAGCACCTTGTGGGCCAGGCAATCCCTGAAAGAGAGACACACAGTCAGATCCAGCCCCTATTCCCTACCCAAAGCCGGGGACAGAACCCAGGAGTTGCTCCCAGCTCCCCCTGCTCTAATCCATTGAACCCCACTCCCTACCCAGAGCAGGGACAGAACCCAGGAGCCCTGGCTCCCAGCTCCTCACCCCCCTGAACCCCATGTCCTCAGAGCTGGGCTGTTTCAGGGAGAGGGTTTTCCTTACCTGGGTGCCAGGAGTTCCCTGCAGACCTGGGGGGCCTGGCTCACCTTGCGGCCCCTGTAACAGTCAGACGCAACTGGAGTTAGAACCAGAACCACCCACATGTTATACAGAAGGGAGAGAGGGCACTGCTGCAGGGGAAGTTCACAACACTGGGATCATTGGATGGGGGCACTGCTGTCGGGCAAGCTCACAGCATCAGAGACCCCATTTAGGGCACTGCTGTAGGAGACGCTCGCAGCACCGGAGACGCCATGTGGGGACACTGCTGTAGGGGAAGCTCACAGCGCAAGAATCCCCTGCTGGGGGCACTGCAGTAGGAGAAGCTTACAGCACTGGCATCCTTGGGTGGGCGCCCCAGGGCATTTCCAACCCAGTCCGTAGCAGGACCAGGCAGCGCAGACAGACAGACAGACAGACGTGCCGACTCACCAGGTTCCCTTTGGGCCCGATGGGACCATCTATGCCACGCACGCCCTGCCGAGCAGACAGACAGACAGACAGGTGGAGGTTAGTGTGGTGGGGGTTACTGGGGCGGGGGGAATTGGGATGCCATGCGTGGCACTTACCAGAGGCCCGGGGATCCCCGGTGGGCCTTTGGGTCCAAGCAAACCTCTGGGTCCCTGCAGGGAGGGGAGAGACCAGAGTTAGTGAGGCTGTGGGGACAAAGCCAGGTCTGGGTCCCCCCAACAGGGCTGTGGGGGGAGCCAGCAATTGCCCCCAACACTATCCTCTCCCTGCCCAGCAAACAGCAGCATACGTGTGCACACACACACACACACACACACAGACACACGCACACTCTGCACCAGCCAGCACTCCCCGGCACCACACTGAGCAAGCAGTACATAAACCCTGGAGCTGAGGACCCCATGAGGACGCTGCTCCGTGGTGCAGACCCTGCTCCTCTCTGATTCCAGACCCTGGGCTGCATGCTGGGGTGAAACCCCAGAGCAACCTGGGACATGGCACCAAGACCCCTCAGTTTCAGTGCAACGAGACTCCGCTGGCGCCCGTATTAGGACACACTGGGCCCTTGTGGAGTCTGCCAGGGGCAGGCACAGGGGGACCCTACAGGCCAGATACCCAGCTGGTGTTGCTCTGTCCCCAAGGCCTGGCCCTGGACGGCTCATCTGTCCATCCCGTGGGTAGCAAAGGGCTAATCCCCAAACAGATTCTGGGGGCTCATCCAAAAGGGAACTGCTCTCAGGGAAGAGCGTTCTGGGCAATGGGGAATCGGGCACCATGTGGGAACGTTCGCTTTGCTCGGGCTGTCGATGAACCCAGTGTTTCAGAGAGTCCAGACGCTTGCATTTGTCCTGCGTTTTACTACCAAATGTGCCAGGAGAAAGGATTTTGGGGGGGTTCTCATCCTTCCCCCACCCCGGCTGTGGCTTTTCCAAACAGCGTCAAATCTGTAAATGTAACAGAGCAGCAAGAGGGGGGAAGGGACAGGAGAAAAGAGAAAACAAACCCAACCAAACCCCAAAGCCACCAACGCCTAATCCAATCCCAATGCCAAGCCTAAAACCAACCACCATCCTAACACCAACGCCTACTCCAATCCCAACGCCAAGCCTAAAACCAACCACCGTCCTAACACCAATGCCTACTCCAATCCCAACGCCAACCCTAACACCAACCACCATCCTAACTTCAACGCCTACTCCAATCCCAATGCCAACCTTAACACCAACCACCATCCTAACACCAACACCTACTCCAATCCCAACGCCAACCCTGACACCAACCACCATCCTAACACCAACACCTACTCCAATCCCAATGCCAACCCTAACACCAACCATCATCCTAACACCAACGCCTACTCCAATACCAACGCCAACCCTAACACCAACCACCATCCTAACACCAACACCTACTCCAATCCCAATGCCAACCCTAACACCAACCATCATCCTAACACCAACGCCTACTCCAATCCCAACGCCAACCCTAACACCAACCACCATCCTCACACCAACACCTACTCCAATCCCAACGCCAAGCCTAAAACCAACCACCGTCCTAACACCAACGCCTACTCCAATCCCAACGCCAACCCTAACACCAACCACCGTCCTAACACCAAAGCCTACTCCAATCCCAACGCCAAGCCTAAAACCAACCACCATCCTAACACCAACGCCTACTCCAATCCCAACGCCAAGCCTAAAACCAACCACCGTCCTAACACCAACGCCTACTCCAATCCCAACACCAAGCCTAAAACCAACCACCGTCCTAACACCAATGCCTACTCCAATCCCAACGCCAACCCTAACACCAACCACCATCCTAACACCAACACCTACTCCAATCCCAATGCCAACCCTAACACCAACCATCATCCTAACACCAACGCCTACTCCAATCCCAACGCCAAGCCTAAAACCAACCACCATCCTAACACCAACACCTACTCCAATCCCAACGCCAACCCTAACACCAACCACCATCCTAACACCAACACCTACTCCAATCCCAACGCCAACCTTAACACCAACCACCGTCCTAACAACAACGCCTACTCCAATCCCAATGCCAACCTTAACACCAACCACCATCCTAACACCAACACCTACTCCAATCCCAACGCCAACCTTAACACCAACCACCGTCCTAACACCAACGCCTACTCCAATCCCAACGCCAACCCTAACACCAACCACCATCCTAACACCAACACCTACTCCAATCCCAACGCCAACCCTAACACCAACCACCATCCTAACACCAACGCCTACTCCAATCCCAACGCCAAGCCTAAAACCAACCACCGTCCTAACACCAACGCCTACTCCAATCCCAACGCCAACCCTAACACCAACCACCGTCCTAACTTCAACGCCTACTCCAATCCCAGCGCCAACCTTAACACCAACCACCGTCCTAACAACAACGCCTACTCCAATCCCAAAGCCAACCTTAACACCAACCGCCATCCTAACACCAACACCTACTCCAATCCCAACGCCAACCCTAACACCAACCCAACATCCACCCCAACCCTAACACCAACCTCAACCCTAACACCAACACCTACTCCAATCCCAACGCCAACCTTAACACCAACCACCGTCCTAACACCAAAGTCTACTCCAATCCCAACGCCAACCCTAACACCAACCACCGTCCTAACACTAACACCAACGCCTCCTCCAATCCCAACGCCAACCTTAACACCAACCACCATCCTAACACCAACGCCTACTCCAATCCCAATGCCAACCACTGTCCTAACGCCAACACCTACTCCAATCCCAACCTCAACCCTAACACCAACACCTACTCCAATCTCAACGCCAACCTTAACACCAACCACCGTTCTAACACCAACGCCTACTCCAATCCCAACGCCAACCACTGTCCTAACGCCAACACCTACTCCAATCCCAACGCCAACCCTAACACCAACCACCATCCTAACACCAACACCTACTCCAATCCCAACGCCAAGCCTAAAACCAACCACCGTCCTAACACCAACGCCTACTCCAATCCCAACGCCAACCTTAACACCAACCACCATCCTAACACCAACACCTACTCCAATCCCAACGCCAACCCTAACACCAACCTCAACCCTAACACCAACACCTACTCCAATCCCAACGCCAACCTTAACACCAACCACCGTTCTAACACCAACGCCTACTCCAATCCCAACGCCAACCACTGTCCTAACGCCAACACCTACTCCAATCCCAACGCCAACCACCATCCTAACACCAACACCTACTCCAATCCCAACGCCAAGCCTAAAACCAACCACCGTCCTAACACCAACGCCTACTCCAATCCCAACGCCAACCCTAACACCAACCACCATCCTAATGCCAACACCTACTCCAATCCCAACGCCAACCCTAACACCAACCATCATCCTAATGCCAACACCTACTCCAATCCCAACGCCAAGCCTAAAACCAACCACCGTCCTAACACCAACGCCTACTCCAATCCCAACGCCAACCTTAACACCAACCACCATCCTAACACCAACACCTACTCCAATCCCAACGCCAACCCTAACACCAACCTCAACCCTAACACCAACACCTACTCCAATCCCAACGCCAACCTTAACACCAACCACCGTTCTAACACCAACGCCTACTCCAATCCCAACGCCAACCACTGTCCTAACGCCAACACCTACTCCAATCCCAACGCCAACCCTAACACCAACCACCATCCTAACACCAACACCTACTCCAATCCCAACGCCAAGCCTAAAACCAACCACCGTCCTAACACCAACGCCTACTCCAATCCCAACGCCAACCCTAACACCAACCACCATCCTAATGCCAACACCTACTCCAATCCCAACGCCAACCCTAACACCAACCACCATCCTAATGCCAACACCTACTCCAATCCCAACGCCAACTCTAATCCCAGCTCCAGCTTCAATTCCAACCCTAACACCAATCACAATCCTAACACCAAAGCCAAAGCCTACTCCAACGTCAATGCCAGCTCTGAACCCCAATGCCAACCCTAACACTAGCTCCTATTCCAATCCCAGCATCAACCCTAATCCCAACTCCAGCTCCAATCCCAACTCTAACTCCGACAACAATCCTAACACCAATCCCAGCGTCAACTCTATCAGTGACACTATCCCTAATACCAACTCCAATATCAACGCCAACCCTACCACCAACTCCAGCCCCAACCAACCCTAATACCAACTGCAATCCCAATGCCAACTCCAGTGCCAACCCCAGCCCAATGTCAACTCCCATACTAAGCCTAATGCCAACCCCAACGCCGATCTCAACCCTAACACCAATGCCAGTGGCAGCCCCAATACCAACACCTAGCCCAACCATAGTGCCAGCCCCAATCCCTGCCTGGGACCCATTTTCCAAACCGATATGTCAGAGTGTTCCCTGCGCTAGTCGGCGCTCCCCTGTCCAGAGCTAGCTGCATTCCCATCCCGCATCTCCCCAGCAGCAGGGCATTAGCACCCCCAGTTTTCAGCCCACCCCTAAAGGCGTCTTCAGGGACCCAGGTGGGGATTTTCAAATGGAGTCTAGGGCCCCAATTTGGATCCCTTCCACACCGTGCTAATCCTTGGCTAAGTCCTGCCAATTTCAAACTCCTCCCCTCCACACTGCCAGCTCCTGAGGCACCAAGGAGTCTCGTCCCAGCAATACCAGGGGTGCTGGGGCACAGGAGGGAGTCTGGACACAGGTGGGAGCAGATGGAGGTTTGGGGGTAACCCATTAACTGGCTTGTTTCTGCTGAAGTGAGGGGGGTGAAGAAGTTAACGTTGGGCTTTGATTTTGCCATCAGTAGGTTCAATGGTTAATGGTGATTTTATGGAGAGGCGTTAACACAGGGGTGGGCAAAATATGACCCGCGGGCCACGTCCAACCCATCAGACCTTTTAATCCAGCCTTTGTGCTCCCGTTGGGGAGCAGGGTCAGGGGCTTGCTCCGGGGGTCTGCACGTGCCGTGGCTCTGTGTGGCTCGCAGACGCAGCGGCACGGCCCCCCTCCAGCTCCTGCATGTAGGGGCAGCCAGGGGATTTCTCATACTGTCCCCGCCCCAAACAGCAGCTCTGCAGCTCCCATTGGCCAGGAACTGCAGCCAATGGGAGCTGTGGAGGTGGCGCCTGTGGACGGGGTAGCACTGCAGAGCCGCATGGTCGGTGCCGCGCCTCTGCATAGGAGCCGGAGTGGGGACATGCTGCTGCTCCTGGGAGCTGCTTGAGGTAAGCGCCGCCCAGAGCCTGCAGCCCTGACCTCCTCCCATGCTCCAACCCCCTGCCCTAGCCATGATCCTCCTTTTGCCCTCTGAACGCCTCGGTCCCAGCCTGGAGCCCCCTCCTGCACCCCAAACCCCTCATCCCTGGCTCCACTCCCAAGACTGTACCCCTAGCCCGAGCACTCACCCCCCACCGCACCTCAACCCCTGCCCCAGCCTGGAGCCGCCTCCTGCACCCCAAACCCCTCATCCCTGGCTCCACTCCCAAGCCTGTACCCCTAGCCCGAGCACTCACCCCCCGGCCGCACCTCAACCCCCTGCCCAGCCTGGAGCCACCTCCTGCACCCCAACCCCCTCATCCCTGGCTCCACTCCCAAGCCTGCACCCCTAGCCCAAGCACTCACCCCCCCGCCGCACCTCAACCCCCTGCCCAGCCTGGAGCCACCTCCTGCACCCCAAACCCCTCATCCCTGGCTCCACTCCCAAGCCTGCACCCCTAGCCCGAGCACTCACCCCCCCCCCGCCCCCACACTTCAACCCCCTGCCCCAGCCTGGAGCCCCCTCCTGCACCCCAACCCCCTCATCCCTGGCTCCACTCCCGAGCCTGCACCCCCAGCCCGAACACTCACCCCCCCGCCGCACCTCAACCCCCTGCCCAGCCTGGAGCCACCTCCTGCACCCCAAACCCCTCATCCCTGGCTCCACTCCTGAGCCTGCACCCCCAGCCCGAGCCCTCACCCCCCCACCCCCACACTTCAACCCCCTGCCCCAGCCTGGAGCCGCCTCCTGCACCCCAAACCCCTCATCCCTGGCTCCACTCCCTAGCCTGCACCCCCAGCCCGAGCACTCATGCCCCCTCCCCCACACTTCAACACCCTGCCCCAGCCTGGAGCCGCCTCCTGCACCCCAAACCCCTCATCCCTGGCTCCACTCCCGAGCCTGCACCTCCAGCCCGAGCCCTCACCCCCCCACCCCCACACTTCAACCCCCTGCCCAGCCTGGAGCCGCCTCCTGCACCCCAAACCCCTCATCCCTGGCTCCACTCCCGAGCCTGCACCCCCAGCCCGAGCCCTCACTCCCCCCTCCCCCACACTTCAACCCCCTGCCCAGCCTGGAGCCGCCTCCTGCACCCCAAACCCCTCATCCCTGGCTCCACTCCCGAGCCTGCACCCCCAGCCCGAGCACTCACTCCCCCCGCCCCCACACCTCAACCCCTTGCCCAGCCTGGAGCCCCCTCCTGCACCCCAAACCTCTCATCCCTGGCTCCACTCCCGAGCCTGCACCCCCAGCCCGAGCCTTCACTCCCCCCACCCCCACACTTCAACCCCCTGCCCCAGCCTGGAGCCCCCTCCTGCAGCCCAAACCCCTCATCCCTGGCTCCACTCCCGAGCCTGCACCCCCAGCCCGAGCACTCACCCCCCCGCCGCACCTCAACCCCCTGCCCCAGCCTGGAGCCCCCTCCTGCACCCCAAACCCCTCATCCCTGGCTCCACTCCAGAGCCTGCACCCCTAGCCCAAGCACTCACTGCCCCCTCCCCCACACTTCAACCCCCTGCCCCAGCCTGGAGCCGCCTCCTGCACCCCAAACCCCTCATCCCTGGCTCCACTCCCGAGCCTGCACCCCCAGCCCGAGCCCTCACCCCCCCGCCCCCACACTTCAACCCCCTGCCCCAGCCTGGAGCCCCCTCCTGCACCCCAAACCCCTCATCCCTGGCTCCACTCCCGAGCCTGCACCCCCAGCCCGAGCCCTCACCCCCCCACCCCCACACTTCAACCCCCTGCCCCAGCCTGGAGCCGCCTCCTGCACCCCAAACCCCTCATCCCTGGCTCCACTCCTGAGCCTGCACCCCCAGCCCGAGCCCTCACCCCCCCGCCGCACCTCAACCCCCTGCCCCAGCCTGGAGCCGCCTCCTGCACCCCAAACCCCTCATCCCTGGCTCCACTCCCGAGCCTGCACCCCCAGCCCGAGCCCTCACCCCCCCACCGCACCTCAACCCCCTGCCCCAGCCTGGAGCCCCCTCCTGCACCCCAACCCCCTCATCCCTGGCTCCACTCCCGAGCCTGCACCCCCAGCCCGAGCACTCACTCCCCCCACCCCCACACTTCAACCCCCTGCCCCAGCCTGGAGCCCCCTCCTGCATCCTGAACTCCTCGTTTCTGGCTCCACCCCAGATCTCAAAGCCCCAGACGGAGCCCTCATCCCCTCCCACACTTCGAGCCCCAATTTCGTGGCCCGCCATACAATTTTCATACCCAGATATGGCCCTTGGGCCAGAAAGTTGGCCCACCCCTGGGTAAACAACACAGAGCTGAGCACCAAGGGGTTGAGAATCAAGGCTCAGCTGGGGCAGTTGCCTGCCCTCAGAGCAGTGGTTTCAGGCCCTCTGCAGACTCAGGCAGGGCCAGGAAAGTGAGGATCGTGGGGCCCAATTCCACGGAGTGGAGGGGGAGTAAATCATGTGGTGGGCAGGATAAATGGGGCCTTGATTATCCCTCTGCACGACCCTAGGGAGCTGCTCCTTCTCACACTGGCACAAGCTCCTGCTGCCTGCCTGGCAGGGAGGGAGGGGACGTACCGGTTCTCCAGGGAGCCCTCTGGGGCCGACCTCTCCATCGTCTCCCTGGGGGAAGAGAAAAAGGGGGTGAGGCAGAGAACAGGGAGGAGAAGGAAGCTCAACTCCCCCCTGCCATCCCTGCTCCCCATTTCCAGCTCCCTCTGCTCTCCCCACCTCCAGCCCCCTCCATCTCCCCATTCCCCCATAGCTCTCCCACATCTCCCTCCCCGGGGAACCACCTCAGCTCCCTCTCACCCCCCAGACCCTCCAGTGAGCAGTTACTCACCCTCTGTCCATCCTCACCAGGGGGGCCTGGGATGCCCTGGGAACCCGTCTCACCCTGCGGGGACAAAGGTTTGGATCAGCTGGGCGGGCGGGCGGGGAACCATGGGGGTTGTGTACAGGGGATGAGCAGGGCCTTGGGGCTGACTGTGTGTGATGGGGGCACGGCTGCATGTGCTGTGGGGGTTAGTGTGACCGAGTATGTAATTGCAGGGCGGGGGATGCATCGCAAATGTGCCGGATGTGTATGTGTTGTGCTGTGAACTGTGTACAGCTGTGTTGTTGTGCGTACGTGCACAACTGCCTGTGCTGTGTATACTGTGTTTGTGCGACTGCACGTGTGTGGGGCTGCGTGTGAATGCAGTGGCTTTGTGTGTATTGCTGCGTATCTGAGTGTGTGCACACGTAGTTAGGAGAGTGTTAGCGTGTGCGTGGTTGTGTCTATGTGACTATGTGACTGCACGTGCCTGGCTGCACAAGTGGCGGCTGTGTGTGTACTGCGTGGTGCGGTGCGGTGTGTTTGTGGTGACACGGCTGTGGAGACGTGCGTGGTTGTGCGTCTGTAGTGTTCCGCGTGGCTGTGTGCGCTGTGCAGGGTGCATAAGACTGTGAGTAGATTCTGAGGCCAGAAGGGCTCGGCTCCGACGTCGGTCTGCCCCAAAACAAGCCCTGCTGGAACTAGACTGTATATATCTGTGTGCGTAGATACACTTGTGTGCGCTGGTAGGGCGGCGTGTGACTGCGAAGGGGGGGCAGTGGCTCTGGCTGTGTGGTGTACAGTTGTGTGTCTGTGTGTGTATCAATGCTCAAAGGGGGGTGCACAATTGTGTAGCACACACATGGGCTGGCCAGAACTGACTGTGGGGCGGCCCCATCTCTCAGGGAGATCCCAACAGTGCACCTGGACAGTCCTCCCACCTCCCCACCGCAAGGCGCCCGGCCAACGCAACTCACCCTGTACCCCTTGTCCCCCGGCAGCCCCGGCAAGCCATCAAAGCCTCGGTCGCCCTGCAGAGAGAAACACAGAACAGCTCCCTGAACCAGCACGCCCCAGCTGGGGAGACGCCCCTGCAGGACCCCCTTCCAGGGCACCCCATCCCCGGGAGGCGGGCTGCAAATCCCCACTGGGAACGAGGGTGGGCCTGTCCCGCGGGGGCCCCCAGGGATCCTGGTCCTGAAGCAGTGATGTTCCCACACAGAACCGGAGGGTCGCTGGTTGAGTTAGTGGGTCTCCAATATGCTAGAGTGGATCACAGGTGCACGAGGATCACCATGCTGCGTGGGTGGGTTACCAGGACAGTGCATCACCAGGAGATTCGTGCACACACCGAGTGGATCACTCACACAGCAAATGACTAGATCGCTAACGGATCGTCAGGCTGAATGCGCGAGTTACTAGAAGAGTGGATTACCACTGGATCATGCACCATCAGTGGATAACCAGCTCAGGTGATCTAATGATCTTCAGTGCCTTCACCTCATAGACTATTGGTGGATTCGCAGGGGCAATGTGGATTACCAGCAATGCAACCTACTGGATCAACACTGCTACAGTCCAGTGGGTCGCCAGAGCAGTGACCCACTGGATCATCAGTGGATCTACACTGCTGGGACCTAGTGGATCACCAGCCCAAGGAGGCCAGGCCCTGGTTGGTCCCCCGGGCAGGCTCACATCCAGTGCCTTGTCCATGGAAGCCATGACTCTGTTACCTTAACACCAGGCTCCCCGGGCATCCCCCGGGCACCATCGACTCCAGCCCGACCCTGCCAGAGACACAGAGACGAGGTGACAGGAGACTCTCCAGGCATAGAACTGCCCCCACCCTGGGGTATCCCCACCAGGATGCACACACTTACCCTCCTTCCAGGCTTCCCTGGGGGGCCAGACAGGCCCTGCGGCCCGCGGGGTCCCTACAAAGAGAGAGGGAGGGAAAGGGTGAACAGAGCTTCCCCCCACAAGCAGTAGTGGGGGGAAAAGAAGAGGGAGAAATGGGGGTGGGAGCTCTCCAGGGTCCTGGGGGTTAATGGGGGTTCTGGGGGGTCAGATCAGGGTTAGGCTTCAGGGTGGGATGTGGTTCATGGGATCAGGCCGGGGGTTCTTCCCCAGTGTCTGAGGGGTTAATGAGGGGTGGGGTGGCAGAAAGCAGTAACAAAGGGTAAAGAGAGGGGTGGGCGGCAGCGACCCCGGCTCTGGGTCAGGGTTGTAAGTCACAGGATCCAAACAGCCCAGAATAAATCCAGCGTTGAACCAGGGGTCAGAGGTCACTTGCCAGCATCAAGGGTTAGACATCAAGGTCAGGGGCCACTAATCGTGAGTCAGGGTCACAGAACAGAGGTGCGGGTCACGGGTCATTCACCCTGGTCAGGGGCCAATGATTGGGAGTCAGGGTCAGAGACCAGGGTCACGGGCTGGAGAGAGAGGTCAGGGTGAAGGGGTCAGGGGTTAGTGACGGGTCAGATTCCTGAGGTTAGAATGAAGGGGTCAGAGGTCAGTGGCTGAGATAAGAGGTCAGTGACAGGGTCATGTCTCTGGGTCAGAGCAAGAGGTCAGAGCAGGAGCCAGGGGTCAGAGTCGGGGTCGTGCTGGGCTCCAACCCCTTGATCTCCTGCCAAGGCCAAGCCTGTTACCTGGGGTCCAAAGTCTCCAGCTTCCCCCTTCAGCCCAGGGCCCCCTGGCTGCCCCTGGAATGAGATAGCAGAGCAGAGGGGGTTACATAGGGGCAGCACGTGGGCTAAGGGCCACAACCCTCCCCACACTCTCCCCAGGTCGCTGGGACCCACAGAATCTGGGGACGTGAAATTCCAGTGACACTAGTCCCCCGCCCTACCCCCGGCCCCATACCCCAGGGTGCTGGGACCCACAGAACCTGGGGACATGACATTCCAGTGACACCAGGCCCACACACGCAGAGCACGGGGAACACAAGGACATGAAGCCCTAGTGACTCCAGCGCTCTGTGTCCCGCCCCAGGGACAAGCCAACAAGTCCCCCTAAGCCCTGACACCTGCCCCCACATCCCCAAAGCACCAGCCATCAAGTAATGCCGCCTCACAGCAGATACCTACCAGGGGCCCAGGCCGGCCGGTGTATCCCATGGGTCCCGGGGGGCCACGCAGGGCCATCTAGGGGTGAGAGAGGAGAAGGAGAATTAGACAGCAGCAAGCCAGGATCCCAGCCAAACTCAGAACAAAGCAGGGAATAAGGGGTGGGATTAGAATAGGGCTGAACAGGAAACTTGGGGATCTAGAGAGTTATTGGGGTTTGGGGGGATTAGAACGTGGTCCCAGCTGGGGATCTAAGAGGGGGATAAAATATGAATTTATCAGCATCAATAGACTGGAGGGAAAACAGCGATGTTCGGTGTTCTAGAAAAGAAGCAGCAGATTTACTGGGGTTTCTGGAAAAAGCACATTGTGATATCAGCAGGGTTCTAGAAGGGGACAAGTATGGTCCTAGAATGGGGGTTCTAGAAGGATGACAAGTTGAGGCCTCATTGGAGTTCTAGAAAAGGGGAAACTGTGATTTGCTCAGCACTCGGGAGGGTTAATAAGGTTTGAGGTTTGAAGGGAAGATAAATCACAGTCTTAAGGCAATGATCCATGATAGTTTTGGGATTCTAGAAATGCAGTAAAATGTTTTGTTATAAGGGTTGTAGGTGGGCACAGACTGTAACCCCCGTGGTTCCAGGAGAGCAGTCGACTGTAATCTCGTCCTGGTTCTAGAAGGGCAGTACACTGAGATGTTTTTGAAGAACTACTTAACCATAAGATTATAAATGAACCTAGAAAGGTAAGAAACAGGGATCTGCTGAGATTCTAGAAAGGTGACAAACCATTATCCTGCGGTTCTAGACTGGCAGTAAATTGTGACCTTGCGGAAGCTCTGGAAGGGCACAACCACTATTTGGTACGGAATCTTGAAGAGTAATAAAAGAGTGACCCATAACATGGTTCTAGAAAGGTAACAACCCATTGGTATCTGGGTTCTTGATTACCAAATTTATCAGGGCACCAGGGAAGAAAATAAGGCAGGATCTTTTCCAGGCTCCTTGGATCCCCTATCCTGACCCAGCCCAACTCTCCCTGCCCTGTCTCCATCTCAACTTACCCGGGCTTGCTGTAAAATGGCCTGTGCTTGTGCCTCTTGTGCTGACACCGCAGGCCCCTTGTCTCCGCCGCTGCTCCCAAACCGGAACTGGGGGAGGAAAGACAAACCTTCAGGTGTGAAAATCACAGTGGTGCCATCCCTGAATTCACATCACTATCCCAGAACTGGGCTCCTGGGAGACATGCCCAGAGCCCTCCCTAGAGCTCCAGAGCCCAAGTCCTGCTCTGTCCTTCTCACTTCATGGGGAGGCAGGCAGATCACATTGCCGGAGCTTCCCTGGCCTCTTCTAGACACCCAGAGATTTGCTGCAACCTATCCAATTCCAGGCTGCATTCTTGGTATTCCCCCTTCTCATCTAGACTCACACAGACCCACTGCGTGCTCTATGGTTCTAGGTAATACAACCAGAGTACCCATTTCTGTTCCATACTCACATAAGCCCACTGTGTATCCTTGCTAGTTCCAGGTAATGCTATCAGCTGTTCTAGACACCTATAGACTCACTGCATCATCTTTGGTTCTAGATAATGCTATTAGTACTAGCCTTTTGGTTCTCAACTCACTGTGCTCTCCAGTTCTAGATCTCACTACAAGGGCTCTCCCTTCTATCCTAAATTCCCATATCCCTATTATGTTAACTACATTTCTAGAGAATAGCACCAGAGTCCTCCGGTCCTGTTCTAGATTCCACACAGGCCCACCCACAGTGCAGTCTCCAGTTCCTGATCACATATACAAAGTTTTTCTTCTGATATAGATCTAGACATCTGCTCTGTTTTTAGGTAATACTTGCAGAATCCATCTCATCTGTTACAGCTTTATACTCTGAAATACCTCTGTTTTAGGGGTTACTCTCTGGGTTCTAGATTAAAAGATCCCCACTACATACTAACCAGGACTAGCTAAGAGAGTCAGTCTCCTCTCTCCCATATCTTAGATCCTCACAGATCCACTCTACAATCTTCATTCCAGATCACAGTACTAGAGTTCCCCTTTTTGTTTTAGAATCCAGCTGACCCACTGTATCCTCCCCAGTTCTAGGCCATGCTATCAGAGTTCTTCTTGTTTTACTTTAGACCCCGCAGGCCCACTGTATAGTCTACGGTATTAGGTATCTGAGTTCTTGAGCCCCACAGACCCATTGTATCACCTACTAGTTCTGGATACTGCTATCTGAATCCTCATGCCTGCTCTAGACTTCCACAGACACATCGTATTGTCCCTAGTTATAGGTAACACAATGAGAGTCTTCCTTGATTTATTCAAGACCCACAAACCCACATTATCCTTTCTGGTTCTAGATCACACAATTAGTTCTCCTGGTCTTATTCTAGACCTGAGAGCCCCAACCTTCCATACACTTCCTTGGTCCAGCTCCCACAAGTATTTCTTCTGGTTTTATTCTAGATCCCAGAGAGCCACCCAAGCTCTAGGTCATACTATCAGCACTTTCCCCTGCTGTCCTAGACCCTAATCAGCCTACGTTAGCCCATTCCATTCCAGATTGCAGCAGCCCCATCATTAACCCATCAAACACCTCCTCACTCACCGGGAGCATGAGAGATGTGCCAGGGGGTCCAGGCGTCCCATCCGAGCCAGGGAGACCTGAACGGCCAGGAGGACCCTGTTGGAGAGAGAGGTAGAGTGGGAGGTTATTGCATGGGGTGGGCGGGGCTGCGATCTTGCCCTCAGACAGTGCTGCTGCTTCCCCTGCCCTTCTCAGCACCCCCAGCTCCCCCAGTGGTGCATCAATCTTCCCCACACACAATGTGAGTCTCATATTCTCCCAACACTCTGACATACACTGACACTTGCCGGGATCTCTGGCCTATCCCCAAACATCCCAGGCCATTGGTGCTGCGTATGCACAATCACATACGCTAACGCATGCACACTCCCAGGCACTCACACGCACAGCGCCTTCCCCAGCCAAGAGGGCACAATGACATCCCACTCCAGCGCACATTCACACCTCCCCGTGCAAACACACACTCACTCCTCCCTTGGAAGGGAGGCTGCGGTCTCCCCCAGAGCTGATGCTGGACCCACAACCCCTGCCATGCGGCCAGGTTCCAGCTCGCACTCACCCTCTCACCAGGATCTCCTGGGGGTCCCGGGGGGCCCTGTGTGCCCGGTGGCCCCGATATGCCCTGAGGAAACACACAAGAGACACACAGTGAGACTAATGCACCAGCACGGGGATCTGCCCCCAGCCCCAGAGCATCCCCTAGAACTCCCCAGACAGACAGACAGACAGGCTCTTACCGCAGGTCCCTCAGGGCCGGGGGGGCCCTCCACCAGCATTCCCTGCGGAACGAGAGGCAGATAACAGGGTTAGGCCAGTGACAGGCCCAGGTGGGGCGAGGGCACAGTGGGCCGGGGGGGGTGGGGGATAAAGCCCCCAGCTGAGGAGCCCTTAGGCAGACATGACCCCAGCCATGAGGTGCCCTAGAGAGACTTGGGACTGCCCAGGTGAGTTTGAAAAGGGAGAAGATCTCCTGACTCATCCACACCCCTCACCCACTCTCCCCATCAGGAGAGAGGGGCATGGGCTGAGAACACACGACTGTGCACCCTCCCACACACAGAGACATATACTAACCCAAACATGCAAATATTGTGGCATGCATGCACCAGGGTGTGCAAATACACACACACACACCGTGGTGCGTAACAGATGCACACGCATGGGAACTAACACCAACATGCAAATTAGATGTGCACACACAGGTACTCGCAAATACACAAATGTGCACCATAACAGCTGCAAGCACTGACAGACAGATGCAAATGTGAATCTGCATGCAGGGGCTTGTGCAAACTCATGCACAAACTCAGAGGCACATGCAACATATGTGCGCACACAATTTTTCACACTTAAGGTGTGACAATACATATATGCTTGTTCACACAGGTGTATGCAGACACACACACGTCTCATCCTGCCACGTGCACTCTGCCCCCCTGCATACATACACTACAGATCACTACGTTCATCGCGCACACACAACCCAGGGGAGGTTCCAGGCCCAGGTGACCTGTGACGGGGCATGCAGGGCGCGCTGATCTCTGAATAGGGCAGGGGCGAGGTGGGCTCTGTCCCATGCACAGCAGGATATCCTGCTCCTGCCACAGGGTGCATCGGGGGCTGCATGGGGGTGAGGGACCCCACGGCCTGGGCTATGCAGAGATGGGCAACGTCCAGGCATGAACAATGGAGGGGCAGGTGGGAGCAATTGGTCTCACCCTAACCAGTCAACGCAGGGACCTACCGGTTCCATGACGGCCGACTCTCCCTTCTCTCCTTTGTAGCCTCTGACTCCACGCACAGCCTGGGGGTAACACACATATAACCGCAAAGAGGGGCCCGGTCAATATAACACACCCGAGGCCCCCCCCCGGCACCCTCCCAGCCCTGCAAATCCCAGCTCCTGCACTGGGCAGCGGGGCTTGTCCAGCACCACTCAGCTGCACCACCACAGGCTCTGTTATCTGAGGCTCCCTATCCCCCATGGTCTGAGGAAAAGTGGAGTAAAGTCTGAGTCAAAACTGGTGCAAGGGCTCAGTGAAGATGGAGCAGGGTCCAAACGAGGTGCAAATAAAAGTGGAGCTCATCTCACTAAGATCTGAGTAAAACAGGAGTGAAGTTTGAATAAAACTGGAGAAAGCTCTGAAAACGGAGCAGGGTCTGTGTAAATGTGGAGTAAAGTCTGAGTGAAAATGGAGTAAGGTACGCATGTCCGTGCAGCAGAGTCTGTGTAAATGTGGAGTAAAGTCTGAGTGAAAATGGAGTAAGGTACGCATGTCCGTGCAGCAGAGTCTGTGTAAATGTGGAGTAAAGTCTGAGTGAAAATGGAGTAAGGTACGCATGTCCGTGCAGCAGAGTCTGTGTAAATGTGGAGTAAAGTCTGAGTGAAAATGGAGTAAGGTACGCATGTCCGTGCAGCAGAGTCTGTGTAAATGTGGAGTAAAGTCTGAGTGAAAATGGAGTAAGGTACGCATGTCCGTGCAGCAGAGTCTGTGTAAATGTGGAGTAAAGTCAGAGTAAACCTGGGGCAGGCTTTGTGTAAAGCCCCAGGATTTTGTCCCAACCCTTCAGTTATCCTTCTGGGACCTAGGGAGAGACAGCTGCTGTTTCTCACTGGAGCCCACCCTCACCCCTACCAGCTCCCTTGGAGCCTCGTGAGTTAGGATGCTCTGTTAGCTCTGAGCTAATCAACGCATCGCGACCCACAGCGGCTCTGAACGGAAGCTGAGGACAGGTTACATCACCAGATGAAACACACCCAAGGGGAGGGAGTCAGGGGGAGGAGATATTTAAAGGCTCACATCTGGAGAGGCCCCTGGCCCTAAATCCCCAGCCCCATTGAGATGGCAGCGTGGGGAGAGGGGAATTACCGCATCCCTTTTGGGGATTATCCCCCCAAATCGGTAATTGACACCAACACTGACAATACTCGGAGAGGTGGGTGAATAACAGAGATGGCTGTACATGGGGATGACATCACAGAGTGGGGATGCCCTGGCGGGTTAGGGGCATTGCCAAGGCAGAGGATGTCATGGTTTCAACATCAGGTGTGATGCCATCGGGGCACCACGGGCCCATCTCTGAACATACAAGGTGGGGGAGAGGGTGCTGATGTCACTCCAAGCAAGAAGTGACCTCACAAGAGAGGAAACGCATCATAGGAAATGGAATGGCGGAGGGAAAGTGACACAATGGTCAGTGAAGTGCAAGGAAGGACTGCCAAAGACAGGAAGCGACCCCCACACTGGGCAAGAAGTGAAGGCAGCGAACAGGAAGTAATGCCGCAATGGACAGCCATGAGCCCCACGATGCCGAGCCAACATGGAGGAAGTGATGTCACAACAAACAGGAAATGACCATGACACAACAGTAAATGCTGACAAGGAGGCAGGGATGCCACAAACAAAATGACACCACACAGGAAGTGACAACATGGCAAACAGCGGTGACACCATGAAAAGCAGGAAGTGACACATCAACAAACAGGAATTAACACATCAGAAAGTGATACCACGGCAAACAGGAAATGACACCAGGACACACCAACAAATGGCCACAAGCAGGAAGTGACACCACAATGATAACAACACAGAGCCATGAATGGGAAGTTACATCTCAACAAACAGGAAATGACACCATGAGACACCAACACAGGACAACAAAAAGGAAATGACACCACAATAAACAGGAAGTGATGCCACAACAGGAAATGCTGCCAACAAAAGACCACAAAGAGGAAGTGACCCCACAACAAAGAGGAAGTGACCAGAGAAAGACCGCTCATGAGAGGCCAGCAGGAGGAAGGGCCTGAGGAGATGTCCCCGTGCCCCACTTACGCCTCCATTCTGGGGTGTCTCCGCGGAGAGCACGGGCCCCAGCTCCGATGGCTCGGCTCCCTCGGGAAAGTCCTTATAGACATACTCGTACTCCTGCCCCGTCATGTACTCCTCCACAAGCACCTCGTCCTCACCCGGAGCGGCAGGCGCCGGGCTGGGAGCCTCCTGCCCCACGGGATGGGGGAGAAGGAGAAGAAACCCAGCAACACATTAATGCACAGCACAGCGCCTACTGGGAAACAGGATGGAGGAGGTGTGCCAAAACTGGATCCCCCAGACCTCCTTGACTCCCAGCCTCCTCTCTCCCGGCTCTGACCCGTTAGACCCCTTTCTCCGCCCAGAGCTGGAGATAGAACCCAGGAGTCCTGACCCCCCGTCCCGAATCCTCAGTCCTTTCCCCTCTGACCCTGGAGCCTCTCCCCCAGGGTCTCCATCTCTTCCATCGTGGGATCAGCACAGAGGCAGCTCTCAGGGGGACCAGCCTTGAATTGCATTTAAGGCCCCACCTCACTGAGACAGATAGTGGGGCCGTGGGAACTAGTGGGGAGCTAGACCTCGCCCTGGAGCCAGCTCAGCCCCCTGCTCCTTCCCATCCAGCCCCTTAGCCACCCCTCAGTCCAACCCCAGGGTGGTTACCTCAGCCCAGGGCTCTGAGGGGGAGGGGGGAGTTGCCTCCAGCCCCATTGTCTCCTCCCAGTAGTCACCATCAGGGTCCTGGTCAGGGGGTAGGGTATAATCCAGGTACTCGCCAGCCCCCCAGGGCTCCTCCGTAGGGGACAGCCCCACATCCTGGGGGGTGGGGGTCAGCAGTTGCCAGGGCCAGGGGGGAACAGGGTTGGAACAGCAGTCATGGGGGCAGGGGAGAAAGATGGATGGATGGATGGATGGATGGAGAGAAGGATGGATATGCATGAGGACAGATGGATGGATGGATGGATATGCATGTCGATTGATCGATGGATATGCACGTGGACGGATGGATATGCACATGGATGGATGGAAGGATGGATATGCATGAGGACAGATGGATGGATATGCATGTGAATGGATGGATGGATGGAGAGAAGGATGGATATGCATGAGGACAGATGGATGGATGGATGGATGGATAAACATGCAAAGGGATGGACAGACAGATGGACAGACAGGCAAATATGCACAGGGATGGATGGATGCAGTGGACAAACGGAAGTGCATGGAGATGGATGGAGATACATGCATGAGGATGGATTGACAGATATGCAAAGGGATGGATGGATTAGAGGAGAGAGGGAAAGAGGACAGAAGTATTAGTAGGCTATTCTTGTTCTCCCCCATGCCCTGGGGAAGGGGCACGGGCAGCGGAACTGGATTCATCCCGGCTCATTTTCCTGGACACACAGAGACAAACCGATCGCTGATGGAATCGCGCCCCCCTGCAGCGCCCCCTGCCGGGGAGCGACTGCCCCATGTCACTCAAGGGGGACTCGGGGTGTCCATTCACAGGAAAGAAGGTGCAAGATAAATTAACTCGGAGAGAAAATGTGAGGGAAGTGGGACATGGGGCCTTTCCCCTCTGGGGGGCGCCGGCTCCCACCCGGCCCCAGGGCGGGGACTGGCTGGCTCAGGGGGGTGGGGAATGGGGCAGGGGCCTTTCCCCTCTAGGGGGCGCCGGCTCCCACCCGGCCCCAGGGCGGGGACTGGCGGGCTCAGGAGGGCAGGGAATGGGGCAGGGGCCTGTCCCCTCTAGGGGGCGCTGGCTCCCACCTGGCCCCAGAGCGGGGACTGGCTGGCTCAGGGGGGTGGGGAATGGGGCAGGGGCCTTTCCCCTCTAGGGGGCGCCGGCTCCCACCCGGCCCCAGGGCGGGGACTGGCGGGCTCAGGAGGGCAGGGAATGGGGCAGGGGCCTGTCCCCTCTAGGGGGCGCCGGCTCCCACCTGGCCCCAGGGCGGGGACTGGCTGGCTCAGGAGGGCAGGGAATGGGGCAGGGGCCTGTCCCCTCTAGGGGGCGCCGGCTCCCACCTGGCCCCAAAGCGGGGACTGGCTGGCTCAGGGGGGTGGGGAATGGGGCAGGGGCCTTTCCCCTCTAGGGGGCGCCGGCTCCCACCCGGCCCCAGGGCAGGGACTGGCTGGCTTGGGGGGTGGGGAATGGGGCAGGGGCCTGTCCCCTCTGGGGGGCGCTGGCTCCCACCCAGCCTCAGGGAGGGGACTGGCTGGCTCGGGGGTGGGTGGGGAATGGGGCAGGGGCCTGTCCCCTCTAGGGGGCACCGACTCCCACCTGGCTCGGGGGTGGGTGGGGAATGGGGCAGGGAATGGGATTTGAGGCCTTCCCCACATTCCCCATCTGCTGGTTTATTTTTGTTGCCGAGGCGTTTCCCGAATGGCCCCGTCACAGACAGACAGACAGACACGAGCGAGACGCACAGACGGGGGGAAGGGAGGGGGTGGGAGGAGCATGCTCCCCCCACAGATCTCAGATCGTGCTATCCCTGGGGGGGGGCCAGCACCGATCTGGATGCCTCGCTCTTGCTCTACCTGCTGGTAGCCGTTGCCGTGTTTCCTGGGCGTGCCGGCGCCAGCGTAGGCCATGCCCCCCGTCTGGGCCTTACCCAGGGCATTTTTCACGGCTGGGTGTTTCCCCCCAGCTGCCATCTTGGCGTTGCCAGGGGATTTGCTGTTGCCAGGGGATTTGCCGTTGCCAGGGGACTTGGCGTTGCCGGGGGCTTTCCCGGGGGACTTCCCGCCACTGGGAGCTTTGCCGTAGGTTGAGGCCATGCTCATCAGCTGCTGCTGTTTCTGCTGCTTGGGCGCCGGCTTGGCAGGCGCTTTGTGGCCCGGCCTGGCGGGTTTCTGGTGCCGCGACGGCAAGGAGGAGGAGGATGGAGGTGATGAGGGTGAGGATGAGGATGGCAGCGACACACACACAGACCGGGAGCCGGGCACAGAAAGAAAACAACACACACGGCATGAGTTCACGGGGAGCCGGGGCTGCTACAAGGACTCCCTGGTGTACGGAGCACCCCACATCCCTCAGGGTCACCCCAAACCCCTTCTATCCCTGGGAGCTTGTAACATTCAGAGCACCCCGAATCTCCAGGGGTCGCCCCGGAGCCTCTCCACCTTGGGGACCTGGATACATACAGAGCACCCCAAATCTCCAAGGGTCATCCCAGAACCCTCATTGTCCTTGGGATCCCCATTTGTATGGAGCACACATCGGGATTCCCTCCCCTCTGTCCCCCCCCCGGAGGTCCTACCATCAGGTTACAATAAGGGGGGGGCATGGTTTTTCCCCTACTAGTAGCCCCATTCCCTGCCCCCCCAACCTGTGCCACCTGCACCCCTGCTCGGGGTGCCATGAAGCAGTGATGGATGGATGGATGGACAGACGGACGACACTGCCATGAGAGGATGAGACTCAGACACAACGGGAGCTGGGACAGACAGACGGACGTGGGAGGGGGAGCAGAACCTGCCCCCCCGGGTTACCTGCTCCACTTCGCCCCCCGAAAGCATGGGGAGGGGTGCGCTCCCATCCTCCTTATTCCCATGAGAGTCGGGGTACTCATAGTATTCCATTTCCTCATCAAAGTACTGGGCGCCGGGGGTGGGGGGGAGGATGGTGGAAGGGGGAAAAGGAGGAGAACAAAACAATCATAACAGAAACCCACAGCAGGGGGAGGGTCAGGGGCTGGACCAGGGTGTAAGGGTCTGTCTGCTCCCCCTGCCCCAGTTCTCCCCCTCCCCCGCTCGCTCTCCCTGGGCCTGACTCTCAGTTCCCCCACTCAGGGCAGGGATGCAGTGGGCAGGGCAGAAGTGCCTTTAAACCTCCAGTTCTGGGGTTCACCCCCTACCCCTCCACGAGCCAGAGCAGCCTGCCCCAAGAAAGAGCAGGGCATGCTGGGAACACGAGGGCGGATGGCCCCGAGGAGGAGCAGGACATGCTGGGAACACGAGGGCGGATGGCCCCGAGAAGGAGCAGGGCATGCTGGGAATACAGGGGCACGTGGCCCCGAGGAGGAGCAGGGCATGCTGGGAACACAGGGGCGCGTGGCCCCGAGAAAGAGCAGGGCATGCTGGGAACACAAGGGCGGATGGCCCCCAGGAGGAGCAGGGCATGCTGGGAACACGAGGGCGGATGGCCCCGAGGAGGAGCAGGGCATGCTGGGAACATGAGGGCGGATGGCCCCGAGGAGGAACAGGGCATGCTGGGAACACGAGGGATGGGTCGCCCCGAGGAGGAGCAGGGCATGCTGGGAATACAGGGGCACATGGCCCCGAGGAGGAGCAGGGCATGCTGAGAATACAGGGGTGCGTGGCCCCGAGGAGGAGCAGGGCATGCTGGGAACACGAGGGATGGGTCGCCCCGAGGAGGAGCAGGGCATGCTGGGAACACGGAGGGATGGGTTGCCCCGAGGAGGAGCAGGGCATGCTGGGAACACGAGGGCGGATGGCCCCGAGAAGGAGCAGGGCATGCTGGGAACACGAGGGCAGATGGCCCCGAGGAGGAGCAGGGCATGCTGGGAACACGAGGGATGGGTTGCCCCGAGAAGGAGCAGGGCATGCTGGGAACACGAGGGCGGATGGCCCCGAGGAGGAGCAGGGCATGCTGGGAACACGAGGGCGGATGGCCCCGAGGAGGAGCAGGGCATGCTGGGAACACGAGGGATGGGTTGCCCCGAGGAGGAGCAGGGCATGCTGGGAACACGAGGGCGGATGGCCCCGAGGAGGAGCAGGACATGCTGGGAATACAGGGGCGCGTGGCCCCGAGGAGGAGCAGGGCATGCTGGGAACACGAGGGCGGATGGCCCCGAGGAGGAGCAGGGCATGCTGGGAACACGAGGGATGGGTCGCCCCGAGGAGGAGCAGGGCATGCTGGGAACACGAGGGATGGGTTGCCCCGAGGAGGAGCAGGGCATGCTGGGAACACGAGGGCGGATGGCCCGAGGAGGAGCAGGGCATGCTGGGAACACGAGGGCGGATGGCCCCGAGGAGGAGCAGGGCATGCTGGGAACACGAGGGATGGGTCGCCCCGAGGAGGAGCAGGGCATGCTGGGAACACAAGGGCGGATGGCCCCGAGGAGGAGCAGGGCATGCTGGGAATACAGGGGTGCGTGGCCCCGAGGAGGAGCAGGGCATGCTGGGAACACGAGGGCGGATGGCCCCGAGGAGGAGCAGGGCATGCTGGGAACACGAGGGCGGATGGCCCCGAGGAGGAGCAGGGCATGCTGGGAACACGAGGGATGGGTCGCCCCGAGGAGAAGCAGGGCATGCTGGGAACATGAGGGCGGATGGCCCCGAGGAGGAACAGGGCATGCTGGGAACACGAGGGATGGGTCGCCCCGAGGAGGAGCAGGGCATGCTGGGAATACAGGGGCACGTGGCCCCGAGGAGGAGCAGGGCATGCTGGGAACACGAGGGCGGATGGTCCCGAGGAGGAGCAGGGCATGCTGGGAACACGAGGGATGGGTCGCCCCAAGGAGGAGCAGGGCATGCTGGGAACACGGAGGGATGGGTTGCCCCGAGGAGGAGCAGGGCATGCTGGGAACACGAGGGCGGATGGCCCCGAGAAGGAGCAGGGCATGCTGGGAACACGAGGGCAGATGGCCCCAAGGAGGAGCAGGGCATGCTGGGAACACGAGGGATGGGTTGCCCCGAGAAGGAGCAGGGCATGCTGGGAACACGAGGGCGGATGGCCCCGAGGAGGAGCAGGGCATGCTGGGAACACGAGGGCGGATGGCCCCGAGGAGGAGCAGGGCATGCTGGGAACACGAGGGATGGGTCGCCCCGAGGAGGAGCAGGGCATGCTGGGAACACGAGGGATGGGTTGCCCCGAGGAGGAGCAGGGCATGCTGGGAACACGAGGGCGGATGGCCCCGAGGAGGAGCAGGGCATGCTGGGAACACGAGGGCGGATGGCCCCGAGGAGGAGCAGGGCATGCTGGGAATACGAGGGATGGGTTGCCCCGAGGAGGAGCAGGGCATGCTGGGAACACGAGGGCGGATGGCTCCGAGGAGGAGCAGGACATGCTGGGAATACAGGGGCGCGTGGCCCCGAGGAGGAGCAGGGCATGCTGGGAACACGAGGGATGGGTCGCCCCGAGGAGGAGCAGGGCATGCTGGGAACACGAGGGATGGGTTGCCCCGAGGAGGAGCAGGGCATGCTGGGAACACGAGGGCGGATGGCCCCGAGGAGGAGCAGGGCATGCTGGGAACACGAGGGCGGATGGCCCCGAGGAGGAGCAGGGCATGCTGGGAACACGAGGGATGGGTCGCCACGAGGAGGAGCAGGGCATGCTGGGAACACAAGGGCGGATGGCCCCGAGGAGGAGCAGGGCATGCTGGGAATACAGGGGTGCGTGGCCCCGAGGAGGAGCAGGGCATGCTGGGAACACGAGGGCGGATGGCCCCGAGGAGGAGCAGGGCATGCTGGGAACACGAGGGCGGATGGCCCCGAGGAGGAGCAGGGCATGCTGGGAACACGACGGATGGGTCGCCCCGAGGAGGAGCAGGGCATGCTGGGAACACGAGGGATGGGTTGCCCCGAGGAGGAGCAGGGCATGCTGGGAACACGAGGGCGGACGGCCCCAAGGAGGAGCAGGGCATGCTGGGAACACGAGGGCGGATGGCCCCGAGGAGGAGCAGGGCATGCTGGGAACACGAGGGATGGGTCGCCCCGAGGAGGAGCAGGGCATGCTGGGAACACGAGGGCAGATGGCCCCGAGGAGGAGCAGGGCATGCTGGGAACACGAGGAATGGGTTGCCCCGAGAAGGAGCAGGGCATGCTGGGAACACGAGGGCGGATGGCCCCGAGGAGGAGCAGGGCATGCTGGGAACACGAGGGCGGATGGCCCCGAGGAGGAGCAGGGCATGCTGGGAACACGAGGGATGGGTTGCCCCGAGGAGGAGCAGGGCATGCTGGGAATACAGGGGCGCGTGGCCCCGAGAAGGAGCAGGGCATGCGGGGAACACGATGGCGGATGGCCCCGAGGAGGAGCAGGGCATGCTGGGAACACGAGGGATGGGTCGCCCCGAGGAGGAGCAGGGCATGCTGGGAATACGGGGGTGCGTGGTCCCGAGGAGGAGCAGGGCATGCTGGGAACACAAGGGATGGGTCGCCCCGAGGAGGAGCAGGGCATGCTGGGAACACGAGGGCAGATGGCCCCGAGGAGGAGCAGGGCATGCTGGGAACACGAGGGCGGATGGCCCCGAGGAGGAGCAGGGCATGCTGGGAACACGAGGGCGGATGGCCCCGAGGAGGAGCAGGACATGCTGGGAACACGAGGGTGGATGGCCCCGAGGAGGAGCAGGACATGCTGGGAATACAGGGGCGCGTGGCCCCGAGGAGGAGCAGGGCATGCTGGGAACACGAGGGCGGATGGCCCCGAGAAGGAGCAGGGCATGCTGGGAACACGAGGGATGGGTCGCCCCGAGGAGGAGCAGGGCATGCTGGGAACACGAGGGATGGGTTGCCCCGAGGAGGAGCAGGGCATGCTGGGAACACGAGGGCGGATGGCCCCGAGGAGGAGCAGGGCATGCTGGGAACACGAGGGCGGATGGCCCCGAGGAGGAGCAGGGCATGCTGGGAACACGAGGGATGGGTTGCCCCGAGAAGGAGCAGGGCATGCTGGGAACACGAGGAATGGGTTGCCCCGAGGAGGAGCAGGGCATGCTGGGAATACAGGGGCGCGTGGCCCCGAGGAGGAGCAGGACATGCTGGGAACACGAGGGATGGGTCGCCCCGAGGAGGAGCAGGGCATGCTGGGAACACGAGGGATGGGTCGCCCCGAGGAGGAGCAGGGCATGCTGGGAACACGTGGGATGGGTCGCCCCGAGGAGGAGCAGGGCATGCTGGGAACACGAGGGATGGGTCGCCCCGAGGAGGAGCAGGGCATGCTGGGAACACGAGGGATGGGTCGCCCCGAGGAGGAGCAGGGCATGCTGGGAACACGAGGGATGGGTCGCCCCGAGGAGGAGCAGGGCATGCTGGGAACACGAGGGATGGGTTGCCCCGAGGAGGAGCAGGGCATGCTGGGAACACGAGGGATGGGTTGCCCCGAGGAGGAGCAGGGCATGCTGGGAACACGAGGGATGGGTTGCCCCGAGGAGGAGCAGGGCATGCTGGGAACACGAGGGATGGGTTGCCCCGAGGAGGAGCAGGGCATGCTGGGAACACGGGTGCAGGTGGCCCCATATGGGGGAGAGTTGAGGGGACAGCAGTTATGAAGGGCAGGTGGGAGGTCTGGGCCCCCGAGATGAAGCTGGCAGTGTTTCCCTAGGGGGTAAGTTCGGAGTCCCAGTGGGTGGGTGGGATCTGAGGGACAGATAGGGGGTGGGGGTTTGAGATGAACCCGGCAGTGTCTCCTCGGGAGGTTTCAAGTTTTTTCCTTTTGCACCTGAAAACGTCAGCAAAGGAGCAGCAGTCCCGTATCTCCCCCAGATCTGCTCCAGGGGCCCAACTAGCTCTGTAACCCCCCCAGATCAGACCCACGGGCCCAACCAGCCCCATATGCCCCCTAGGCTTGCCAACATCCTACATGCACAAAACCGAACACCCTTACCCCACCCCCTGCCCGCCCCTTGTCTGAGGTCCTGCCCACCGCTCCCTGCATCCCCCTCCCTCCGTCACCCACTCTTCCCACCCTCACTCACTCGCTCATTTTCACCGGGCCAGCTCAGGGGGTCGGGATGGGAGAGGGGTTGAGGGCTCCGGCTGGGGGTGTGGGTTCTGGGCTGGGGCCAGGGATGAGGAGTTCATGGTGCAGGACAGGGCTCTGGGCTGAAGCAGTGGGTCGGGATGTGAGAGGGGTTGAGGGCTCCGGCTGGGGGTGTGGGTTCTGGGCTGGGGCCAGCTATAAGGGGTTTGGGGTGTAGGAGGGTGCTTTGGGCTGGGACTGAGGGGTTTGGAGGGCGGGAGGGGAATCAGGGCTGGGGCAGGGGGTTGCGGTGCTGGGGAGGGGGTCAGGGGTGGAGGCCCCTGGCCGTGCTTACCTCAGGCAGCTCCTGGAAGCTGCGGCATGTCTCCTCTCCAGCTCCTATGCAGAGGCATGGCCAGGTGGCTCTTCACGCTGCCCCTACCACAGGCGCCACCCCCGCAGCTCCCATTGGCCACGGTTCCCGGTCAATGGGAGCTGCGGGGCCGGTGCTTGGGGCAGGGGCAGCATGCGGCCCCCCCGGCCGCCCCTACGCATAGGAACCGGAGGGGAGCCATGCCGCAGGTTCTGGGAGCTGTGCAGAGCCACAGCAGGCAGGCAGCCTGCCTTAGCCCCGCTGTGCCGCTGACCGGACCTTTCACGGCTCAGTCGGTGTTTCTGACTGGAGCCGCCAGGGTCCCGTTTCGACCAGGCGTTCCAATCGAATACTGGGCACCTGGCAACCCTAATACCCCCAGATCAGCCCCACGGGCCTGACCAGCCCTGTAACCCCCCTCAAATCAGCCCCACAGGCCCGACCAGCCCTGTATATCCCCTAGATCAGCCCCACGGGCCCGACCAGTCCCGTATCTCCCCCACAGGCCATCCAGCCTCGTATCCCCCATGAGATCAGCCTCCCGGCCTGTCCAGCCCTGTATCCCCCCAATTTCAGCCTGCTGGGCCCATCCAGCCCAGTATCCTTCTCGAGACCACACCCAAAGGCCTGACCTGCTCGGTCTGCCCTACGTCCCTCACCTCGGGCCTGGCAGGTCTCCGCTGCGCCTCCTGTGCCTGGGGAGCATGGGGCTGGGCGTGGCAGTCGGGGCTGTAGTGCTCACAGTAGTCGTAGGCTGCCTGCGGGTTTGGGGCGATGAGCAGCTGCTGGATGTCACCCTGCAGAGAGAGACAGACGGGGTGATGGGGGGACGGGCACTGCTGGGCCTGGAGTCCCCACCCAACACTAATCATAGACTCATAGACTATCAGGGTTGGCAGGGACCTCAGGAGGTATCTAGTCCAACCCCCTGCTCAAAGCAGGACCAACCCCAGCTAAATCATCCCAGCCAGGGCTTTGTCAAGCTGGGCCTTAAAAACCTCTAAGGAAGGAGATTCCACCCCCTCCCTAGGGAACCCATTCCAGTGCTTAACCACCCTCCTCGTGAAATAGTGTTTCTTAATATCCAACCTAGACCCCCCCTCCCCACTGCAACGTGAGACCATTGCTCCTTGTTCTGTCATCTGCCACCACTGAGAACAGTCTAGATCCATCCTCTTTGGAACCCCATTTCAGGTAGTTGAAAGCAGCTATCAAATCCCCCCTCACTCTTCTCTTCTGCAGACTAAACAATCCCAGTTCCATCAGCCTCTCCTCCTAAGTCATGTGCTGCAGCCCCCTAATCATTTTTCTTGCCCTCCACTGGACTCTTCCCAATTTGTCCACATCCTTCTTGTAGTGTGGGGCCCAAAACTGGACACAGTACTCCAGATTAGGCCTCAGCAACACTGAACAGAGGGGAATGATCATATCCCTCAATGGGGAAAGGGGCCAGAGAGAGAGGGACAGGTGCTGCAGGGAGGAGTGGGAGGGGATGGATCACGGATGGGTTGCGGGGGGTAGACGGATGGGGAGCTGCAGGGAGGGCATGAAAGGATGGATCACGGATGGATTGGGGATGGACAGAGGATTGGGTGGATGTACAGGTGTGTGGGGATGGATGGAGGGAGGAAGGTAGGGATGGAGGGATGAATGGATGGATGGATGGATGGATGGATGGATGGACAGGTGTGTTTGGGGATGGATGGAGGCAAGGAGGCTGGGGATGCAGGGATGGGTGGGTGGAGGGGTGTGTGTAGGGATGGAGGGAGGGAGGGAGGTGGGGATGGAGGGATGGATGGACAGGTGTTTGGGGATGGATGGAGGCAAGGAGGGTGGGGATGGAGGGAGGGATGGGTGGAGGGGTGTGTGTAGGGATGGATGAACGGAGGATTGGGTGGATGGACAGGTGTGTGGGGAATGATGGAGGGAGGAAGGTGAGGATGGAGGGAAGGATGGGTGGATGGATGGACAGGTGTGTGGGGATGGATGGGTGGAGGGAAGTGGGGATGGAGGGGGGACAGTGATGGGTGAGTGGAGGGGTGTGTGCAAAGATGGATGGATGGATGGAGGATTGACTAGATGGACAGGTGTGTTTGGGGATGGATGGAGGCAAGGAGGGTGGGGATGAAGGTATGGGTTGTGGATGGATTGGGGCATAGATGGATGGCGGGATGGATGGATTGGGGGAATAGATGGAGGGGTGTGTACAGGGAGGGAGGGCGGGAAGGAGAGGAGTTACCCTGATACCATCCTGCTTCCCCATTGTGATCCCACCCAGAAATAACCCCCAACATCCCCCCAAATCACCCCCAGGCACCTCCCCCCATTCCTCACACACAGACAGTCTTAGGGGAGACATGGGGGTCAGGCGGGGTCCCCGTGGGCAGGGGGACGCAGGGTGGGCTGGGCTGGTACCTGGAAGACCTGCTCGTCGAGGATGCGGGTGCCAAAGACAGTGATGCCGCGGGTGTCGATCACCGGGCGGGGGCCCCGGGGCAGCGGCCGCGTCACCTTCTTCTTACAGTCCAGGATCAGCGTCACCGACTGCTTGCGCACGCTCAACGCCAGCCGGTGCCACCTGGGGACACGGACACGCTGATGGGAGCAGGCAGGGATGGAAAGGGGAGTCCTCAGGTGTTGGAGTAGGGTCGGTGTAGGGGGCAGAGGGTACCCATGTGCTGCAGTGCTGGGGGTCAGGGTCAGGGGGTACCCACTTGCCATCAGCGAGGTTCATGTCCCAGAAGAGCGGGTAGCCCTCGGGGGTGGGATGGGGGGGTTGGGGGGCAGGGGCAGGGGGTACCCACTTGCCGTCAGCAAGGTTGATGCCCCAGAAGAACGGATAGCCCTCAGGAGTGGGGTGAAGGAGGTTGGAGGTCAGGGGTCGGGGGGTACCCATTTGCTATCAGCGAAGTTGATGCCCCGCAAGAGCGGGCAGTCCTCGGGGGCGGGGTGGGGGGTTGGGGGTCAGGGGTCAGGGGGTACCCACTTGCCGTCAGTGAGGCTGATGCCCCGGAAGAGCGGGTAGTCCTCGGGGGCGGGGTTGGGGTTGGGTGTCAGGGGTCAGGGGGTACCCACTTGCAGTCAGCGAGGTGGGTGCCCCAGAAGAGGGGGTAGTCCTCGGGGGCCGGGTGGGAGGTCAGAGGTCCGGGGGTACCCACTTGCCGTCAGCAAGGCTGATGCCCCAGAAGAGCGGGTAGTCCTCGGGGGCGGGGTGGCGAGGTTTGGGGGTCAGGGGTTAGGGGGTATCCACTTGCCGTCAGCGAGGCTGATGCCCCGGAAGAGCGGGTAGCCCTCGGGGGCGGGGTGGGGGGGCGGGGATCAGGGGTCAGGGGGTATCCACTTGCCATAAGCGAGGCTGATGCCCCGGAAGAGTGGGTAGTCCACGGGGGCGGGGATCAGGGGTCAGGGGTCGGGGGGACCCACTTGCCGTCAGCGAGGCTGATGCCCCGGAAGAGCGGGTAGTCCTCGGGGGCGGGGTGGGGGTCAGGGATCAGGGGTCGGGGGTACCCACTTGCCGTCAGCGAGGCTGATGCCCCGGAAGAGCGGGTAGTCCTCGGGGGCGGGGTGGGGGGTCAGGGGTCAGGGGTCGGGGGTACCCACTTGCCATCAGCGAGGCTGATGCCCCGGAAGAGCGGGTAGCCCTCGGGGGCGGAGTGGGGGGTTGGGGGCAGGGGTCAGGGGGTACCCACTTGCCGTCAGCGAGGCTGATGCCCCGGAAGAGCGGGTAGCCCTCAGGGGTGGGGTGGGGGTTGGGGGGCAGGGGTCAGGGGTACCCACTTGCCGTCAGCGAGGCTGATGCCCCGGAAGAGCGGGTAGTCCTCGGGGGTGGGGTGGGAGTGGGGGGTTGGGGGTCAGGGGTCAGGGGGTACCCACTTGCCGTCAGCGAGGCTGATGCCCCGGAAGAGCGGGTAGTCCTCGGGGGTGGGGTGGGGTGGGGGGTTGGGTATCAGGGGTCGGGGGGACCCACTTGCCGTCAGCGAGGCTGATGCCCCGGAAGAGCGGGTAGCCCTCAGGGGCGGGGTGGGGGGTCAGGGGTCAGGGGGTACCCACTTGCTGTCAGCGAGGCTGATGCCCCAGAAGAGCGGGTAGCCCTCGGGGGCGGGGTGGGGGGTTGGGTGTCAGGGGTCGGGGGTACCCACTTGCCGTCAGCGAGGCTGATGCCCCGGAAGAGCGGGTAGTCCTCAGGGGCGGGGTGGGGGGTCAGGGGTCAGGGGGTACCCACTTGCCGTCAGCGAGGCTGATGCCCCGGAAGAGCGGGTAGTCCTCGGGGGTGGAGTGGGGGGGGGGGGTGGGGGGTCGGGGGTCGGGGGTACCCACTTGCCGTCAGCGAGGCTGGTGCCCCGGAAGAGCGGGTAGCCCTCGGGGGCGGGGTGGGTGGTCAGGGGTCAGGGGGTACCCACTTGCCGTCAGCGAGGCTGATGCCCCGGAAGAGCGGGTAGTCCTCGGGGGCGGGGTGGGGGGTCAGGGGTCAGGGGTCGGGGGTACCCACTTGCCGTCAGCGAGGCTGATGCCCCGGAAGAGCGGGTAGCCCTCAGGGGTGGGGTGGGGGTTGGGGGTCAGGGGTCGGGGGTACCCACTTGCCGTCAGAGAGGCTGATGCCCCGGAAGAGCGGGTAGTCCTCGGGGGCGGGGTGGGGGTTGGGGGACAGGGATCAGGGGGTACCCACTTGCCGTCAGCGAGGCTGATGCCCCGGAAGAGCGGGTAGCCCTCGGGGGCGGGGTGGGTGGTCAGGGGTCAGGGGGTACCCACTTGCCGTCAGCGAGGCTGATGCCCCGGAAGAACGGGTAGTCCTCGGGGGTGGGGTGGGGGGTTGGGGGTCAGGGGTCAGGGGTCGGGGGTACCCACTTGCCGTCAGCGAGGCTGATGCCCCGGAAGAGCGGGTAGTCCTCGGGGGTGGAGTGGGGGTGGGGGGTTGGGGGTCAGGGGTCAGGGGGTACCCACTTGCCGTCAGCGAGGCTGGTGCCCCGGAAGAGCGGGTAGCCCTGGGGGGCGGGGTGGGTGGTCAGGGGTCAGGGGGTACCCACTTGCCGTCAGCGAGGCTGATGCCCCGGAAGAGCGGGTAGCCCTCGGGGGTGGGGTGGGGGTTGGGGGTCAGGGGTCGGGGGTACCCACTTGCCGTCAGCGAGGCTGATGCCCCGGAAGAGCGGGTAGTCCTCGGGGGCGGGGTGGGGGTTGGGGGACAGGGATCAGGGGGTACCCACTTGCCGTCAGCGAGGCTGATGCCCCGGAAGAGCGGGTAGTCCTCGGGGGCGGGGTGGGGGTTGGGGGACAGGGATCAGGGGGTACCCACTTGCCGTCAGCGAGGCTGATGCCCCGGAAGAACGGGTAGCCCTCGGGGACGGGGTGGGGGGTCAGGGGTCAGGGGTCGGGGGTACCCACTTGCCGTCAGCGAGGCTGATGCCCCGGAAGAGCGGGTAGCCCTCGGGGGTGGGGTGGGGGGTTGGGGGTCAGGGGTCAGGGGTCGGGGGTACCCACTTGCCGTCAGCGAGGCTGATGCCCCGGAAGAGCGGGTAGCCCTCGGGGACGGGGTGGGGGGTCGGGGGTCAGGGGGTACCCACTTGCCGTCAGCGAGGCTGATGCCCCGGAAGAGCGGGTAGTCCTCGGGGTTGGGGTTGGGGGTCAGGGGTCAGGGGTCGGGGGTACCCACTTGCCGTCAGCGAGGCTGATGCCCCGGAAGAGCGGGTAGTCCTCGGGGTTGGGGTTGGGGGTCAGGGGTCAGGGGTCGGGGGTACCCACTTGCCGTCAGCGAGGCTGATGCCCCGGAAGAGCGGGTAGCCCTCGGGGGTGGGGTGGGGGGTCAGGGGTCAGGGGTCGGGGGTACCCACTTGCCGTCAGCGAGGCTGATGCCCCGGAAGAGCGGGTAGTCCTCGGGGGCGGGGTGGGTGTTGGGGGTCAGGGGTCAGGGGGTACCCACTTGCCGTCAGCGAGGCTGATGCCCCGGAAGAGCGGGTAGCCCTCGGGGACGGGGTGGGGGGTCAGGGGTCAGGGGGTACCCACTTGCCGTCAGCTAGGCTGATGCCCCGGAAGAGCGGGTAGCCCTCGGGGGTGGGGTGGGGGTTGGGGGTCAGGGGTCAGGGGTCAGGGGGTACCCACTTGCCGTCAGCGAGGCTGGTGCCCCGGAAGAGCGGGTAGCCCTCGGGGGCGGGGTTGGGGGTCAGGGGTCGGGGGTCAGGGGGTACCCACTTGCCGTCAGCGAGGCTGATGCCCCGGAAGAGCGGGTAGTCCTCGGGGACGGGGTGGGGGGTGGGGGGTCAGGGGTCAGGGGTCGGGGGTACCCACTTGCCGTCAGCGAGGCTGATGCCCCGGAAGAGCGGGTAGTCCTCGGGGGCGGGGTGGGGGGTCAGGGGGTACCCACTTGCCGTCAGCGAGGCTGATACCCCGGAAGAGCGGGTAGCCCTCGGGGGCGGGGTGGGGGGTCAGGGGTCAGGGGGTACCCACTTGCCGTCAGCGAGGCTGATGCCCCGGAAGAGCGGGTAGCCCTCGGGGGCGGGGTGGGGGGGTCAGGGGTCAGGGGTCAGGGGGTACCCACTTGCCGTCAGCGAGGCTGATGCCCCGGAAGAGCGGGTAGCCCTCGGGGGCGGGGTGGGGGGTTGGGTGTCAGGGGTCGGGGGTACCCACTTGCCGTCAGCGAGGCTGATGCCCCGGAAGAGCGGGTAGTCCTCAGGGGCGGGGTGGGGGGTCAGGGGTCAGGGGGTACCCACTTGCCGTCAGCGAGGCTGATGCCCCAGAAGAGCGGGTAGCCCTCGGGGGCGGGGTGGGGGGTTGGGTGTCAGGGGTCGGGGGTACCCACTTGCCGTCAGCGAGGCTGATGCCCCGGAAGAGCGGGTAGTCCTCAGGGGCGGGGTGGGGGGTCAGGGGTCAGGGGGTACCCACTTGCCGTCAGCGAGGCTGATGCCCCGGAAGAGCGGGTAGTCCTCGGGGGTGGAGTGGGGGTGGGGGGTTGGGGGTCAGGGGTCGGGGGTACCCACTTGCCGTCAGCGAGGCTGGTGCCCCGGAAGAGCGGGTAGCCCTCGGGGGCGGGGTGGGTGGTCAGGGGTCAGGGGGTACCCACTTGCCGTCAGCGAGGCTGATGCCCCGGAAGAGCGGGTAGTCCTCGGGGGCGGGGTGGGGGGTCAGGGGTCAGGGGTCGGGGGTACCCACTTGCCGTCAGCGAGGCTGATGCCCCGGAAGAGCGGGTAGCCCTCAGGGGTGGGGTGGGGGTTGGGGGTCAGGGGTCGGGGGTACCCACTTGCCGTCAGAGAGGCTGATGCCCCGGAAGAGCGGGTAGTCCTCGGGGGCGGGGTGGGGGTTGGGGGACAGGGATCAGGGGGTACCCACTTGCCGTCAGCGAGGCTGATGCCCCGGAAGAGCGGGTAGCCCTCGGGGGCGGGGTGGGTGGTCAGGGGTCAGGGGGTACCCACTTGCCGTCAGCGAGGCTGATGCCCCGGAAGAACGGGTAGTCCTCGGGGGTGGGGTGGGGGGTTGGGGGTCAGGGGTCAGGGGTCGGGGGTACCCCCTTGCCGTCAGCGAGGCTGATGCCCCGGAAGAGCGGGTAGTCCTCGGGGGTGGAGTGGGGGTGGGGGGTTGGGGGTCAGGGGTCAGGGGGTACCCACTTGCCGTCAGCGAGGCTGGTGCCCCGGAAGAGCGGGTAGCCCTCGGGGGCGGGGTGGGTGGTCAGGGGTCAGGGGGTACCCACTTGCCGTCAGCGAGGCTGATGCCCCGGAAGAGCGGGTAGCCCTCGGGGGTGGGGTGGGGGTTGGGGGTCAGGGGTCGGGGGTACCCACTTGCCGTCAGCGAGGCTGATGCCCCGGAAGAGCGGGTAGTCCTCGGGGGCGGGGTGGGGGTTGGGGGACAGGGATCAGGGGGTACCCACTTGCCGTCAGCGAGGCTGATGCCCCGGAAGAGCGGGTAGTCCTCGGGGGCGGGGTGGGGGTTGGGGGACAGGGATCAGGGGGTACCCACTTGCCGTCAGCGAGGCTGATGCCCCGGAAGAACGGGTAGCCCTCGGGGACGGGGTGGGGGGTCAGGGGTCAGGGGTCGGGGGTACCCACTTGCCGTCAGCGAGGCTGATGCCCCGGAAGAGCGGGTAGCCCTCGGGGGTGGGGTGGGGGGTTGGGGGTCAGGGGTCAGGGGTCGGGGGTACCCACTTGCCGTCAGCGAGGCTGATGCCCCGGAAGAGCGGGTAGCCCTCGGGGACGGGGTGGGGGGTCGGGGGTCAGGGGGTACCCACTTGCCGTCAGCGAGGCTGATGCCCCGGAAGAGCGGGTAGTCCTCGGGGTTGGGGTTGGGGGTCAGGGGTCAGGGGTCGGGGGTACCCACTTGCCGTCAGCGAGGCTGATGCCCCGGAAGAGTGGGTAGCCCTCGGGGACGGGGTGGGGGGTCAGGGGTCAGGGGGTACCCACTTGCCGTCAGCGAGGCTGATGCCCCGGAAGAGCGGGTAGCCCTCGGGGGTGGGGTGGGGGGTCAGGGGTCAGGGGTCGGGGGTACCCACTTGCCGTCAGCGAGGCTGATGCCCCGGAAGAGCGGGTAGTCCTCGGGGGCGGGGTGGGTGTTGGGGGTCAGGGGTCAGGGGGTACCCACTTGCCGTCAGCGAGGCTGATGCCCCGGAAGAGCGGGTAGCCCTCGGGGACGGGGTGGGGGGTCAGGGGTCAGGGGGTACCCACTTGCCGTCAGCTAGGCTGATGCCCCGGAAGAGCGGGTAGCCCTCGGGGGTGGGGTGGGGGTTGGGGGTCAGGGGTCAGGGGTCAGGGGGTACCCACTTGCCGTCAGCGAGGCTGGTGCCCCGGAAGAGCGGGTAGCCCTCGGGGGCGGGGTTGGGGGTCAGGGGTCGGGGGTCAGGGGGTACCCACTTGCCGTCAGCGAGGCTGATGCCCCGGAAGAGCGGGTAGTCCTCGGGGGCGGAGTGGGGGGTTGGGGTCAGGGGTCAGGGGGTACCCACTTGCCGTCAGCGAGGCTGATGCCCCGGAAGAGCGGGTAGTCCTCGGGGGCGGGGTGGGGGGTCAGGGGGTACCCACTTGCCGTCAGCGAGGCTGATACCCCGGAAGAGCGGGTAGCCCTCGGGGGCGGGGTGGGGTGTCAGGGGTCAGGGGGTACCCACTTGCCGTCAGCGAGGCTGATGCCCCGGAAGAGCGGGTAGCCCTCGGGGGCGGGGTGGGGGGGTCAGGGGTCAGGGGTCATGGGTACCCACTTGCCGTCAGCGAGGCTGATGCCCCGGAAGAGCGGGTAGTCCTCGGGGACGGGGTGGGGGGTGGGGGGTCAGGGGTCAGGGGTCGGGGGTACCCACTTGCCGTCAGCGAGGCTGATGCCCCGGAAGAGCGGGTAGTCCTCGGGGGCGGGCCGGCCGCTCTGGTCCTGGTAGAGGAAGACGGGCGAGCGCCCCAGCTCCACGCCCAGCTGCTGGGTGCCGTGCTGGTCGTACACGGAGAGCAGGAACGCCTGGCTCCCAGCCTTGGCCTTCACCAGGGCCATGATGGAGAAATCCTCCGGGAACTTCCCTGGGGAGACACCGGGGCTGTGGGACCCCACGGGGCCGTTCGGGGGGCAGGACACTGGGGTGCAGGGACAGCCAAAGGGGGATGTAGGAATGTTCCACTAGAGACACAGGAGGGGGGGCGTGGGAACGTCCCAATGGGGGTGTAGGAATGTTCCACTACGGACATGGGGGTGGGGGTGCAGGGATATCCCAAGAGGGGCGTGGGAATGTTCCACCAGTGACACAGGAGGTTTGGGAACATCTCAAGGGGGCATGGGAATGTTCCACTAGACTAGGGACTCGGGGGTTGTGGGAACATCCCAATGGGGATGTAAGAAATTGGAGGTGGACACACAGGAATTTTCCACTAATGATATGGAAGGTGTGGGAACATCCCAAGGGGGCGTGGGAATGTTCCACTAGTGGCACAGGAGGTGTGGGAACATCCCAAGGGGGCGTGGGAATGTTCCACCAGGGACACAGATGAGTGCGGGAACATGCCAAGGGGGATATAGGAACGTTCCACTAGGGGCACGGGACCATGCTGGGAGCTGGGAGGTGTGGGACCAGCCACAGAGGCGGGGGGAGCCTGTGGGAACAACGCCCGTGGGCCGTGGGAAGGGCACGGCTGATGGAGGACACAAGGAGGGGGAACACGCCGCAGGACAGGGAGGGGGTGGACTATCCCATGCAGGAGGGGGGCGCATGGCCCAGTACCTGGGAAGAGCTGCCTGGTGGGGGCGCTGATCTGTGCTTGCCGTGATATCCTGTAGGCCACATCCGGCCCCGTCCCTGCCCGCCTGGCGGGGCAGAACCCCATCGTCTTCCGCACACCGTCCGGCTGGGCCTGGAACTGCAGTGCCTTCAGCACGTCCACTGGCTCTGCTGTGGGACATGGGGGGCGGGTGGTGGCAAAGCTTTGCAAACAGTCCCCACCTCCCCGACAGGGGCCCCCTCCCCAGCCACACAGAGCTCCCAGTTCTGGGATCACATGAACTCACTTACCCCCCCCGCAGCTACCAGGGTCCCCCCCTCCAGCCGTGATTCCCATCTCCATATTCAGCCTCCCCCAACCTATGAATCCCCTTCCCCGAGAGAGTCCTTCTGCCCTGGGGGCTGAGCTGGGGGAGGTCTGGGACGCAGATGATGGAGGAACACTCCCAGAGCGGGCAGGCCTGGCTGCATGGAAGTGGGTGTCTGGACAGCTAAGGGGGGCTGGCCGTGAGTGAGGAGATGGGGTCTCCCTGCCCAGGTGCACTGGAGGCCAACTATTGGACTCCTGGCTGGGGGCTCAGGGCAGGGGGGCCCTGGCTGGGAAGCAGGGAGGACTAGCAGGACTGGGGAGGGGGTAGGGGTCCCCTCAGGTGCGCTGGCCAGCTCTATCCAAATTCCAATCTCCCCTCCCGGGACACTCACAGAGACGGGCTTTTTCAGACCCAATCAACAGTGTCTTTGTTCCCAGCTGGCAGGAGAGGGGGTGTGGAGGGTCCAAGGGAAATACACACGTGGCACATGCACACACACACACACTCAGAGCAAAGGGGGCAGCAGTTCACTCACACACCCCATCTCGCAATCACCCCCTCCCAGGCACACAGCCTTTGCTGCCCAAACACAGCCCCTCCCCCTACAATCCCACCCAACTACGCATCGCATGCACAGAACGCACCCCCTGCCAGCAGCAGGCACCCAGCCTGCTTCAGCACCGCACGCACGCTGTCTCGCACACACATGCACCATTTCACCATGGCCCATTCCACAAGCACAGCCGCCTCATCACAAATCGCACACCACCCCGCCACACAATGGCGCCCTCCCCGTGTCAGTCACAGTCACACACCCTGCCTCACAGATGCACCCACCACAAGTTCACAATCACCAGTTGCACATACCCCATAGCACAGTGGCTCACAGGTATCACAATTACACACACACACGCCCCACTTCACAGCCACCCAGAGCCCATTTCACAATTGCATGCAGCTCCCAGGCTGCCCCCCCCCCCGCGCCCCCTCTCAGCTGGGCCCAGTATTTCACTCTGAACAAAAACAAGTCTGCAGAAGCCATCAGCTGCAGCCATGGCGGGCTCATGGCCCACCTCCCTGCCCACGCTCCACACCTCAGGCGGGGCCGACCCCTCCCAGCCAGGGGCGAGGGGTGATGGGTGGCAGCAAGGCCATCTGCATAGGGGAGCGGGGGGGGGAGCGCAGAGGCGCTCAGACAGATGGGGACATGGTCCAGGTGACCCTCGCTCCAGACAAGACGGGTTCCTGAGGGAACAGCTGGAAAAACAGAGGCAAAGGAGCCATCACCACCCCGGGCTCTTGGAGTCAGGATCCTTTGAGGGAATTCCCCCCCCCCCCGGACACTGGCCACAAGGGGGAGCCCAGGCTGGCTCGCTCAGTCAAGGGTGGGCAGTGCCTGCCGGGTGGGGGCACTGCCCCCCCAGGTGCAGGGGCTGCCCTGGGTGGGGGGTGATGGAGCAGGGTTGGAGGCAGGGTGCTCAGGGGGTACTGCGCCGTTGCTGACCCCCCAACACACACCCCTGTCTGTCTGCTTCTCTCCACACCTGTCCCCCTCTCCCATTTTCCCATCCAGCCCCCATCTGGGTTTCTCATCAGCCCCACGTTTACGGCCCTGATGTGAAGGCGGGAGCCCCATTCCTCCCCCGTCCTTGTTCCATTCGGAATCTGGCATCCATTAATATCCCCAGCAGGACACAGTGAGACAGACCAGAGCCCTTGGCGCAGGGCGCTGCCAGGGGGAAGCTCCAGCACTGGGAGATCTCCAGCTGGGGGCACTGCTCCAGGGAAGTTTGCAGCACCAGACTCCCCAGCTGGGGGCATTGTTGTGGGGAAGCTCGCAGCACCAGAGAACTGGCAGGGGAGGGGAACATTAGCCCCTGGCAGAGAGGATCGAAGCCCACACACACACACACACACACTCAGGGCCCATCTCAGAGCCATGTCCCCACCCGGGGTCTCCCGGCCCCCCGCCGAGCTTGGCGCTGGCCCAGCCCCAGCCAGGAGCGCTGGCAGCCAGGCCATGCCAGCTGCACAGAGATACTTTTCTTCTGGCTGCCAGGCGGGCGCGAGGAAAAGCCATTAGGGCTGCATAGCACAACTCCCTGGGGAGGGGTGGGGCAGGAATGGGGGAGGGGAGCCCCAGAGCCAGGGCTGGAGCGGGGGGGGGTCTGAGGGAGGAGACACTAGAGGAAGAGGGGGTGGGGGCCAAGGGGGGATATTGGCTGTAGAAAGAAGTGAGAGGAGAAGGGCCAGGAGCAGGAAGGGCAGGAGGGAGAGGGCTCTGGTGTAGGGGTCACAGTGTCATGTCGGGGTCAGGGGAGGGGGTTGTTCAGGTGGAGGAGGAGCAGGAATGGGGGGGTCAGGTGGAGTGAGAGGGGCCAGAGAGGTCACAGTGGGAGGTCAGGGGAGGGGGGTGCAAAGAGGAGGGGAAGTGGGGGCAGGAAGAGGGGGCAGAGGGGAGGGAAGGAGAGCGGGAAGTCAGGGGGAGGGACAGAGGGTGGGAAGTGGGGACCAGTGGGAGGGGCAGAGGGTGAGAAGTAGGGGGCAGGTAGAGAGGGGCAGAAGGGGGGAAGTGGGGGGCAGGGGGAGCGGACTGGGCCGCAGAGAATAGGCCCTTTATATGAGTCACTTCCTCTGTTTGAACCACGAGCTCCCCAGCATGGGGGGCCATGTGGGGGCTTGAGACCGGACGGGGTCACCTGATCCTGCCGGTGACCGCACAACCCACAGCTCCCCCAGCAGCTGCCCTGGCTCCCCCTGGCCGTGCCCCCCTTCCCATGGCCCTGCTGCAGGCTTGGCGGAGACAAGACATATTTGCAGCAAGACGCAGGGACCTGCCAGGGACTTGGGAAAGTGATTAGCTCCTCGCCCTGCACCTGCTACTCCCAGGCACCAGCCCCACAGCTGCACGGCCCAGAGGAGTGGGGGGCAGAGTTCCTGCACAGCCCTATGGGGGGGATCTCTGGGGCACGGGACCCTGAGCATCTGCTGGGGATGTGCAGGAGGCTCTGCCCCGAACCAGTCGGAGCTGAGCGGCCTCGGCCTCCGCTCCTGAGAATCCAGCCACCATCTGAGTCTGTCCGTCTCTCCTGTTCCCAGGTCACCGTGTCTGTCCTGTTCCCCCAGTCACACCGTGTCTATCCTGATCCCGGGTCACGCCGTGTCTGTCCGTCTGTCCTGTTCCCCTGATCACACCGTGTCTGTCCTGTTCCCCTAGTCAGTCCCTGTCTGTCCATCTCTCCTGTTCCCCCGGTCACGCCGTGTCTGTCCGTCTGTCCTGATCCCCCGGTCACGCCATGTCTGTCCGTCTCTCCTGTTCCCCTGATCACACCGTGTCTGTCCTGTTCCCCCGGTCACGCCGTGTCTGTCCGTCTGTCCTGATCCCCCAGTCACGCCATGTCTGTCCGTCTCTCCTGTTCCCCTGATCACACCATGTCTGTCCTGTTCCCTTAGTCAGGCCCTGTCTGTCCATCTCTCCTGTTCCCCTGATCACACCGTGTCTGTCCTGTTCCCCCGGTCACGCCATGTCTGTCCGTCTGTCCTGATCCCCCGGTCACACCATGTCTGTCCGTCTCTCCTGTTCCCCTGATCACACCGTGTCTGTCCTGTTCCCTTAGTCAGGCCCTGTCTGTCCATCTCTCCTGTTCCCCTGATCACACCGTGTCTGTCCTGTTCCCCTGGTCACGCCGTGTCTGTCCTGTTCCCTTAGTCAGGCCCTGTCTGTCCATCTCTCCTGTTCCCCTGATCACACCGTGTCTGTCCTGATCCCCCGGTCACGCCATGTCTGTCCGTCTCTCCTGTTCCCCTGATCACACCGTGTCTGTCCTGTTCCCTTAGTCAGGCCCTGTCTGTCCATCTCTCCTGTTCCCCTGATCACACCGTGTCTGTCCTGATCCCCCGGTCACACCATGTCTGTCCATCTCTCCTGTTCCCCTGATCACACCGTGTCTGTCCTGTTCCCCTGGTCACGCCGTGTCTGTCCGTCTGTCCTGATCCCCCGGTCACGCCATGTCTGTCCATCTCTCCTGTTCCCCTGATCACACCGTGTCTGTCCTGTTCCCCTGGTCACGCCGTGTCTGTCCGTCTGTCCTGATCCCCCGGTCACGCCATGTCTGTCCGTCTCTCCTGTTCCCCTGATCACACCATGTCTGTCCTGTTCCCTTAGTCAGGCCCTGTCTGTCCATCTCTCCTGTTCCCCTGATCACACCGTGTCTGTCCTGATCCCCCGGTCACGCCATGTCTGTCCGTCTGTCCTGATCCCCCGGTCACACCATGTCTGTCCATCTCTCCTGTTCCCCTGATCACACTGTGTCTGTCCTGTTCCCCTGATCACACCGTGTCTGTCCTGTTCCCTTAGTCAGGCCCTGTCTGTCCATCTCTCCTGTTCCCCTGATCACACCATGTCTGTCCGTCTCTCCTGTTCCCCTGATCACACCGTGTCTGTCCTGTTCCCCCGGTCACGCCGTGTCTGTCCGTCTGTCCTGATCCCCCGGTCACGCCATGTCTGTCCGTCTCTCCTGTTCCCCTGATCACACCGTGTCTGTCCTGTTCCCTTAGTCAGGCCCTGTCTGTCCATCTCTCCTGTTCCCCTGATCACACCATGTCTGTCCTGATCCCCCAGTCACGCCATGTCTGTCCGTCTCTCCTGTTCCCCTGATCACACCATGTCTGTCCTGTTCCCTTAGTCAGGCCCTGTCTGTCCATTTCTCCTGTTCCCCTGATCACACAGTGTCTGTCCTGTTCCCCCGGTCACGCCGTGTCTGTCCGTCTGTCCTGTTCCCCTAGTCAGGCCCTGTCTGTCCATCTCTCCTGTTCCCCTGATCACACCGTGTCTGTCCTGTTCCCTTAATCAGGCCCTGTCTGTCCATCTCTCCTGTTCCCCTGATCACACCATGTCTGTCCTGTTCCCTTAGTCAGGCCCTGTCTGTCCATCTCTCCTGTTCCCCTGATCACACAGTGTCTGTCCTGTTCCCCTGGTCACGCCGTGTCTGTCCGTCTGTCCTGATCCCCCGGTCACGCCATGTCTGTCCGTCTCTCCTGTTCCCCTGATCACACCATGTCTGTCCTGTTCCCTTAGTCAGGCCCTGTCTGTCCATCTCTCCTGTTCCCCTGATCACACCGTGTCTGTCCTGATCCCCCGGTCACGCCATGTCTGTCCGTCTGTCCTGATCCCCCGGTCACACCATGTCTGTCCATCTCTCCTGTTCCCCTGATCACACTGTGTCTGTCCTGTTCCCCTGATCACACCGTGTCTGTCCTGTTCCCTTAGTCAGGCCCTGTCTGTCCATCTCTCCTGTTCCCCTGATCACACCATGTCTGTCCGTCTCTCCTGTTCCCCTGATCACACCGTGTCTGTCCTGTTCCCCCGGTCACGCCGTGTCTGTCCGTCTGTCCTGATCCCCCGGTCACGCCATGTCTGTCCGTCTCTCCTGTTCCCCTGATCACACCGTGTCTGTCCTGTTCCCTTAGTCAGGCCCTGTCTGTCCATCTCTCCTGTTCCCCTGATCACACCATGTCTGTCCTGATCCCCCAGTCACGCCATGTCTGTCCGTCTCTCCTGTTCCCCTGATCACACCATGTCTGTCCTGTTCCCTTAGTCAGGCCCTGTCTGTCCATTTCTCCTGTTCCCCTGATCACACAGTGTCTGTCCTGTTCCCCCGGTCACGCCGTGTCTGTCCGTCTGTCCTGTTCCCCTAGTCAGGCCCTGTCTGTCCATCTCTCCTGTTCCCCTGATCACACCGTGTCTGTCCTGTTCCCTTAATCAGGCCCTGTCTGTCCATCTCTCCTGTTCCCCTGATCACACCATGTCTGTCCTGTTCCCTTAGTCAGGCCCTGTCTGTCCATCTCTCCTGTTCCCCTGATCACACCGTGTCTGTCCTGTTCCCCCGGTCACGCCGTGTCTGTCCGTCTGTCCTGATCCCCCAGTCACGCCGTGTCTGTCCGTCTCTCCTGTTCCCCTGATCACACCGTGTCTGTCCTGTTCCCCTGATCACACCGTGTCTGTCCTGATCCCCCGGTCACGCCATGTCTGTCCGTCTCTCCTGTTCCCCTGATCACACCGTGTCTGTCCTGTTCCCCCGGTCACGCCATGTCTGTCCGTCTGTCCTGATCCCCAGTCACGCCATGTCTGTCCGTCTCTCCTGTTCCCCTGATCACACCATGTCTGTCCTGTTCCCTTAGTCAGGCCCTGTCTGTCCATTTCTCCTGTTCCCCTGATCACACAGTGTCTGTCCTGTTCCCCCGGTCACGCCATGTCTGTCCGTCTGTCCTGTTCCCCTAGTCAGGCCCTGTCTGTCCATCTCTCCTGTTCCCCTGATCACACCGTGTCTGTCCTGTTCCCTTAATCAGGCCCTGTCTGTCCATCTCTCCTGTTCCCCTGATCACACCGTGTCTGTCCTGTTCCCTTAGTCAGGCCCTGTCTGTCCGTCTCTCCTGTTCCCCTGATCACACCATGTCTGTCCTGTTCCCTTAGTCAGGCCCTGTCTGTCCATTTCTCCTGTTCCCCTGATCACACAGTGTCTGTCCTGTTCCCCCGGTCACGCCGTGTCTGTCCGTCTGTCCTGTTCCCCTAGTCAGGCCCTGTCTGTCCATCTCTCCTGTTCCCCTGATCACACCGTGTCTGTCCTGTTCCCTTAATCAGGCCCTGTCTGTCCATCTCTCCTGTTCCCCTGATCACACCGTGTCTGTCCTGTTCCCCCGGTCACGCCGTGTCTGTCCGTCTGTCCTGATCCCCAGTCACGCCGTGTCTGTCCGTCTCTCCTGTTCCCCTGATCACACCGTGTCTGTCCTGTTCCCCTGATCACACCGTGTCTGTCCTGATCCCCCGGTCACGCCATGTCTGTCCATCTCTCCTGTTCCCCTGATCACACCGTGTCTGTCCTGTTCCCCCGGTCACGCCATGTCTGTCCGTCTGTCCTGATCCCCCAGTCACGCCATGTCTGTCCGTCTCTCCTGTTCCCCTGATCACACCATGTCTGTCCTGTTCCCTTAATCAGGCCCTGTCTGTCCATTTCTCCTGTTCCCCTGATCACACCGTGTCTGTCCTGATCCCCCGGTCACGCCATGTCTGTCCGTCTCTCCTGTTCCCCTGATCACACCGTGTCTGTCCTGTTCCATTAGTCAGGCCCTGTCTGTCCATCTCTCCTGTTCCCCTGATCACACCGTGTCTGTCCTGATCCCCCGGTCACACCATGTCTGTCCATCTCTCCTGTTCCCCTGATCACACCGTGTCTGTCCTGTTCCCCTGGTCACGCCGTGTCTGTCCGTCTGTCCTGATCCCCCGGTCACGCCATGTCTGTCCATCTCTCCTGTTCCCCTGATCACACCGTGTCTGTCCTGTTCCCCTGGTCACGCCGTGTCTGTCCGTCTGTCCTGATCCCCCGGTCACGCCATGTCTGTCCGTCTCTCCTGTTCCCCTGATCACACCATGTCTGTCCTGTTCCCTTAGTCAGGCCCTGTCTGTCCATCTCTCCTGTTCCCCTGATCACACCGTGTCTGTCCTGATCCCCCGGTCACGCCATGTCTGTCCGTCTGTCCTGATCCCCCGGTCACACCATGTCTGTCCATCTCTCCTGTTCCCCTGATCACACTGTGTCTGTCCTGTTCCCCTGATCACACCGTGTCTGTCCTGTTCCCTTAGTCAGGCCCTGTCTGTCCATCTCTCCTGTTCCCCTGATCACACCATGTCTGTCCGTCTCTCCTGTTCCCCTGATCACACCGTGTCTGTCCTGTTCCCCCGGTCACGCCGTGTCTGTCCGTCTGTCCTGATCCCCCGGTCACGCCATGTCTGTCCGTCTCTCCTGTTCCCCTGATCACACCGTGTCTGTCCTGTTCCCTTAGTCAGGCCCTGTCTGTCCATCTCTCCTGTTCCCCTGATCACACCATGTCTGTCCTGATCCCCCAGTCACGCCATGTCTGTCCGTCTCTCCTGTTCCCCTGATCACACCATGTCTGTCCTGTTCCCTTAGTCAGGCCCTGTCTGTCCATTTCTCCTGTTCCCCTGATCACACAGTGTCTGTCCTGTTCCCCCGGTCACGCCGTGTCTGTCCGTCTGTCCTGTTCCCCTAGTCAGGCCCTGTCTGTCCATCTCTCCTGTTCCCCTGATCACACCGTGTCTGTCCTGTTCCCTTAATCAGGCCCTGTCTGTCCATCTCTCCTGTTCCCCTGATCACACCATGTCTGTCCTGTTCCCTTAGTCAGGCCCTGTCTGTCCATCTCTCCTGTTCCCCTGATCACACCGTGTCTGTCCTGTTCCCCCGGTCACGCCGTGTCTGTCCGTCTGTCCTGATCCCCCAGTCACGCCGTGTCTGTCCGTCTCTCCTGTTCCCCTGATCACACCGTGTCTGTCCTGTTCCCCTGATCACACCGTGTCTGTCCTGATCCCCCGGTCACGCCATGTCTGTCCATCTCTCCTGTTCCCCTGATCACACCGTGTCTGTCCTGTTCCCCCGGTCACGCCATGTCTGTCCGTCTGTCCTGATCCCCCAGTCACGCCATGTCTGTCCGTCTCTCCTGTTCCCCTGATCACACCATGTCTGTCCTGTTCCCTTAGTCAGGCCCTGTCTGTCCATTTCTCCTGTTCCCCTGATCACACAGTGTCTGTCCTGTTCCCCCGGTCACGCCATGTCTGTCCGTCTGTCCTGTTCCCCTAGTCAGGCCCTGTCTGTCCATCTCTCCTGTTCCCCTGATCACACCGTGTCTGTCCTGTTCCCTTAATCAGGCCCTGTCTGTCCATCTCTCCTGTTCCCCTGATCACACCGTGTCTGTCCTGTTCCCTTAGTCAGGCCCTGTCTGTCCGTCTCTCCTGTTCCCCTGATCACACCATGTCTGTCCTGTTCCCTTAGTCAGGCCCTGTCTGTCCATTTCTCCTGTTCCCCTGATCACACAGTGTCTGTCCTGTTCCCCCGGTCACGCCGTGTCTGTCCGTCTGTCCTGTTCCCCTAGTCAGGCCCTGTCTGTCCATCTCTCCTGTTCCCCTGATCACACCGTGTCTGTCCTGTTCCCTTAATCAGGCCCTGTCTGTCCATCTCTCCTGTTCCCCTGATCACACCGTGTCTGTCCTGTTCCCCCGGTCACGCCGTGTCTGTCCGTCTGTCCTGATCCCCCAGTCACGCCGTGTCTGTCCGTCTCTCCTGTTCCCCTGATCACACCGTGTCTGTCCTGTTCCCCTGATCACACCGTGTCTGTCCTGATCCCCCGGTCACGCCATGTCTGTCCATCTCTCCTGTTCCCCTGATCACACCGTGTCTGTCCTGTTCCCCCGGTCACGCCATGTCTGTCCGTCTGTCCTGATCCCCCAGTCACGCCATGTCTGTCCGTCTCTCCTGTTCCCCTGATCACACCATGTCTGTCCTGTTCCCTTAATCAGGCCCTGTCTGTCCATTTCTCCTGTTCCCCTGATCACACAGTGTCTGTCCTGTTCCCCCGGTCACGCCATGTCTGTCCGTCTGTCCTGTTCCCCTAGTCAGGCCCTGTCTGTCCATCTCTCCTGTTCCCCTGATCACACCGTGTCTGTCCTGTTCCCTTAATCAGGCCCTGTCTGTCCATCTCTCCTGTTCCCCTGATCACACCGTGTCTGTCCTGTTCCCTTAGTCAGGCCCTGTCTGTCCGTCTCTCCTGTTCCCCTGATCACACCATGTCTGTCCTGTTCCCTTAGTCAGGCCCTGTCTGTCCATCTCTCCTGTTCCCCTGATCACACCGTGTCTGTCCTGTTCCCTTAGTCAGGCCATGTCTGTCCGTCTGTCCTGATCCCCTGATCACACCGTGTCTGTCCTGTTCCCCCAGTCACGCTGTGTCTGTCCGTCTGTCCTGATCCCCCGGTCACGCCATGTCTGTCCGTCTCTCCTGTTCCCCTGATCACACCATGTCTGTCCTGTTCCCTTAGTCAGGCCCTGTCTGTCCATCTCTCCTGTTCCCCTGATCACACCGTGTCTGTCCTGTTCCCCCGGTCACGCCGTGTCTGTCCGTCTGTCCTGATCCCCCAGTCACGCCATGTCTGTCCATCTCTCCTGTTCCCCTGATCACACCGTGTCTGTCCTGTTCCCTTAGTCAGGCCCTGTCTGTCCATCTCTCCTGTTCCCCTGATCACACCGTGTCTGTCCTGTTCCCCCGGTCACGCCGTGTCTGTCCGTCTGTCCTGATCCCCCAGTCACGCCATGTCTGTCCGTCTCTCCTGTTCCCCTGATCACACCATGTCTGTCCTGTTCCCTTAGTCAGGCCCTGTCTGTCCATCTCTCCTGTTCCCCTGATCACACCGTGTCTGTCCTGTTCCCCCAGTCACGCCGTGTCTGTCCGTCTGTCCTGTTCCCCTAGTCAGGCCCTGCCTGTCCGTCTTTCCGAATCCCGGGTCACGCAAGTCACAGCCAACCCAACCCCACCACTACACAGATCATGCCAGCCATCCCAGAATGCCTCGGGGCCACAATCCCACGGGGCAGCAAGTGCTCCCCTCCCACACCCCTCAACTCTCTCCCAACATACCCCTAGCTCCCACCATCCCAGGGAAGACCTGGCGCACCCACTCCACAGCTACAACCCAGGGAGGACCCAGCACTCCCACCCCATGGCTCCATCTCAGGGGGGACCCAGCACGCCCAACCCACGGCTCCATCCCTGGCAGCCCTTGGGCTCCACATCCCAGGGGGGACCCAGCACTCCCACCCCACAGCTCCATCCCAGGGGGGATCCAGTGCGCCCACCCCATGGCTCCATCCCTGGCAGCGCTTGGCCCCCACCATCCCAGGGGGGACCCAGCATGCCCACTCTATGGCTCCATCCCAGGGGGACCCAGCGTGCCCCAGTTCCACACCAGCAGGTCACCAAAACAAGGACCCAGCAGCATCCTCTATATTCCAGCTGACACTGGCTCTTCCCAGGCCCCAGGGAGGGACTGGCAGAGCCCCCAGTGCCCCCCACCACCAGAGCACCCTGCTGCCAGGGCAGGGACAGACTGAGAGACAGGCTGGTATCTGGGGCTGCTGACCCTATACAGGACACCCAGCTCCACTGCCTGCTAAGACAGACCCTTCCCAGTATCAGCTACCCCCGTCCCCCAGCAGCCTCCATGGATAGGAGTCCCCCCTCCACCCCTCCACCCCTCCTGTATAAGATCCCAACTCTTCCCACAGAGTCCCACCCTGGACCTTGGCTCTGCCTCCCCCCGCCAACTGCCCCCACTCTGCCCCCTTACTCTGATCCCCATAGCCCCCACACCCCCGCATATAGGATCCTGTTTCTGATCCCACCCCCCACCCCCGACCAGAAAATCAGGGTTTGCGCCCTGGTGTCTGTTTCTCCCCCTCCCCTACACACCCCAGTGCTAGATCTGGCTGCTGTGCCCCCCACCCCAGAGGTGGCTGCATTTCAGGAAGGCTGGGTCCCCAGAGAGCAGGCGACAGTGCTCTGGGATCCTTTTCGGGGGGAGGGGGGATATTCCTATTGCCCAGAGCACAGGGACCCCACACAGAGGGGATACATACCCCCCATTCGGGGGGAGGGGGAGATTGGCTAGACAGGCAGGGACCTGGGGACAGAGACAAGCACTGCCACCTGGGGACAGACACTGGGACCCAGGGATGGACAGACAGCAGAGTGGGAACCTGGAGCCAGATGGACAGACAGACAGCGGGATCTGGGGGACAGGACAGAGGGACACACTGGGACACTAGGCTCTAGGGTGGATGGACAGACAGCAGAGCGGGAACCTGGAGCCAGATGGACAGACAGACAGCGGGACCCAGGGGACGGGACAGACACCCACAGTGACACCTGGGGACAGACCGGGGGGACAGACACTAGGCTCTAGGGTGGATGGACAGACAGCAGAGCGGGAACCTGGAGCCAGATGGACAGACAGACAGCGGGACCCAGGGGACGGGACAGACACCCACAGTGACACCTGGGGACAGACCGGGGGGACAGACACTAGGCTCTAGGGTGGATGGACAGACAGCAGAGCGGGAACCTGGAGCTAGATGGACAGACAGACAGCGGGACCCAGGGGACGGGACAGACACCCACAGTGACACCTGGGGACAGACTGGGGGGACAGACACTAGGCTCTAGGGTGGATGGACAGACAGCAGAGCGGGAACCTGGAGCCAGATGGACAGACAGACAGCGGGACCCAGGGGACGGGACAGACACCCACAGTGACACCTGGGGACAGACCGGGGGGACAGACACTAGGCTCTAGGGTGGATGGACAGACAGCAGAGCGGGAACCTGGAGCTAGATGGACAGACAGACAGCGGGACCCAGGGGACGGGACAGACACCCACAGTGACACCTGGGGACAGACCGGGGGGACAGACACTAGGACCTAGGGATGGACAGACAGGAGAGCGGGAACCCGGAACCAGATGGACAGACAGACAGTGGGACCCAGGGGACGGGACAGACACCCACAGTGACACCTGGGGACAGACCGGGGGGACAGACACTAGGCTCTAGGGTGGATGGACAGACAGCAGAGCAGGAACCTGGAGCCAGATGGACAGACAGACAGCGGGACCCGGGGGACGGGACAGACACCCACAGTGACACCTGGGGACAGACTGGGGGGACAGACACTAGGACCTAGGGATGGACAGACAGGAGAGCGGGAACCTGGAACCAGATGGACAGACAGACAGCGGGACCCGGGGGACAGGACAGACACCCACAGTGACACCTGGGGACAGACTGGGGGGACAGACACTAGGACCTAGGGATGGACAGACAGGAGAGCGGGAACCTGGAACCAGATGGACAGACAGACAGCGGGACCCAGGGGACGGGACAGACACCCACAGTGACACCTGGGGACAGACCGGGGGGACAGACACTAGGACCTAGGGATGGACAGACAGGAGAGCGGGAACCTGGAACCAGATGGACAGACAGACAGTGGGACCCAGGGGACGGGACAGACACCCACAGTGACACCTGGGGACAGACCGGGGGGACAGACACTAGGCTCTAGGGTGGATGGACAGACAGCAGAGCAGGAACCTGGAGCCAGATGGACAGACAGACAGCGGGACCCAGGGGACGGGACAGACACCCACAGTGACACCTGGGGACAGACTGGGGGGACAGACACTAGGACCTAGGGATGGACAGACAGGAGAGCGGGAACCTGGAACCAGATGGACAGACAGACAGCGGGACCCAGGGGACGGGACAGACACCCACAGTGACACCTGGGGACAGACCGGGGGGACAGACACTAGGACCTAGGGATGGACAGACAGCAGAGCGGGAACCTGGAGCCAGATGGACAGACAGACAGCGGGACCCAGGGGACGGGACAGACATCCACAGTGACACCTGGGGACAGATCAGGGGGACAGACACTAGGACCTAGGGATGGACAGACAGGAGAGCGGGAACCTGGAACCAGATGGACAGACAGACAGTGGGACCCAGGGGACGGGACAGACACCCACAGTGACACCTGGGGACAGACCGGGGGGACAGACACTAGGACCTAGGGATGGACAGACAGGGGAGCGTGAACCTGGAACCAGATGGACAGACAGACAGCGGGACCCAGGGGACGGGACAGACACCCACAGTGACACCTGGGGACAGACCGGGGGGACAGACACTAGGACCTAGGGATGGACAGACAGGAGAGCGGGAACCTGGAGCCAGATGGACAGACAGACAGCGGGACCCGGGGGACGGGACAGACACCCACAGTGACACCTGGGGACAGACTGGGGGGACAGACACTAGGACCTAGGGATGGACAGACAGGAGAGCGGGAACCTGGAACCAGATGGACAGACAGACAGCGGGACCCGGGGGACAGGACAGACACCCACAGTGACACCTGGGGACAGACCGGGGGGACAGACACTAGGCTCTAGGGTGGATGGACAGACAGCAGAGCAGGAACCTGGAGCCAGATGGACAGACAGACAGCGGGACCCAGGGGACGGGACAGACACCCACAGTGACACCTGGGGACAGACTGGGGGGACAGACACTAGGACCTAGGGATGGACAGACAGGAGAGCGGGAACCTAGAGCCAGATGGACAGACAGACAGCGGGACCCAGGGGACGGGACAGACACCCACAGTGACACCTGGGGACAGACCGGGGGGACAGACACTAGGACCTAGGGATGGACAGACAGCAGAGCGGGAACCTGGAGCCAGATGGACAGACAGACAGCGGGACCCAGGGGACGGGACAGACATCCACAGTGACACCTGGGGACAGATCAGGGGGACAGACACTAGGACCTAGGGATGGACAGACAGGAGAGCGGGAACCTGGAACCAGATGGACAGACAGACAGTGGGACCCAGGGGACGGGACAGACACCCACAGTGACACCTGGGGACAGACCGGGGGGACAGACACTAGGACCTAGGGATGGACAGACAGGAGAGCGGGAACCTGGAGCCAGATGGACAGACAGACAGCGGGACCCGGGGGACGGGACAGACACCCACAGTGACACCTGGGGACAGACTGGGGGGACAGACACTAGGACCTAGGGATGGACAGACAGGAGAGCGGGAACCTGGAACCAGATGGACAGACAGACAGCGGGACCCGGGGGACAGGACAGACACCCACAGTGACACCTGGGGACAGACCGGGGGGACAGACACTAGGCTCTAGGGTGGATGGACAGACAGCAGAGCGGGAACCTGGAGCCAGATGGACAGACAGACAGCGGGACCCAGGGGACGGGACAGACACCCACAGTGACACCTGGGGACAGACTGGGGGGACAGACACTAGGACCTAGGGATGGACAGACAGGAGAGCGGGAACCTAGAGCCAGATGGACAGACAGACAGCGGGACCCAGGGGACGGGACAGACACCCACAGTGACACCTGGGGACAGACCGGGGGGACAGACACTAGGACCTAGGGATGGACAGACAGCAGAGCGGGAACCTGGAGCCAGATGGACAGACAGACAGCGGGACCCAGGGGACGGGACAGACATCCACAGTGACACCTGGGGACAGATCAGGGGGACAGACACTAGGACCTAGGGATGGACAGACAGGAGAGCGGGAACCTGGAACCAGATGGACAGACAGACAGTGGGACCCAGGGGACGGGACAGACACCCACAGTGACACCTGGGGACAGACCGGGGGGACAGACACTAGGACCTAGGGATGGACAGACAGGGGAGCGTGAACCTGGAACCAGATGGACAGACAGACAGCGGGACCCAGGGGACGGGACAGACACCCACAGTGACACCTGGGGACAGACCGGGGGGACAGACACTAGGACCTAGGGATGGACAGACAGGAGAGCGGGAACCTGGAACCAGATGGACAGACAGACAGCGGGACCCAGGGGACGGGACAGACACCCACAGTGACACCTGGGGACAGACCGGGGGGACAGACACTAGGCTCTAGGGTGGATGGACAGACAGGGGAGTGGGAACATGGAACCAGATGGACAGACAGACAGCGGGACCCGGGGGATGGGACAGACACCCACAGTGACACCTGGGGACAGACCGGGGGGACAGACACTAGGCTCTAGGTGGATGGACAGACAGGGGAGTGGGAACATGGAACCAGATGGACAGACAGACAGCGGGACCCGGGGGATGGGGACAGACACCCACAGTGAGACCTGGGGACAGCCAGGACAGAGGGACACGCTGGGACACTAGGCTCTGGGGTGGATGGACAGACAGACAGCCACTTGGCGCGGGGCAGACAGAAAGCCACCCCCACCCCTTGGTGAGCGCTCCTCTCCCCCAGCTCGGTGCTGTCTGAAAGGCTCTCAGCCCCCCAGGCCGGGTGGGGCAGGGCTGGAAGTGGGGGGCTGAAGGGCCCCTTTCTCTGCCGCCCACGGCCCCAGGGGTCAGGACAGCGGCTGACAAACCACAGGAGCGCACGGCTCCCGCCACAGGCCGCTGGCTGGGCCCCCAGACGTCAGTGCACTGAGAGAGCCATTCATACTGCTTTGCCGGCCCCAGCCCCAGGGGCATCACACCCTGGCCACCCGCTGCCACCAGCCCCCGCGGCACCGCACAGACGACTCACCCCACCCCCCAGGACTCCTGGGTTCTATTCCTGGCTCTCGGAGGGGAGTCGGGTCCAGTGTGTTATAGCGGGGGGCTGGGCACCAGGACTCCTGGGTTCTCTCCCTGGCTCTCGGAGGGGAGTCGGTCCAGTGTGTTATAGCGGGGGGCTGGGCACCAGGACTCCTGGGTTCTATTCCTGGCTCTCGGAGGGGAGTCGGGTCCAGTGTGTTATAGCGGGGGGCTGGGCACCAGGACTCCTGGGTTCTATTCCTGGCTCTTGGAGGGAGTCGGGTCCAGTGTGTTATAGCAGGGGGCTGGGCACCAGGACTCCTGGGTTCTATTCCTGGCTCTCGGAGGGGAGTCGGGTCCAGTGTGTTATAGCGGGGGGCTGGGCACCAGGACTCCTGGGTTCTATTCCTGGCTCTCGGAGGGGAGTCGGGTCCAGTGTGTTATAGCGGGGGGCTGGGCACCAGGACTCCTGGGTTCTCTCCCTGGCTCTCGGAGGGGAGTCGGTCCAGTGTGTTATAGCGGGGGGCTGGGCACCAGGACTCCTGGGTTCTATTCCTGGCTCTCGGAGGGGAGTCGGGTCCAGTGTGTTATAGCGGGGGGCTGGGCACCAGGACTCCTGGGTTCTATTCCTGGCTCTCGGAGGGGAGTCGGGTCCAGTGTGTTATAGCGGGGGGCTGGGCACCAGGACTCCTGGGTTCTATTCCTGGCTCTCGGAGGGGAGTCGGGTCCAGTGTGTTATAGCGGGGGGCTGGGCACCAGGACTCCTGGGTTCTATTCCTGGCTCTCGGAGGGGAGTCGGGTCCAGTGTGTTATAGCGGGGGGCTGGGCACCAGGACTCCTGGGTTCTATTCCTGGCTCTCGGAGGGGAGTCGGGTCCAGTGTGTTATAGCGGGGGGCTGGGCACCAGGACTCCTGGGTTCTATTCCTGGCTCTCGGAGGGGAGTCGGTCCAGTGTGTTATAGCGGGGGGCTGGGCACCAGGACTCCTGGGTTCTATTCCTGGCTCTCGGAGGGGAGTAGGGTCCAGTGTGTTATAGCGGGGGGCTGGGCACCAGGACTCCTGGGTTCTATTCCTGGCTCTCGGAGGGGAGTCGGGTCCAGTGTGTTATAGCAGGGGGCTGGGCACCAGGACTCCTGGGTTCTATTCCTGGCTCTCGGAGGGGAGTCGGTCCAGTGTGTTATAGCGGGGGGCTGGGCACCAGGACTCCTGGGTTCTATTCCTGGCTCTCGGAGGGGAGTAGGGTCCAGTGTGTTATAGCGGGGGGCTGGGTACCAGGACTCCTGGGTTCTATTCTCTAAGGGGGAACTCCTTTCCCTTTTTTGTACCTCAGTTTCCCTGTCTGGGATAAAGCCCCATTGCAAAGTGCTCTGAGAACCACAGATGTACCATCCCCCCCAGCACAGAGACCAGCTATTTACCCCACTCCCACCAAAGTTCAAACCATGTACCCCTAACTCTTCCCCTACCTGCTTATCCCTCAGACCCTCACCAGCAGGCTTGTGTGGGAGGGGCTGCTGCTTTCACAGTCAGATGAGGAGAAGAGGGGCAGCTCAGACAGGGCCCCCAATCCTTGATAGCTTTCCCATCTCCTGGCTTGACCCCCAAAGTCCAGGTGGGGCTCTCAGTGACCCAGGGGTTGGGCTGCACTGGAATAAGGGAGAGACCACACTGGGACTTCTACATACAGTACAATGCAGCCAACTCTAGGCAGGAGCACGGAAAGCTGAGTATAACAGTGCAAAGTGGGTGAGGGATTTTAACTAAGGACAAAGAGGGGGAAACATGGTACCCTGGGGTTATTAATACCCCACAGAGCTGGGTTTGGGGATCCGATAGACTCCACCCCCGACCCCAGAGGCACAGATAGAACCCAGGTGTCCTGGGCCCATTCCCTGCAGCCCCAATCTGTGTGGCCCTGACCTCCCGCTGCCCCTGCCCCACCCAGCTGTGGTTTCTACCCCACTTCTTCCTACCCAGCTCCTCCAGCCAGTACAACCCAACTGGCCTCCTGTAGAGGGAGCAGGGGAGACCCTGCCTGGCACTGGGGGGCAACCAACCCCTACAACACTCAGGGCAGGGTGGGGGTGGATTGTCTTGGAGAACTAAAGAAATGAGCAGAGGAGCTGCAATACCCTGGGGCTGGGGGCTGCAAAGGACCAGATGCCACGGGGATAGATAGATAGATAGATAGATAGATAGATAGATAGATAGATAGATAGATAGATAGATAGATAGATAGATAGATAGATAGATACTGAGTGAAGTATGGAAATGGAGGGATGGTGATGCAAGAAGAATGGAATGGATGACACCTTAGGAGCAAGGAAGGGAGAGAGGGATGGATGAAAGTGAGGGATACATGGAGGGATGGAAGCAGACAGATGGGATGTGGGGAGGGAGGGATGGAAGCAAGGGATACATGGAGAGATGGAAGCAGACAGATGGGATCTGGGGAAGGTGGAATCGAGGGATGGAAGCAAGGGATACATGGAGGGATGGAAGCAGACAGATGGGATATGGGGAAGGTGGAATCGAGGGATGGAAGCAAGGGATACATGGAGGGATGGAAGCACAGATGGGATCTGGGGTGGAGGGAGAGAGGGATGGAAGCGAGAGATACATGGAGGGATGGAAGCACAGGTGGGATCTGGGGAGGGAGGGATGGAAGTGAGGGATACATGGAGGGATGGAAGCACAGATGGGATCTGGGGAGGGAGGGATGGAAGTGAGGGATACATGGATGGGTGGAAGCACAGATGGGATCTGGGGAGGGAGGGATGGAAGTGAGGGATGCATGGAGGGATGGAAGCACAGATGGGATCTGGGGAGGGAGGGATGGAAGCACAGATGGGATCTGAGGAGGAAGGGATGGAGGGATGGACGCGAGGGATACATGGATGGGTGGAAGCACAGATGGGATCTGGGGATGGAGAGATGGACGCGAGGGATACATGGATGGGTGGAAGCACAGATGGGATCTGGGGAGGGATGGAGGGATGGACGCGAGGGATACATGGAGGGATGGAAGCACAGATGGAATCTGGGGAGGGAGGGATGGACGCGAGGGATACATGGAGGGATGGAAGCACAGCTGGGATCTGGGGAGGGAGGGAGGGATGGAAGCGAGGGATACATGGAGGGATGGAAGTACAGATGGGATCTGGGGATGGAGGGATGGAAGCGAGGGATACATGGAGGGATGGAAGCACAGATGGGATCTGGGGAGGGAGGGAGGGATGGAAGCGAGGGATACATGGAGGGATGGAAGTACAGATGGGATCTGGGGAGGGAGGGATGGAGGGATGGAAGTGAGGGATACATAGAGGGATAGAAGCACAGATGGGATCTGGGGATGGAGGGATGGACGTGTGGGATACATGGAGGGATGGAAGCACAGATGGGATCTAGGGATGGAGGGATGGATGCGAGGGATACATGGAGGGATGGAAGCACAGATGGGATCTGGGGATGGAGGGATGGAAGCGAGGGATACATGGAGGGATGGAAGCACAGATGGGATCTGGGGAGGGAGGGATGGAAGCGAGGGATACATGGAGGGATGGAAGTACAGATGGGATCTGGGGAGGGAGGGATGGAGGGATGGAAGTGAGGGAAGTGAGGGATACATGGAGGGATGGAAGCACAGATGGGATCTGGGGATGGAAGGATGGAAGCGAGAGATACATGGAGGGATGGAAACACAGATGGGATCTGGGGAGGGAGCAGGGCCAACTCTAGGTTTTTTGCTGCCCCAAGCAAAAAAAATTTTGGCTGCCCCCAATCCCAGCCTTGGGCCCCCCCTGTACCCTCTTGCTGCCCCAGCCCTGGCTCTCCCCCCAACATTCCCTGCCACCCCATCGCTGGGCTTCCCCCTTTCCTCCCCCACCAGTGCCCTCCCCCCACCCAGCTACAGCCCCAGCCCTGGGCTCTCCCGTTCCCCCCCACCAGTGCCTCCCCACACCTCCTGCCACCCCAGCCCTCAGCTCTCCCCCCCCCCACACCTGCACCCTCCTTGCACCCCAGCCCTGGGTCACTGGTAACTCGCTCTCAGGGTGGGTCATTCAGCAGGAATTTTGGACGTACACAGAGCACAGACAGGATTGGCTCCCATATGGTTAGAGCTGCAGTAAAGTGGAACAATTTTCAGCTTGTGTGACTGGAGGATCTCTGGATGCAGATTATCAGACTGTCCTACATGAACGAGGAAAAGCTGAGGTGCCTTTATTATTCTTTTGTTCCACTCTTTCTTTCTCTGGGGAATTCGCCAGTGCAATAGCACTGTCTTCCTTTTAAACAAACAAACACACAAAGGCACTGGCTGTTGAAAATAGCAATTCCAGCCCTAATAACCACGGGGAAGCATTTCTTGCTCCATTTTATCCTACTTCTTCTCAGCAAGTTACAGTGGATCAGGATATCTGATTTGGGAAGAATGAAGTAACAGCTGCCCAAACTGAGCTTGAGCACTCCTGAATTTGGAGGTGTTCAAATCTGGAAGGCAGGCGCTGGTGGGGGGCAGGGGCTATGGGCTCCGCGGGGGAGCATGGCAGCACGTATGCAGCAGCGTGTCTGGAGCTGCGCGGAGCCAGACACGCTGGTCTGAGTGGCCCGGTAAGGGGGCTGGGGGGTTGGAGAAGGGGTAGGGGTTCCGGGGGGGCAGTCAAGAGACAGGGAGCGGGGGGGTTGGATGGGGTGGAGGTTTGGGGGGGCAGTCAGGGGCAGGGAGCAGGGGGGTTGGATGGGTCGGAGGTTCGGGGGGGCAGTCAGGGGACAGGCAGCGGTTGGACAGGCATGGGAGTCCCAGGGGTTTGTCAGGGGACAGGTAGGGGGTGGGGTCCTAGGGGGAAGTTGGGGGGTTCTCAGGAGGGGGCAGTTGGGGACAAGGATCAGTTAGGGTCAGGGGTCCCAGGAGGGGGCAATCAGGGGACAAGAACTGGGGGTGCTTAGATAGGGGGCGGGGTCCTGAGGGACAGCTAGGGGCAGGGGTCCCGGGAGGGGGCAATCAGGGGACAAGAACTGGGGGTGCTTAGATAGGGGGCGGGGTCCTGAGGGACAGCTAGGGGCAGGGGTCCCGGGAGGGGGTGATCAGGGGACAGGGAGCGGGAGGGGTGCTGGATGGGCTGGGGTTTCTGTGGGAGGCAGTCGGAGGGAGTGGATGGGGGCAGGGTGGGGCTTCCCTCTCTCCCCCTGGAGTGTCCTGTTTTTTGAATGTTACAATATGGTCCCTACCACTCTCCACTCACAGCACGCTGCAGCATGAGGTCCCCATCCTTCCTTTCAAGTTGGTAGTGGCCAAGGGAATGCTGGGAAATGTAGTTATTTCCCTGCTCCAGGGCTGGCTCTATAGGCAGGGATCTAACCAAGGAACTACAACTCCCAGAGCCCCCTGTTGGGCTGCCCCAAGCAGGTGCTTGCTTTGCTGGTGCCTATAGTCGCCCCTGGGAGGGAGGGATGGACGCGAGGGATACATGGAGGGATGGAAGCACAGATGGGATCTGGGGATGGAGGGATGGAAGCGAGGGATACATGGAGGGATGGAAGTACAGATGGGATCTGGGGAGGGAGGGATGGAAGTGAGGGATACATGGAGGGATGGAAGCACAGATGGGATCTGGGGAGGGAGGGAGGGATGGAAGCGAGGGATACATGGAGGGATGGAAGTACAGAAGGGATCTGGGGAGGGAGGGATGGAGGGATGGAAGTGAGGGATACATAGAGGGATAGAAGCACAGATGGGATCTGGGGATGGAGGGATGGACGTGTGGGATACATGGAGGGATGGAAGCACAGATGGGATCTGGGGATGGAGGGATGGAAGCGAGGGATACATGGAGGGATGGAAGCACAGATGGGATCTGGGGATGGAAGGAGGGAGGGATGGAAGCGAGGGATACATGGAGGGATGGAAGCATAGATGGGATCTGAGGAGGAAGGGATGGAGGGATGGACACGAGGGATACATGGAGGGTTGGAAGCACAGATGGGATCTGGGGAGGGAGGGATGGAGAGATGGAAGCGAGGGATACATGGAGGGATGGAAGCACAGATGGGATCTGGGGAGGGAGGGAGAGATGGAAGTGAGGGATACATGGAGGGTTGGAAGCACAGATGGGATCTGGGGATGGAGGGATGGAGAGATGGAAGCGAGGGATACATGGATGGATGGAAGCATAGATGGGATCTGGGGATGGAAGGAGGGAGGGATGGAAGCGAGGGATACATGGAGGGATGGAAGCATAGATGGGATCTGAGGAGGAAAGGATGGAGGGATGGAAGCGAGGGATACATGGAGGGATGGAAGCACAGATGGGATCTGGGGAGGGAGGGATGGAAGTGAGGGATACATGGAGGAATGGAAGCACAGATGGGATCTGGGGATGGAAGGAGGGAGAGATGGAAGCAAGGGATACATGGAGGGATGGAAGCACAGATGGGATCTGGGGATGGAGGGATGGAGAGATGGAAGCGAGGGATACATGGATGGATGGAAGCATAGATGGGATCTGGGGAGGGAGGGAGAGATGGAAGTGAGGGATACATGGAGGGATGGAAGCATAGATGGGATCTGAGGAGGAAGGGATGGAAGCGAGGGATACATGGAGGAATGGAAGCACAGATGGGATCTGGGGATGGAAGGAGGGAGAGATGGAAGTGAGGGATACATGGAGGGATGGAAGCACAGATGGGATCTGAGGAGGAAGGGATGGAGGGATGGAAGCGAGGGATACATGGAGGAATGGAAGCACAGATGGGATCTGGGGATGGAAGAAGGCAGAGATGGAAGCGAGGGATACATGGAGGAATGGAAGCACAGATGGGATCTGGGGATGGAAGGAGGGAGAGATGGAAGCGAGGGATATATGGAGGGATGGAAGCACAGATGGGATCTGGGGATGGAAGGAGGGAGAGATGGAAGCGAGGGATACATGGATGGATGGAAGCACAGATGGGATCTGGAGAGGGAGGGATGGACCTGAGGGATACATGAAGGGATGGAAGCACAGATGGGAGATGGGGATGGATGGAGGGAACAGCAGGTGGAGCGATGAATGGAGGGATACTCTGGGTTCTAGAGATCAGGGGAGGATACACATTTCCATGAGCTGCAGGTCCCTGGTACCTCTGTGGGGTTATATAACTGGAGGGCCACGCATGAGAAAGGATGGTCTGGAGACATGGGAAGGGCTGCGGCTGCGGCTGTGGGTGGAGATGAGGCAGCAGGGAAAGACGTGGGGGATGATCCTTCATCAGGTCCAGCTCCAACCCGGTGGGACCATCCCAGCCAGCCCCCCAGCCCCCCCCCCCAGATCTGCCCCGGCCAAACCCCCGGAACCCCCCCAGATCTGCCCAGCCAGACCCCCAACACCCCCCGTATCTGTCCTAGCCAGACCCCCAGCACCCCCCCTGGATCTGCCCCAGCCGGACCCCACCCTGAATCTGCCCCGACCGGGTGGGCTCAGCCGATCTGGAGGCCTGACTCTGCAGTGTATTTTGGGCTGGTCCCGCTTCCGCCCGGAAACCCAAACAGTAATTAGAGCGAGTGAGGGGGAGGGGCCGGGGGGCGGCCCAAAGGAAAAGTGGGGACGGGGGAGGATTCAGAAAAGGAATGAACAGGAGAAGAGCTAACAGGGAATGAAAGAAGAAACAAAAAGGAGGAGACGAAGGGCCCAGACACTGGGGTCTGGAGGGGGGAAGAGGAGAGGAAGGGCCCAGACACTGGGGGTCTGTGGGAGAGGAGAAGAGGATGGGCCCAGACATGGGCCCGGGGGGGAGGAGAGGAAGCGTCCAGACACTGGGGTCCGGGGGTGGGGGGAGGAGAGGAAGGGCCCAGACACTGGGGGTCTGGGGGGGAGGAGCAGAGGAAGGGCTCAGACACTGGGGGCCTGGGGGGGAGGAGGAGAGGAAGGGCCCAGACACTGGGGGCCCGGGGGGGAGGAGAGGAAGGGCCCAGACACTGGGGGTCCGGGGGGGAGGAGGAAAGGAAGGGCTCAGACACTGGGGGCCCAGGGGAGAAGAGGAAGGGCTCAGACACTGGGGGTCTGGGAGGGAGGAGGAGAGGAAGGGCTCAGACACTGGGGGTCAGGGGGGGAGGAGAGGAAGGGCCCAGACACTGGGGGTCTGGGAGGGAGGAGGAGAGGAAGGGCTCAGACACTGGGGGTCAGGGGGGGAGGAGAGGAAGGGCCCAGACACTGGGGGTCTGGGAGGGAGGAGGAGAGGAAGGGCTCAGACACTGGGGGCCCTGGGGGGGGAGAGGAAGGGCCCAGACACTGGGGGTCCTGGGGGGGGGAGGAGGAGAAGGGCCCAGACACTGGGGCTCGGGGGGGGGGGGGAGAGGAAGGGCCCAGACACTGGGGGTCTGTGGGCAGAGGACAGGAAGGGTCCAGACACTGGGGGCCCGAGGGGCGAGGAGAGGAAGGGCCCAGACACTGGGGGCCCTGGGGGAGGAGAGGAAGGGCCCAGACACTGGGGGTCTGTGGGCAGAGGACAGGAAGGGTCCAGACACTGGGGGCCCTGGGGGAGGAGGAGAAAGGCCCAGACACTGGGGCTCGGGGGGGGGGGGGAAGGGGAAGGGCCCAGACACTGGAGGTCCAGGGGAGATCGGGACTTGCTACCTCCCTTCCCGGCTGCTGCCCCCTCTCCGCACCCAGCTGGCTTTGGGTCCCCCCATGCTGCCACCGTGGGCCCTACCGAGCCCCTCGCCCTTCTCATTCCCCACCCTGCTTCCCCCTCCTCCCCCCACCCACAGATACCCCCAACACTCCCCCTGCTCCCATTCTCCTCCCCCCCAGGATCCCCCTCTTTGTTGGCAGGAGAGAGGGGGGTGGGGGAATCACAGAAAGAAGAAATGTTTCAGAGAGAGGGAAAGTTGAGGCCTGTGAAGGAGGTGGGGGCTCCTTACAGCCCCCACAACCAGTGTGGGGGGGTGATATCCCTCCTTACAGCCCCCCATCTGCCCCTCCCCCCAGCCATTCCCAATGCCCCCTCACTATGTCTGCCCCCTCCCAGCCAGTTACTACTCCCCCGTCTGTCCGAAGGGACCCCCCTCCCTGCCCCCCCGGGAATCGCCCCCCCACACCCTGCAGGGGCCATCCCAGCTAAATGGTGGGACTAACCCCCCTCCCAGCAGCCCCGTGATCTGGGCTGGGTAAGGGTGATGGGGGGAGGGAGATTAAAATGGTACACAGCGGGTGTGTGAAGGAACAGAGAGACACCACAACACACCCACACCAACAACCCCCCCAGGGGGAGACACAACTACACAACTGTCTACACACACAACCTGGGGAGTGGGGATACGGGGACAAAAGTATACGCACTCACACACACACCCCTTGTGGCAGGAAACACAACTACACAACTGTATGAAACACACCCAGAGCTACACACCAGTGCACACACATACCCTGTGGGGAGACAGAACTGTACAATCCACACACACACACACAACACAGGGCCAGAACGCTGCAGACCAGGCACATGCAGCCCCCCCACCAGCCCCAGCCCAGTAACACAGAGACCCCGTGAGTCCACCCCTCCCATCCCGGAGTCAACCCTGTGAAGAGAGTAGGGGAGTGAAGGGGGGGCGCAGGGGGAATGAAGAATATGGGAACGGGAGAGCAGGGGGAGATTGCGGGGTGCAGGGCTCAGCAGGGGAGGGGGTGCAGTGGGGGCACAGTGGGGCCCTGCACTCACTTCCCAAGGGTTATAAATCCCCACACACAGGGGAGGCGGCTCTGGCTCAGCGCAGGCCAGGCGGGGCAGGGGGTTGGGGGAAGCCGCAGCCCAAAGATAAATAAACCCCCCGCGCCCAGCCCAGCGCACACTCCCGCCCTGTTCCCAGCACAAAGAGCCTCTGTGTTAGCAGGGCCCGGGAGGTGCAGGCCACACGGGCAATGGGGGCTCTGGGGGGCACAGGACATGTGGGCAATGGGGGGCTCTGGGGGTACAGGCCACATGGGCAATGGGGGGCACAGGCCATATGGGGGAGCACAGGCCACATGGGCAATGGGGAACCCTGGGGGGCACAGGACACACGGGCAATGGGGAGCTCTGGGGGACACAGGACATGCGGGCAACGGGGGGCTTTGGGGGACACAGGCCACATGGGCAATGGAGGGCTCTGGGGGGCGCAGGCCACATGGGGGGGTACAGGACATGCAGGCAATGGGGGGCTCTGGGGGGTACAGGACATGCAGGCAATGGGGGGCTCTGGGGGATGCAGGACACATGGGCAATGGGGGCTCTAGGGGTGCAGGACACGCAGGCAATGGGGGGCTCTGGGGGATGCAGGACACATGGGCAATGGGGGCTCTAGGGGTGCAGGACACGCAGGCAATGAGGCAAACCCGGACAGGTCGAGGGGGCGGATCCCCCATTTTCAATCCAAACCAGTCCGGGTGGGGGGAGGCTGGATAAACAGGGTTGGATTCATGGCACCAGAGAACCCCCTGTGCCCCCAAGCCAGCAATTCCCTCTCCCAGAGCCCCCCAATACCTGAGACACCCCACTTTGCCTCTGATGCCAGAGAAACCCCAACAGCCCCCTGCTGCCAAAGATCCACCCCCAAGCCTGGGGGAGGCTCCCCCATAACAAGTTTGGGAGGCTAAAGTTGGAGGTGGAATAAAACGGAAGAAGTGTACCCCCCAAATTCCTGACCTCTCCCTGCCCCCCACTCCATGATGCCTTCATCCAGTTCTCATTGCCCTAAAATCCAGGCTGTCCCTAAACCCTCAAATTCAGGCCCCCATTTTCAGATCCCCTGAATTTCTGACCCTCCTGCCCCTTAACCCCCTGCCCCCAGTGCCTGTCCCCTTGTCCTCCCATGCCCCCAGTGCCTGTCCCTAGGATCTGCCGTGATGCCCAGAGGAGAAGGTGCTGTCTCTGCCACATCACCCCAGCTGGGGCCCCCAGCCCTCCCTGGCCACCTGCTGGCGGCTCCGCAAAGCACAATGGGGGGTGCTGGGTGACAGGGAGGGACACCCCTTCCCTGGGGCTCAGCTGTCACAGCTGAGACCTGCCTTCCCCATTCCCCCACCCACCCACCCCCGGCCTGCCCCGAGTCTCCACTCACACACCCAGACCCCAAACCTGGCACCCGCCTGTCCCCTAACCCTAGCCTGGGCTCCAGGGGACCATGCCAGAGCCACAGCGCCTCTGCCCCCTCTTTGTCCCCTGGCACTGACACCCCCTATGCCAGCCCTGGACTGGGCACTGACCTCCTACCACAGCCCCTGATCCCCCCATCCAGGGCACGGACACCCCCCGACACTGCGTCCCAGAGACAGACACACACACACATACACCCGGCACAGAGCAGGACACTGACCCTGGTCCAGATCTCTTGGTCCCAAACACAGAGACCTCCCGTGCCCTACCAGCGCCCCAAACCCAGACCCCCAAGCACCCCCCTGCGCCCCTACACAGACCTCCCCGTGCTCTCCCTGAGCCCCAGACACAGACCCCCGAGCACCCCCTGCACCCCGACACAGAGCCCCCCATGCCTTCCCTGAACCCGACACAGACCCCCGAGCAGCCCCTGCACCCCGACACAGAGCCCCCCATGCCTTCCCTGAACCCGACACAGACCCCCGAGCAGCCCGACATAGAGCCCCCCATGCCCTCCCTGAGCCCCAGACACAGTCCCCCAAGCACCCCCCTGCGCCCCAGCACCCCGACACAGACCCCCCGTGCCCTCCCTGAGCCCCAGACACAGACCCCCGAGCACCCCCTGTGCCCCGACACAGACCCCCCATGCCCTCCCTGAGCCCCAGACACAGACCCCCGAGCACTCCCCTGCGCCCCTCTCCCCCCCTCCCCCGTACCTGCCCGTGCGCACAGAGGCAGCAGCAGGAGCAGAGGCAGCAGCCCGGGGACCCGGGGGCGCCTGGCGCGGGCCATGGCCGAGGGGGGCTCTCCGGAGCCTGGCAGGAGCGGAGAGGGCAGCCCGGGGTCGGGGGCGCAGGGCGAGGGGGTCCCGGCTGCTCTGTAGCTCCGGCTGCCCCGTGTCCAGCTCCGGCTCTGTCTGCGAGCGCCCGGCTCCCCTGCACCGTCCCAGCCTGGCCCGCTCCCCCGCGGCCCGGCCCCCCTCAAGCACTGACCGGCCCCCCTGGCCCGCCCCACTGCCCGTCCCGCCCCCCCCAGTGGCCCCCCAGCCCTGCCCGGCCCGCCCCGCCCCCACCTCCATCTCCCACTGCCCCCTCCATCCCGGCCCCGCTTCCCTGCACTGTCCCAGCCCGGCCCGCCCCATTGCCCGCGCCCCGTCCAGCCCTGCCCGCCCCCCACTGACCGCCCCCCCCAGCTCGGCCTGGCCCGCACCACTGCCCGGTCCTGCCCCCCAGCCCTGCCCGCCTCGCCCCCCCCACTGATCCCCCCGGCCCGGCCCCTACACTGCCCCCCAGTCCTGTCCGCCCCGGTCCCCCTGTACCGTCCCAGCCCGCCCCGCCCCACTGCCCCCTCCACCCCCGGCCCGGCCCCCCTCCAGTCCTGCCCTCCCCAGCCCGGCCTGTCCCCCGTCCAGCCCTGTCCGCCCCGTGCCCCCTCACTACCCCCTCCATCCCGCCCCGGCACCCCCACTGCCCTTCAAGCCCTGCCCCGCTACTGCCTCCTCCCGCCCGGCCCGGCCTGGCCTCACTCCAGCCTCCCAGTCCTATCCTGTCCGCCCCTGCTTGACCCCCCCTCATCCTTCCCTTTCTCCCCTCCCCATCCTAGTCTTGCCCTGCCCGGCCCCCCCTCCAGCCCTGCCCACCATCTTCCTTCCCTTTCTCCCCTCCCCATCCTAGTCTTGCCCTGCTGGCCCCAGCCCTGCCCGGCCCCCCTCCAGCCCTGCTCTCCTCTCCGCTCCCCTCCCCTCCTCGGCCGAGAGACCTGCCCCTTCCTAGGCTCCTGCCCACTCCTCCCACCCTGAGATCTCAACCCCCCCTCACACCTGCAGCCCCGCCCACCTGCCAGCTCCACTCCACCCCCCTGCCCTGCTCCTTACCCAGCTGGGAGACGTCTCTCCTCTAACCCCCCCACCTCTCCCTGGGAGACCCAGTTTCCTGCACACTCTGCCCCTAACCGCCCCTCCCCCCACCTGACCCACAGACTGATCTCGCCCCCCACTCAAAAATCCCCTCCCCCCAGAGATGCCCTTCCTCCCTTTACCCCTCCCAAGCCCCCCCCCCGACCCTTTCCAGGTGAGACCCACCCCAGTGCCATCTCCCTTTCCTGGCTCAGAGGCCCCCATCTCCTAGCAACTCCCCCACTAATGCAGGAACCCCCCCATCTCCTAGCAGCCCCCTGCTCATGCAGGGAACCCCCAAGCCCCTGGGGGATGCTGTAGGAAATGGGGCTCCCCCTGCTTGGTGTACTTGGAGGGAGGGGGAGCTAATCACACACACACACACAGCCCTGGACTGCACATCCACCCCACTCCCCCAAACAGGGACACAGCCCCTGGGCTGCAAAATCCAGACTGGTTCAGGGGGGCAGGGGCCTGTCCCTTCTAGGGGGCGCTGGCTCCCACCCGGCCCCAGGGCAGGGACTGGCTGGCTCAGGGGGGCAGGGAATGAGGCAGGGGCCTGTCCCCTCTGGACAGTGCTGGCTCCCCCCCGGCCCCAGGGCAGGGACTGGCTGGCTCAGGGGGCAGAAAATGGGGCAGGGGCCTGTCCCCTCTAGGGGTCGCCAGCTCCCATTCAGCCCCAGGGCAGGGACTGGCCAGTTTGGGGGTGGGAGCCAGGAGGCCTCCATCTCCCCAGCACAGCCCATCGGTCAGTGCATGAGTGACCGTGTGTGTGCAGGTGCCCGTAAATCCGTGTGCTGCGCTGCGAGCTGTGCTGGTGAGCCCATGTGTGCGGCTAGAGGTGTGAGTGTGTCGGCTCACAGCCTGGGTGACATACGCCTGTGTTAGCATGCCCAGGGGTGTATGTCAGTGTGCACACGTCAGTGTGCGTGTGGGCGCTGGCAGCAATGGAGGGTGAGGAAGGACACGCTTGTGGACGAGGCCCTGGCCTGGCTGGTTTGATCCCCAGCTCCTCGGGTCCCCACAGCAAGTCACTGGGGCTCTCTGGGCCTCAGCCCCCTCCCTCCTGGGCCCCATGCTTGGTCTATGAGAGGGGGTGGGGAGGGTGAAGACACAATATGTGGGCAGAAGGATCCCATCCCCTCCCCACTCTGCAGGGCCACAGGCTCCCCTGGAAATGGCCTAGTGATCATGGCAGCCGTGTGCATGAGTGTGTAACCATGCACAAGTGTGCATGTTGCAGACACGTGTATGTGTGAAACTGGGCACATGCGTGTGACTGTGGGTGTGCACACATACACCTGCCACCTGCAACACCTTCTTCATCACAGCCCAGGCCTGTCCTGGCCCAGCCCGAGTCACCATCCAGCCCCTACTCGATGCCATCGCCACTCACTAACGTCATACACCAGCCCCCACCCCCCCCAGCTGGCTCCAATACGGGGAGGTGGGAGACTGAACCCCAGGGCCGGGGGATCCCACAGTGTCCCGGATCCCACTGGCTGGGCGCAGGGGCTGGCTGGTTCCTGGGCTGCCAGGGTCAAAGGCGGGGGGGGACGAGGGGGGTTGTGGCTCATGGCTGGACCCCGGCACAGCAGCCAGGCAGGAGGGGCAGCTCCCCCCAGACAGCCACAGAACTACCCCCAAACCTGCCTCCCCACTCACCAGTACTGGGATGCTTGCCCCAGCCCGGGGATGGGCACCACGATTGCCTGGCTCCACTCACACCCTCGGCAGCTCCTGGCACCGGCTGGACGCTGACCCCCAGGGCTGAGCCAGCCCGGACACTCTCAGGCTGTGGGTGCACCAGGCTCAGCTTGGCTGCCCCAGCAGCGTGGCATCGGGGCCTAGTGCCCCCCGTCTGTCTGTCTGTCTCCGGCGGGGCCTTGGCCTGGCCTTACGCTGTAACTGCTGGGCTAGGGCTTCGCTCTGGGTTTGTGCTGCACCTGGCACAACGGGGCTGAGGTCCCTGCGCTACCATAATACAGCTAGCAAATACCAACAGCCAGCGGGGGAAGAACAGCCCTGCCTGCGGCTCCCCGCCCTCACACCAGAGACACCCCAGCTCCCTGGAATCCGTCGGTGCTGCCCCTGTGGAGCGGTCTGAGACTAGAGCCCCCAGGACAAGCTCCTGCTGCCAGTAGCCATGCAGCAGACGGGGCCTCGCCCAGCTCCTGGGCCCCAGCCCAGTGCTCCCACCACTCCCTGCACATGGGGGAAGGAGACACGGAGGGAAGACACCTGCGGGGGAGACCCATGGGGGGGTGGAACAGGAAAGCCGCTGTGCCCAGGAGACTCCAGCCCAGCCCAGCGCGAGGTATATTTGGATCCAGAGCTCCGGACCCAAGCTGTAATCAAGGCTCTGTAATTAGCCAGCACTTCCCCTAGGAACCAGGGGCCCCGTCTTGAGGGTGGGAGGCTGGAACAGATGGAGACAGAGCCTGAAAATAGAAGGGGAAGGTTGGGGGAAGGCTGAGATGAGGGGAACCCAGGAGGAGGGGCAGGCTGAGAGGGAGGGGAAGGTTGGGGGGATGGAAGGGGAAGCAAGCTGGCTGGAAGGTGGAGACGGGGGAAAGGACAGGGGCTGGCAGTTGGGAGGGACAGGGGCAGGTGGGGGGCCAGTGGGAGCCACGTCTGTGGCCCAGAGCCAGGCCTCTGACTAAGGCCAGCCCCACCCCAGCACCCACAATGACTGGTTCCTCAGTAATTGCAGCCTGGCTCGGCCTGCCCCAGGGAGACTCCCAGAGCCACCCACATCCGCCCAGGGCTTCCCATAGTCTCGGCTGGGGGGCAGGGGCATGGCCCAGCAGGGACAGCGCTTGCTTGGCAGTGGGACCCACGGGGGTGGGTGCACGGAGAGCAGGCATACGGGGAGGTGGGAGACTGAACCCCAGGGCCGGGGGATCCCACAGTGTCCCGGATCCCACTGGCTGGGCGCAGGGGCTGGCTGGTTCCTGGGCTGCCAGGGTCAAAGGCGGGGGGGACGGGGGGGTTGTGGCTCATGGCTGGACCCCGGCCCAGCAGCTAGACAGCTGGGCCGTTCATGCCCTGCACAGAGCTGCCTCTGTCGACCCTGCGGATAAACACGGCACGGAGACACTGCCCAGGTTCAAAGGGGCCCCGCCCGGCCAGCTCCCAGCCACGGGGCCGGGCTCTGCGCCGGGATGGGGGGTGCCCACGGTAGCCCGGCTGGGAACGGCCCCCCACTGTCCGTGAGGCAAGGAACATCCTGCAGGGGGCAGGGCCTGCGTGAGAATCTTACGGCCGGCCTGTGTGCACCTGTGTGCATTGCACTAGTGTGTGCGAGGGAGTCATGTGTGTCTGGCAAGGCATGTGAGCTTGGCATATGTCAGTGCATGTGCCACATGTGTGTGTGTGTGTGCGTGCACGTGCGCCTGCCCAGAGGTGGGCGGATTCATGCTGGCCAGTGTTTCAGAGGCCAGCTTGTCTGTGCACAAGCGTGTGCTTTGCACCAACACCTGTTTCTCTGAGGGCACGCTGGGTTGTGCACATCTGTACCCATCTCAAGGGCTCCCACCAGGGTGGAGGTGGGGGGGGATCTGCAGCACTGGCTCTCCCATAACTGGGGGCCAGATGGGATCCCTGAAGGGGGGGCAGCTACCTCTGCTGGAGCCGTGTCTTTGGTCTCCCCCCACCCCGCTCCAGCTGCCTCCTGCCCCCCAGGAAGACAAACACCAGTAACCCACAGACACCCCCTATCTAACACTCACCCACACAGATGCTGCCCCCCCTCCCCAGCTATTTTGGGAGATGGGAGTTTGCTTTGGGCTGGAACCAGAAATAGACACTGTGGCCAGAGGGGAGGCACCGTTCCCTGCACCAGCACCCATCGCTCCCCCCACCATCCCCTCCTGCCCTCCTCCTCCCCCCCCACCTGCCTTGATCCAGCCCCACGCCTGGGGACTGGCTGGCTGGGGGGACCAGGGAGGGGGAGGGAATGGGACATGGAGCCTTTCCCCTCTAAGGGGCACCTGGGACCCAGTGTCACCCACTCCTGTAGGAGTCCCCCAGCCCCCAGCATCCCAGACCCGCCCCTAGCACAAGGGATCAACCCCACCTAATATCCCAGCCCCCTAACTTCCCCTGCCCCTCCCCCACAGGCAATAGCCCAACCCATCCCCCCCCCCACAAATCGGTGGGGGGAAAGAGTTTAGAGCCCTTAGTCCTGCCTCCTCCCCCCAACATCTAACAGGACTGGGGGGCAGGGGAGGTTGGGGGGCCCAATCCCCACCCCAGAGAACGGCTGGGGAAGAACAGACAGAAAGGGCCCGATCCTGCCCCAGCTGCTCTCAGGGCTGGGGGACCAGACTGAGGGGCCCGATCCTGCCCACTGGAGCCAGGTCTGTACGGGGTTCCCGGCCTGGCAGGTGAGCTCAGCTCCGGGCACAGGGTAGCTTTGAGCGGGGCCCAGGCCAGCTGAACAAAACCCCCCTTGTCCGCCCCCCCACACTCAGCTCAAACAAGCCCTATTGATGAGACACAGTGGGGTCATCTCAGGCCACGGGAAGGGGTGTTTCCTGCCGGGGGCAGGGACCCCACAGGGAGCGGCCGGCCGCGACTGGGCTCTTGCTGCAGCAGGGCCCCCCGCCCCCGTGCAAGGGCAGGAGGAGAGGCTGTGTGCACGAGTGGGGAGCAGGGTGGGTGGAAAGGACTTGGCTGTGCGGGGGGGTCACATGTCCCTACTGCAGAGGGGAAGCGTCGGGGGACCCAGCTGTGCAGGGATGGGGGGGGGGGGTCAGGTGTCCTTGCGGGGGAGGAGAAACTGTGCAGGGATGGGGTGAGGTGTCCCTACAGGCGGGGGGGGGGAGGCGCTGTGCCAGGATGGGGGTGAGGTGTCCCTACAGGCGGGGGGGGGGGAGGCGCTTTGCCGGGACGGGGGTGAGGTGTCCCTACAGGCGGGGGGGGGGAGGCGCTGTGCAGCGATGGGGTGAGGTGTCCCTACAGGCGGGGGGGGAGGCGCTGTGCCGGGATGGGGGTGAGGTGTCCCTACAGGCGGGGGGGGGGAGGCGCTGTGCCGGGATGGGGTGAGGCGTCCCTACAGGCGGGGGGGGGAGGCGCTGTGCCGGGATGGGGGTGAGGTGTCCCTACAGGCGGGGGGGGGGGGAGGCGCTGTGCCGGGATGGGGGTGAGGTGTCCCTACAGGCGGGGGGGGGGGGGAAGGCGCTGTGCCGGGATGGGGGTGAGGTGTCCCTACAGGCGGGGGGGGGGGAGGCGCTGTGCCGGGATGGGGTGAGGTGTCCCTACAGGCGGTGGGGGAGGCGCTGTGCCGGGATGGGGTGAGGTGTCCCTACAGGCGGGGGGGGGGGAGGCGCTGTGCCGGGATGGGGGTGAGGTGTCCCTACAGCAAGTGGGGGGGGAGGCGCTGTGCAGGGATGGGGTGAGGTGTCCCTACAGGCGGGGGGGGGTGGAGGCGCTGTGCAGGGATGGGGTGAGGTGTCCCTACAGAGGGGGGGGAGGCGCTGTGCCGGGATGGGGTGAGGTGTCCCTACAGGCGGGGGGGGGAGGCGCTGTGCAGGGATGGGGGTGAGGTGTCCCTACGGGGGGGGGGTGGCGCTGTGCAGGGATGGGGGTGAGGTGTCCCTACAGGCGGGGGGGGGGAGGCGCTGTGCAGGGATGGGGTGAGGTGTCCCTACAGGCGGGGGGGGGGAGGCGCTGTGCCAGGATGGGGGTCAGGTGTTCCTACAGGCGGGGGGGGAGGCGCTTTGCCGGGATGGGGGTGAGGTGTCCCTACAGGCAGGGGGGGGGGAGGCTCTGTGCCAGGATGGGGGTCAGGTGTTCCTACAGGCGGGGGGGGGGAGGCGCTTTGCCGGGATGGGGGTGAGGTGTCCCTACAGGCTGGGGGTGGGAGGCGCTGTGCAGGGATGGGGTGAGGTGTCCCTACAGGCGGGGGGGGGGAGGCGTTGTGCAGGAATGGGGTGAGGTGTCCCTACAGGCGGGGGGGGGGAGGCGCTGTGCCGGGATGGGGGTGAGGTGTTCCTACAGGCGGGGGGGTAGGCGCTGTGCCGGGATGGGGGTGAGGTGTTCCTACAGGCGGGGGGGGAAGGCGCTATGCCGGGATGGGGGTGAGGTGTCCCTACAGGCGGGGGGGGGAGGCGCTGTGCCGGGATGGGGGTGAGGTGTCCCTACAGGCGGGGGGGGGGAGGCGCTGTGCCGGGATGGGGGTGAGGTGTCCCTACAGGCGGGGGGGGGGGGGGGGCGCTGTGCCGGGATGGGGGTGAGGTGTCCCTACAGGCGGGGGGGGGGAGGCGCTGTGCCGGGATGGGGTGAGGTGTCCCTACAGGCGGTGGGGGAGGCGCTGTGCCGGGATGGGGTGAGGTGTCCCTACAGGCGGGGGGGGGGAGGCGCTGTGCCGGGATGGGGGTGAGGTGTCCCTACAGCAAGTGGGGGGGGAGGCGCTGTGCAGGGATGGGGTGAGGTGTCCCTACAGGCGGGGGGGGGGTGGAGGCGCTGTGCAGGGATGGGGTGAGGTGTCCCTACAGAGGGGGGGGGAGGCGCTGTGCCAGGATGGGGGTCAGGTGTTCCTACAGGCGGGGGGGGGGGAGGCGCTTTGCCGGGATGGGGGTGAGGTGTCCCTACAGGCTGGGGGTGGGAGGCGCTGTGCAGGGATGGGGTGAGGTGTCCCTACAGGCGGGGGGGGGGAGGCGTTGTGCAGGAATGGGGTGAGGTGTCCCTACAGGCGGGGGGGGGGGGGCGCTGTGCCGGGATGGGGGTGAGGTGTTCCTACAGGCGGGGGGGTAGGCGCTGTGCCGGGATGGGGGTGAGGTGTTCCTACAGGCGGGGGGGGGAAGGCGCTATGCCGGGATGGGGGTGAGGTGTCCCTACAGGCGGGGGGGGGAGGCGCTGTGCCGGGATGGGGGTGAGGTGTCCCTACAGGCGGGGGGGGGGAGGCGCTGTGCCGGGACAGGGGTGAGGTGTCCCTACAGGCGGGGGAGGGGGGGAGGCGCTGTGCAGGGATGGGGGTGAGGTGTCCCTACAGGCGGGGGGGGGAGGCGCTGTGCCGGGATGGGGGTGAGGTGTGCCTACAGGCGGGGGGGGGAGGCGCTTTGCCGGGATGGGGGTGAGGTGTCCCTACAGGCGGAGGGGGGGAGGCGCTGTGCAGGAATGGGGTGAGGTGTCCCTACAGCAAGGGGGTGGCCATGGGGTGCTCATCACTTGTGGATAGAGATGGAGGCCATGGCTCAGGGAGGGTCCCTGCAGTCCAGGCAGACTGGGGAAGCAAGTGGGGCTGGGGAGGTGGGGGGGCAAGAGACCAGACAGAACCTTCCCTGCCCCCCACATCTCTCCTGGATGGTCGCCCTGGAGGACCGACACCCCCGCCCGCCCCCCGACAGTGTGAATCAGCCCAGAACTGTTCCCCCCATCCCAGCCGGGGGTCACAGCTCAGCCCCAGGCAGTGGGACCATCCCGCCCCACTGTGATGAGCAGGGGAGTCACTCAGGGACCCCCCCACAGCCCTCCTGGGTCCCAGTTTGAACCATCCTCCCTCTGGTCTCTTTCCCCCCACTCCCAGGTCCAGTTGTGGACCACTCTCCTTCCCCCCCATCCTGGTCTCTTCCAGCCCCCCACCTCGGTCAAAGTTTGGACCATCGCCCCCCCTGCCCGCAGAGTTCCAGTCCCCCCACCAGGTCCTGTCCCCCCGATGTCAGAGAAACATCCTTTCCCAGGGTCCCAGAGGAATACCCCCTGCCCCCCTCAGTCCCAGTCCCCCCTGGGTCCCAGAGGAACACCCCCTGCCCCCCCAAGGTCCCAGTCCCCCCTGGGTCCCAGAAGAACACCCCCTGCCCCCCCAAGGTCCCAGTTCCCCTCCCATCCCAGAAGAACACCCCCTGCCCCCCCTGGTCCCAGTCCCCCCCTGGGTCCCAGAGGAACACCCCCTGCCCCCCCACGGTCCCAGTCCCCCCCGCCATCCCAGAGGAACACCCCCTGCCCCCCCTACGGTCCCAGTCCCCCCGCCATCCCAGAGGAACACCCCCTGCCCCCCCACAGTCCCAGTCCCCCCCATCCCAGAGGAACACCCCCTGCCCCCCCTACGGTCCCAGTCCCCCCCGCCATCCCAGAGGAACACCCCCTGCCCCCCCGGTCCCAGTCCCCCCCCATCCCAGAGGAACACCCCCTGCCCCCCACGGTCCCAGTCTGCACAAGGCACCGGCCTATCACCACCAGGGGGAGGCGCTGTCCTTGGTTGAGAAGCAGCAGCTTTAATCACTGTAACTCCAAAGCAATGGGGGGGGGGTAATAATAATAAAAGCGAAAATAATGGGGGAGGGGTGGGTGAACAGAAGGGCAGAGCGCAACGGGGACGCTGCTAAGGCAGGGCCCCCACCGACACACTCCTCCCCCCACAGCAACTCAAACGAATTGTCCAAGCAGGGGTGCCCCCAGACCCTGCAAATGGGGGCAGGGAAGTGACATTCCTGCCACCCCCAATTCACCAGGGGTCTGAGCTCTGGCTCACAGCCACAGACCCCCCCAGAGGCTGTAGGACCTACAATGACTCCCCACCCACACCCCACGGGAGAGCTCATGGTCAGCGTGGCTGGGGGAGGCTGCAGTCTGGACTCTGGAAGGGGGAGCTGGGGGGGAAGGGGGTCTGGTACCTGCTGCATAGTTTGAGGTGGGGGAGGGGCGCAGGGTGTCAATTCAAAGTGCTAACCGGGTGCCTGAGAAATGGGGGGTGGGGGGGCAAGCAGGGCACAATCCCCCAAACCCTCTACCAGGGACTGCCCTCCCCTGGCAGAATGGCAGGGAGGCTCGGGGGGGGGGGGGGGGGACTTTGAGAACTAATGACAGACATGAGCTGGCCCCCACCCAAGAATGACCCCCCCCCCACAGGGCAGGTAACAGCTCCCACGGGCCCTGGGGGTGGTCAGCACTGACACAGACCTCTCCTCCCCTCCCCAACAGCACAGGAGTCTCTCCACACACCCCCATTCCTCACAGGAGCCTCGAGGGGGATTTCACCAGAAGACCCCCCCAGATAGGGGAAGGGGGCCATGCCAGGAACCCCTGAAGGGAATGAGGCCAGAAGGTCCCCGCACAAGGTGAAGGGCTGGGCCAGGCTTCCCATGTCATGGGGGGTCCCACTGCCCTGCAGAGAGAAGGGGGAGATGGAGGATTATTTTACAGTGGGGAATTTGGGGGGGCTCCTCTCACCCCCCTACCTGAAATCTCTACCTTTGCTGCCCCCCAGCACACCAATACTGGGGTGCCACAGCACTGAGGGAGCCTGGGAGGTCAGCCCGGGGCACCCCACTACGGACAAGGGACCTAGGGTACCTCCAGGGGGTGCCAGCAACTGGGGAAACGAGGTACACCCCATGGCCCACCCCTGGGGAGCGGTCTGGGGCCACCCCAGCTCTAGGCAGGCACACAGGGTACACCCTAGGGGACTCCCAAACCAGGGATGGGGAAAGGGGTACGCCCAGGGGGCCCCAAGACACAACTGACAATGCTACCCCAGGGCCTTCTCCCGGTAGCCCCCCAAAGAGTCCGCAGCCCCCCAGCCCAGCGGTGGGCGCTGGGGAGCCGCCGCAGGCTGTGTTGCTCTCGCGTGGCCGGCCAGGGGCTCAGGACAGCTGGTGGGGGGCCTCCAGCATCTCCATGAGGAAGGTGTCGATGGGGGTGTCCCCGATGAGCTTGAAGAAGAAGAGATGCTCCAAGCACTTCAGCCCAATGGAGCGCAGAGCCGGCAGGCGCAGCAGCAGCTTGGCGAACCTGGGGGCAGGCAGGGGGGTTAGATGGGGAGATCCCTCTGCCAGTGCCCCAGAGCCCCCCATGCTCCCCGTATACACAGCACCCCACATCCCCGCCACTGCCACAGAACCCCCCATGCTCCCCCTACACATGGCACCCTGGAGACACACACTCCAACATCCCCCACCACTGCCCTAGAACCCCACTACACACGGCATCCTGCACCCCAGCATCCCCCACCACTGCCCCAGAACCCCCCATGCTCCCCCTACACACAGCACCCCACATCCCCACCATTGCCACAGAACCCCCCATGCTCCCCGTATACACAGCACCCTGGAGACACACACTCCAACATCCCCCACCACTGCCCTAGAACCCCACTACACACAGCACCTTGCACCCCCAGCATCCCCCGTACACACGGCATCCTGCACCCCCAGCATCCCCCACCACTGCCCCAGAACCCCCCATGCTCCCCCTACACATGGCACCCTGCACCCCCAACATCCCCCGTACACACGGCATCCTGCACCCCAGCATCCCCCACCACTGCCACAGAACCCCCCAAGCTCCCCCTACACACAGCACCCCACATCCCCACCACTGCCACAGAACCCCCCAAGCTCCCCCTACACACAGCACCCCACATCCCCACCATTGCCACAGAACCCCCCATGCTCCCCGTATACACAGCACCCTGGAGACACACACTCCAACATCCCCCACCACTGCCCTAGAACCCCACTACACACAGCACCCTGCACCCCCAACATCCCCCGTACACACTGCATCCTGCACCCCCAACATCCCCCACCACTGCCACAGAACCCCCCATGCTCCCTCTACACATGGCACCCTGCACCCCCTACATCCCCCATACACACGGCATCCTGCACCCCCAGCATCCCCCACCACTGCCCCAGAACCCCCCATGCTCCCCCTACACATGGCACCCTGCACCCCCTACATCCCCCATACACATAGTACCCTGCATCCCCTACCTCTGCCCCATAACCCCCCACGCTCCCTGTACACACAGCACCCCACATCCCCCAACATCCCCCGTACACACTGTATCCTGCACCCCCAACATCCCCCGTACACACGGCATCCTGCACCCCCAACATCCCCCACCACTGCCCTAGAACCCCACTACACACAGCACCTTGCACCCCCAGCATCCCCCATACACACGGCATCCTGCACCCCAGCATCCCCCATCACTGCCCCAGAACCCCCCATGCTCCCCGTATACACAGCACCCTGGAGACACACACTCCAACATCCCCCACCACTGCCCTAGAACCCCACTACACACAGCACCTTGCACCCCCAACATCCCCCGTACACACGGCATCCTGCACCCCAGCATCCCCCACCACTGCCACAGAACCCCCCAAGCTCCCCCTACACACAGCACCCCACATCCCCACCACTGCCACAGAACCCCCCAAGCTCCCCCTACACACAGCACCCCACATCCCCACCATTGCCACAGAACCCCCCATGCTCCCCCTACACATGGCACCCTGCACCCCCTACATCCCCCATACACATAGTACCCTGCATCCCCTACCTCTGCCCCATAACCCCCCAAGCTCCCTGTACACACAGCACCCCACATCCCCCAACATCCCCCGTACACACGGCATCCTGCACCCCCAACATCCCCCACCACTGCCCTAGAACCCCACTACACACAGCACCTTGCACCCCCAGCATCCCCCATACACACGGCATCCTGCACCCCAGCATCCCCCATCACTGCCCCAGAACCCCCCATGCTCCCCGTATACACAGCACCCTGGAGACACACACTCCAACATCCCCCACCACTGCCCTAGAACCCCACTACACACAGCACCCCACATCCCCACCACTGCCCCAGAACCCCCCCATGCTCCCCCTACACATGGCACCTTGCACCCCCAACATCCCCCATACACACGGCATCCTGCACCCCAGCATCCCCCACCACTGCCACAGAACCCCCCCATGCTCCCCCTACACATGGCACCCTGCACCCCCAACATCCCCCATACACACGGCATCCTGCACCCCCAGCATCCCCCACCACTGCCCCAGAACCCCCCAAGCTCCCTCTACACACAGCACCCCACATCCCCACCACTGCCACAGAACCCCCCCATGCTCCCCCTACACATGGCACCCTGCACCCCCAACATCCCCCATACACATGGCATCCTGCACCCCCAACATCCCCCACCACTGCCCCAGAACCCCCCAAGCTCCCCCTACACACAGCACCCCACATCCCCACCACTGGCACAGAACCCCCCATGCTCCCCCTACACATGGCACCCTGCACCCCCTACATCCCCCATACACATAGTACCCTGCATCCCCTACCTCTGCCCCATAACCCCCCACGCTCCCTGTACACACAGCACCCCACATCCCCCAACATCCCCCGTACACACTGTATCCTGCACCCCCAACATCCCCCGTACACACGGCATCCTGCACCAACATCCCCCACCACTGCCCTAGAACCCCACAACACACAGCACCTTGCACCCCCAACATCCCCCATACACACGGCATCCTGCACCCCCAGCATCCCCCACGACTGCCCCAGAACCCCCCAAGCTCCCCCTACACACAGCACCCCACATCCCCACCATTGCCACAGAACCCCCCATGCTCCCCCTACACATGGCACCCTGCACCCCCAACATCCCCCATACACATAGTACCCTGCATCCCCTACCTCTGCCCCAGAACCCCCCAAGCTCCCTGTACACACAGCACCCCACATCCCCCAACATCCCCCGTACACACGGCATCCTGCACCCCCAACATACCCCATCACTGCCCAAGAACCTCCGATGCTCCCTATATACACTGTACTCTCTGCTGCCCCCATCACTGCCCCAGAGCCCCCCGTGCTCCCCATACACACGGCATCCTGCACCCCCAACATCCCCTGTACATACAGTACCCTGGATCCCTCACCACTGCCCGAAAACCCCCCACGCTCCCTGTACACATGGCACCCTGGACACACACAACCCCAAATCCCCCACCACTGCCCCAGAACCCCCACGCTCCCTGTACACACAGCACCCCACATCTCCCGTACACACAGCACCCTGCACCCCCCAACATCCCCACCACTGCCCCAGAACCCCCATGCTCCCTGTACACACAGCACCCCACATCACCCAACATCCCCGTACACACTGCATCCTGCACCCCCAACATACCCCACCACTGCCCCAGAACCCACCACACTCCCCGTATACACAGCACCCCACATCCCCGCCACTGCCCCAGAACCCCCCACGCTCCCACTACACACGGCACCCTGCACCCCCAACATCCCCTGTACATACAGTACTCTGCATCCCTCACCACTGCCCCAGAACCCCCACGCTCCCTGTACACACAGCACCCCACATCTCCCGTACACACAGCACCCTGCACCCCCCAACATCCCCACCACTGCCCCAGAACCCCCTACACTGCCTATATACAGTGTACCCTCTGCTGCCCCCATCACTGCCCCAGAACCCCCCACGCTCCCCGTACACACAGCACCCTGCATCCGCCAACATCCCCACCACTGCCCCAGAACCCCCCCGTGCTCCCCATACACACGGCATTCTGCACCCCCAACATACCCCATCACTGCCCCAGAATCCCCTACACTGCCTATATACAGCGTACCCTCTGCTGCCCCCATCACTGCCCCAGAACCCCCCACGCTCCCCGTACACACAGCACCCTGCATCCCCCAACATCCCCCGTACACACTGCATCCTGCACCCCCAACATCCCCCACCACTGCCCCAGAACCCCCCACGCTCCCCCTGTACACGGCACCCTGCACCTCCAACATCCCCCATACACACAGTTCCCTGCATCCCCTACCACTGCCCCAGAACCCCCCAAGCTCCCTGTACACACAGCACCCCACATCCCCCAACATCCCCCGTACACACGGCATCCTGCACCCCCAACATCCTCTGTACATACAGTACTCTGGATCCCTCACCACTGCCCGAAAACCCCCCCCGCTCCCTGTACACATGGCACCCTGGACACACACAACCCCAAATCCCCCACCACTGCCCCAGAACCCCCACGCTCCCTATACACACAGCACCCCACATCTCCCGTACACACAGCACCCTGCACCCCCCAACATCCCCACCACTGCCCCAGAACCCCCTACACTGCCTATATACAGTGTACCCTCTGCTGCCCCCATCACTGCCCCAGAGCCCCCCATGCTCCCCGTACACACAGCACCCTGCATCCCCCAACATCCCCACCACTGCCCCAGAACCCCCCCGTGCTCCCCATACACACGGCATTCTGCACCCCAACATACCCCATCACTGCCCCAGAATCCCCTACACTACCTATATACAGTGTACCCTCTGCTGCCCCCATCACTGCCCCAGAACCCCCCACGCTCCCCGTACACACAGCACCCTGCACCCCCCAACATCCCCACCACTGCCCCAGAACCCCCTACACTGCCTATATACAGTGTACCCTCTGCTGCCCCCATCACTGCCCCAGAGCCCCCCACGCTCCCCGTACACACAGCACCCTGCATCCCCCAACATCCCCACCACTGCCCCAGAACCCCCCCGTGCTCCCCATACACACGGCATTCTGCACCCCCAACATACCCCATCACTGCCCCAGAATCCCCTACACTGCCTATATACAGCGTACCCTCTGCTGCCCCCATCACTGCCCCAGAACCCCCCACGCTCCCCGTACACACAGCACCCTGCATCCCCCAACATCCCCCGTACACACTGCATCCTGCACCCCCAACATCCCCCACCACTGCCCCAGAACCCCCCACGCTCCCCCTGTACACGGCACCCTGCACCTCCAACATCCCCCATACACACAGTACCCTGCATCCCCTACCACTGCCCCAGAACCCCCCAAGCTCCCTGTACACACAGCACCCCACATCCCCCAACATCCCCCGTACACACGGCATCCTGCACCCCCAACATCCCCTGTACATACAGTACTCTGGATCCCTCACCACTGCCCGAAAACCCCCCCCGCTCCCTGTACACATGGCACCCTGGACACACACAACCCCAAATCCCCCACCACTGCCCCAGAACCCCCACGCTCCCTATACACACAGCACCCCACATCTCCCGTACACACAGCACCCTGCACCCCCCAACATCCCCACCACTGCCCCAGAATCCCCTACACTACCTATATACAGTGTACCCTCTGCTGCCCCCATCACTGCCCCAGAACCCCCCACGCTCCCCGTACACACAGCACCCTGCATCCCCCAACATCCCCACCACTGCCTCAGAATCCCCCGCACTCCCTGTACACACAGCACCCTGCACCCCCCAACATCCCCACCACTGCCCCAGAACCCCCTACACTGCCTATATACAGCGTACCCTCTGCTGCCCCCATCACTGCCCCAGAACCCCCCACGCTCCCCGTACACACAGCACCCTGCACCCCCCAACATCCCCCACCACTGCCCCAGAACCCCCCCGTGCTCCCCATACACACGGCATTCTGCACTCCCAACATACCCCATCACTGCCCCAGAATCCCCTACACTGCCTATATACAGCGTACCCTCTGCTGCCCCCATCACTGCCCCAGAACCCCCCACGCTCCCCGTACACACAGCACCCTGCATCCCCCAACATCCCCACCACTGCCCCAGAACCCCCTACACTCCCTATATACAGTGTACCCTCTGCTGCCCCAGAACCCCCTACGCTCCCCGTACACACAGCACCCTGCACCCCCCAACATCCCCCACCACTGCTCCAGAACCCCCCACACTCCTTGTATACACTGTACCCTCTGCTGCCCCCACCACTGTCCCAGAACCCCCCACGCTCCCCTTACACATGGGATCCTGCACCCCCCCAACATCGCCGACTACTGCTCCAGAACGCCCCATATCCCCTGTAAACCTGTGGGATCCCCCCACTCCATTCTCACTGCACCCCCCCCATGGCAGACAAGCTCTGGGTCAGACACAGGGAGCTGGCACCACCTAGTGGCCACCTGCAGCATCTACCGCTCCGGAACTGGCCCCCCTGGGAGCAGCAGCACCCACCCTTCCCCCCTCCCACCTGGGCCTGGGTGAGCAGCGGCTCCGGGTGCAGACACCCAGGCACTGCCCCATGCCCCCAACACCATCCCGGGCCTCTCCTCCCTCCTGCCCCACCCCTGTACCCATCCCGCTGCCCAGGTGGTACCCACCCACCACTGCCCACCCCCGTACCTGCCCCACTGCCTGGCGTACCCGCCCCGCTGTCCCCCTTCATACCTGCCCCACTGCCCGGCGTCCTCCTGCTGCCTGGGGTACCCCACCCCTATACCCCGCCACACTGCCCAGCATGCCTCCCCATCACTGCCCACCGCCATACCCGCCCCATTGCCCAGGGTACCCCTCGCTACCCCATCCCCATACCTGCCCCACTGCCCGACATCCCCCTGCTGCCCCACTCCTGTACCTCCCCGGCTGCCTGGGGTACCCCCCCCACTGCCCCACCCCCATACCCCACCACACCGCCCAGCATGCCTCCCCACCACTGCCCACTGCCGTACCCGCCCCATTGCCCAGGGTACCCCCCGCTACCCCACCCCCATACCCGCCCCACTGCCTGGAGTACCCCCACCACCACTGTCCCATCCCCATCCCACAGCCCTGTGTACCCCCCACTACCGCACCCCTGTACTGCCCCACTGCCTGGGGTACCCCCCACCACCACTGCTCCTCCTCATACCTGCCCTGCTGCTCGGGGTACTTCTGCTTGCAGTAGGACTCCAGAGACGCATAGACCTTCTCCCGCAGCAGCTCCACCTCCCCAGGGTTCGACAGCCCCTTGGCATCTGTGGGGGGTCAGCGTGCACACAGCCCTCCTGGGTCAGCACACACACAGCCCTCCCTGCCCTCCCCCAGGGCAGGGGGGGCCTGGAAGGTCAGCAGGGTCAAGAGACCCCAAGGTGAATATGGTGGTGGACAACTGGCATGGGGGGGGAGGGGGTGTTCCTTACCTGGATTGTAGAGGACGATGGGGGAAGGAGTCCCAGGGGATTGTGGGGAGGATTTTCTGGGGAGGTCCCTTACTTGGGCTGATGAGGATGACGGGAGGCAGGAAGGGCTGGGGGAGGTCTCAGGGGGGGTCCCTTAGCCGGGTTGAAGAGGATGAGGGGGGGCAGGCAGCGCCAGGGCATCTCAGGGGGGTCTCTTACCCAGGATGAAGGGGGGGGAGGCAGTGCCAGGGGTCTCAGGAGGGTCCCTTACCCGGGTTGAAGAGGATGAGGGGGGGCAGGCAGCGCCAGGGCATCTCAGGGGGGTCTCTTACCCGGGTTGAAGGGGGGGGGAGGCAGTGCCAGGGGTCTCAGGAGGGTCCCTTACCCGGGTTGAAGAGGATGAGGGGGGGCAGGCAGCGCCAGGGCATCTCAGGGGGGTCTCTTACCCAGGATGAAGGGGGGAGGCAGTGCCAGGGGTCTCAGGAGGGTCCCTTACCCGGGTTGAAGAGGATGAGGGGGGGCAGGCAGCGCCAGGGCATCTCAGGGGGGTCTCTTACCCAGGATGAAGGGGGGGGAGGCAGTGCCAGGGCATCTCAGGGGGGTCTCTTACCCAGGATGAAGGGGGGGCAGGCAGTGCCAGGGGTCTCAGGGGGGTCTCTTACCCAGGATGAAGGGGGGGAGGCAGTGCCAGGGGTCTCAGGAGGGTCCCTTAGCCAGGTTGAAGAGGATGAGGGGGGGCAGGCAGCGCCAGGGCATCTCAGGCGGGTCTCTTACCCAGAATGAAGGGGGGGGAGGCAGTGCCAGGGGTCTCAGGAGGGTCCCTTACCCGGGTTGAAGGGGGGGCAGGCAGCGCCAGGGGTCTCAGGGGGGTCTCTTACCCAGGATGAAGGGGGGGGGAGGCAGTGCCAGGGGTCTCAGGGGGGTCCCTTAGCCGGGTTGAAGAGGATGAGGGGGGGCAGGCAGCGCCAGGGCATCTCAGGGGGGTCTCTTACACACGATGAAGGGGGGGGAGGCAGTGCCAGGGGTCTCAGGGGGGTCCCTTACCCGGGTTGAAGAGGATGATGGCCCGGAGGCAGCCAAGCTCCGTCTTGTCCATCCGCATGTCCCGCATCTTGGAGACCAGCTCAGTCAGCACCCTGGGGGGGAGGGGCACACATCAGTGGGCCCTGGGGCAGGGACGCCCCCCCACTGAGAGCTCAACATGGGCTCCCCGACCCCTCCTGAATCCCAACACCATGCCCTGGAGACCCCGTCCCCACCTGTCAGCAAAGGCCCCCTCGGACTGCCCGTCGCTGTGCCCCATGGGAACCACAGCCTTCTTGTCAGCCCTGTGCGCCCCAGTGAGCACAGCCCCCTTACCAGTGCTGTGCCCCCTGGGCCCCTGCCCCCCACCTGTCGAAGATGGCCCCCACGCCGGCGCTGTGGGCGCTGTTGCGATGCACGTGCAGCCCCGTGGCCAGCAGGATCCCGTCCTTCACCGAGATGGAGCGGTGCGAGAAAGACGCGATGAGCAGCTCGTTCCAGCCTGGGGTGCAGAGAAAGCGGCTGAGAGCCAGGCCTGGGGACCCCAGATCCCCTGCACCCCCCCTCCTGCCCTCTGCCCTCCCCCAGAACCTCTGCCCTCCCCACAGCTTGTGCTCAGAGCCCCCCTCATCCCCTGCCATCCCCACAGCTTGTACCCAGGACTACTCCCATTGTGAGGGGCGAGGGAAATCCACCCCACCCACCACATTACTTAAGAGCAAAGCCAACCCAGTTCCACTGGCAGTCGCCCCACTGCAACAGGACCTGTCCCCAGGAGCCACAGACCAGAGCGGACAGTTTGGGGTCCCCTCCTTCTCTAGGGCCCAGCCTAAAACCATGTGCACCAAAGCCCCCTTGTCTCACTCCACCACCCTCTGCCTGAGGGCAGCCCCAGGGAGGCACCCGTGCATCTCCCTCACCCCCACCCCCGTTGTCATTCACTCTCCCCCACCCATCACTCACCCGCTCGCAGCAGGACGTTCCACCCCTGCACCCCATGTCATTCACCCGCCCACAGTAGGACATCCCCCCGCTCCGCCCCGCATCACTCCCCTGCCCGCAGCAGGACATCCTGCCCCTGTACCCAGTGTCACTCACCTGCCTGCAGCAGAACGTTCCGCCCCTGCACCCATGTCACTCACCCACCCGCAGCAGGATGTCCCGCCTCCACCCATCACTCTCCTGCCCACAGCAGGACATCCCAACCCTGCACCCCGTGTACTCACCCGCCCGCAGCAGGATGACCTGGTCATCCAGAGGCAGCTCCGAGAAGTGAGGGATGCGCTTGGCCCACTCCACCAGTGTGAACAGCTGCTTGTCGGCCGCCTGGCAGATGTTGGTCACCGGGTCGTTTGGCTGGAGGGTAGGGTCAGAGACAGGGGTGGGGGTGGGGGTGAGATGCAGTCTCCTCCCCCCCACCGCAGCCTCCACTCTCCCTCCCCCCTGCTCTGCCCCCCCAAAGCCTCCTGCCCTGTCCCCCTCGAACCCAGCCCCACCCCAAGGACCCCCCCTTCCCCAGAGCCCCCTGCCTGCCTCTGAGACCTGAAACCTCATCCCTCTGGAACCCCTTGCCAGGGCCTGGCTCTGCCTTCCACTTCCCAGCTCTGCCCGCACCCCCACCCCCCGCTCACCGAGCTGCCCCCGGTGCCAGAGCCATCAACACTTTGGTCCGATTTCTGCTCCACAGCCAGCTCTGCCTCCAGGATCTTCTCCACCGGCATCTCCTCATTTGCGCCGCCTGCAAAATCCCCCTCGCCGTCCTTCTCCTTCCCCCGCTGCCGCTCCTCCTGCACCGCTGCAGGGGACAGGGACAGGTCAGACATGGCACAGACATCATCACCCCCCCACTCCCTGATGCCGCTCCTTCTGCACTGCTGGGGGAGACAGGGATGGGTCAGACATGGCATAGACATCATCACCCCCCACCCACTCCCCGCTGTCGCTCCTCCTGCACCGCTGCGGAGGGGATGGGTCAGATACAGCACAGACACCCCCCTCCCCGACAACACCCTCCCCATGCCTTGCTGCCACTCTTCCTGCACTGCTGGGGGGGGGGCGGGGACGGGTCAGACACACCACAGAACCCGCCACAACAAAGACTTCCATGCCCTCTGCTGCCATCCCTCCTGCAAGGTCACACATGGCATAGGAAACCCCCACCCCCCTGCTGCTGCTCCTCCTACATCTCCCAGAGGGGGATTGTCCCCTCAGACATTTCTGGTAGGGGCAGTACCCGCCCTGGCCCCACCCCTCTCCCTCTGGTCCCGCCCCATTCCACAGGTCCCGCCCCCAGGCGGGCAGTACCTTCCCTCTTCATGCCAGTGGCCAGGCATTTCTGGTAGCGGCAGTACCCGCCCTGGCCCCGCCCCTCTCCCTCTGGTCCCGCCCCATTCAACAGGTCCCGCCCCCAGGCGGGCAGTACCTTCCCTCTTCATGCCAGTGGCCAGGCATTTCTGGTAGCGGCAGTACCCGCCCTGGCCCCGCCCCTCTCCCTCTGGTCCCGCCCCATTCCACAGGTCCCGCCCCCAGGTGGGCAGTACCTTCCCTCTTCATGCCAGTGGCCAGGCATTTCTGGTAGGGACAATACCCACCCTGGCCCCACCCCCACTCCCTCTGGTCCCGCCCTATTCCACAGGCCCCACCCCCAGGTGGGCAGTACCTTCCCTCTTCATGCCAGTGGCCAGGCATTTCTGGGAGGGGCAGTACCTGCCCTGGCCCCACCCCCACTCCCTCTGGTCCCGCCCTATTCCACAGGCCCCACCCCCAGGTGGGCAGTACCTTCCCTCTTCATGCCAGTGGCCAGGCATTTCTGGGAGGGGCAGTACCTGCCCTGGCCCCACCCCCACTCCCTCTGGTCCCGCCCTATTCCACAGGTCCCGCCCCCAGGTGGGCAGTACCTTCCCTCTTCATGCCAGTGGCCAGGCATTTCTGGTAGGGGCAGTACCCGCCCTGGCCCCGCCCCCTCTCCCTCTGGCCCCGCCCCATTCCACAGGCCCTGCCCCCAGGTGGGCAGTACCTTCCCTCTTCATGCCAGTGGCCAGGCATTTCTGGTAGGGGCAGTACCCGCCCTGGCCCCGCCCCCTCTCCCTCTGGCCCCGCCCTATTCCACAGGCCCTGCCCCCAGGTGGGCAGTACCTTCCCTCTTCATGCCAGTGGCCAGGCATTTCTGGTAGCGGCAGTACTGGCAGCGGTTACGCTGGCGCTTGTCCACGATGCAGTCCTTGTTATCCCGGCACGTGTAGGTCAGGTCCTTGCGGATTGTGCGCTTGAAGAAACCCTTGCAGCCCTCGCAGCTGTACACCCCGTAGTGCTTCCCTAGGGGGAGGGGGAGAGTCAGAGAGAACCCTGGCATCCGGGCCCCCAGCACTCCGCAACCCACTCCCTTCCCAGAGCCAGGGACAGAACCCAGGAGTCCGGGCTCCCATTCCTCCACAGCCAAGGACAGAACCCAGGAGTCCGGGCTTCCAGCCCTCCACAGCCAGCTCCGCTCCCACAGCCAGGGACAGAACCCAGGAGTCCGGGCTCCCAGCCCTCCACAACCAGGTCCCCTCCCACAGCCAGGGACAGAACCCAGGAGTCCGGGCTCCCAGCCCTCCACAACCAGGTCCCCTCCCACAGCCAGGGACAGAACCCAGGAGTCCAGGCTCCCAGCCCTCCACAACCAGCTCCCCTCCCACAGCCAGGGACAGAACCCAGGAGTCCGGGCTCCCAGCCCTCCACAGCCAGCTCCGCTCCCACAGCCAGGGACAGAACCCAGAAGTCCAGGCTCCCAGGCCCCCACACCCCCCATTTTCCTGCTCTAGCCCACTAGTCCCCACTCCCCTTTCAAGCTGAGGATAGAACCCAGGTGCCCTGGCCCTCGGTACCTGATGATCTGTCCCCACAGATGGCACAGAGGCGCTTCCCCGGCATCATGCCACCGTGGGGGTGGCATGGGAGACTCCGCATGCCCAGGGGGGGCTTGACATCTTCCGAGCTGCTGACGGAGTGCATGCCCGACAGGTTTACAGTGGAGTTAATCTGGGGGCAGACAGATGGGAGCTGACCTGGCTACCCTGCCAGGGAGCCTGCCCCACTCCCCAATCCCTCCCCTCAGCTCCCACCCCCTCATGGGTATCAGCCCCCAGAGGAGCACGCCCCAGTCACTGCTAGGATTCAGCCTTTCCCTCCCCTTACTCCTGCAGCCCCCAGCCCAGCCCCACACGTGCTCCTATCCCCATCATGTCTGTGACCCCTCATCTCATCTCTCCCAACTGGGGCACATTCTCTATTTTATCCACTTCCCAATTCACTGGCTGCCCATCCCCGCACGCTGGATCCTGGCTCCTTTGATAGGATAACGAGTCTTGTGGATAAGGAAGAAGCGGTGGATGTGGTATACCTAGACTTTTGTAAGGCTTTTGATACAGTCTCGCATGATATCCTTACCAATAAACCAGGCAAATACAATTTAGATGGGGTTACTATAAGGTGGGTGCATAACTGGCTGGATAACCGTACTCAGAGAGTAGTTATTAATGGCTCCCAATCCTGCTGGAAAGGTATAACAAGTGGGGTTCCGCAGGGGTCTGTTTTGGGACCGGCTCTGTTCAATATCTTCATCAATGATTTAAACGTTGGCATAGAAAGTACGCTTATTAAGTTTGCAGATGATACCAAACTGGAAGATATTGCAACTGCTTTGGAGGACTGGGTCAAAATTCAAAAGGATCTGGACAAATTGGAGAAATGGTCTGAGGTAAACCGGATGAAGTTCAATAAAGAAAGACAAATGCAAAGTGCTCCACTTAGGAAGGAACAATCAGTTTCACACATACAGAATGGGAAGAGACTGTCTAGGAAGGAGTATGGCACAAAGAGATCTAGGGGTCATAGTGGACCACAAGCTAAATATGAGTCAACAGTGTGATACTGTTGCAAAAAAAGCAAACGTGATTCTGGGATGCATTAACAGGTGTGTTGTAAACAAGACATGAGAAGTCATTCTTCCGCTCTACTCTGCGCTGGTTTGGCCTCAACTGGAGTATTGTGTCCAGTTCTGGGCACCGCATTTCAAGAAAGATGTGGAGAAATTGGAGAGGGTCCAGAGAAGAGCAACAAGAATGATGAAAGGTCTTGAGAACATGACCTATGAAGGAAGGCTGAAGGAATTGGGTTTGTTTAGTTTGGAAAAGAGAAGACTGAGAGGGGACATGATAGCAGTTTTCAGGTATCTAAAAGGGTGTCATCAGGAGGAGGGAGAAAACTTGTTCACCTTGGCCTCCAATGATAGAACAAGAAGCAATGGGCTTAAACTGCAGCAAGGGAGATTTAGGTTGGACATTAGGAAAAAATTCCTAACTGTCAGGGTAGTTAAACACTGGAATAGATTGCCTAGGGAAGTTGTGGAATCTCCATCTCTGGAGATATTTAAGAGTAGGTAAGATAAATGTCTATTAGGGATGGTCTAGACAGTATTTGGTCCTGCCAGAGGGCAGAGGACTGGACTCGATGACCTCTCGAGGTCCCTTCCAGTCCTAGAGTCTATGAATCCTCGCCCTCCAAGGAGACCATCCCCCTAACTCCCAACCCTCTCCCCAGGGCTCGGCTCCATGGCACTGCGCCCCCTTGGGGAAGCCCCCAGCCTCCCTCACCATCCCACAGCTCCCCTCTGCCCCTTGGGGGAGGAGCCACCCTCTCCCTTACCTGGGGGCTGCTTACGGGGCCATAGCCGCTGGAGGGTGTAGCTGGGAGCCCAGGAGACCCCAGGGATGAGCTGATGACGGGGAAGGGGGAGCCCAAACTGCTGATGGGTGAGTTGATGGAGGAGGTCATGGCCGAGCTGATCATGGAGGGGTGAAGTGGGGCCGAGAGCTCCGGTGGGGGTGATGAGCTCAGAGATGAACTGTCGGGGCTCCTGCAGTCTGGGGCAGAGAGAAGGGGATTAGCTAATCAGCACAGTGACCCCCAGTGCCTAGCAGGGGAGACGGGGCGGAGACGGGATATAACCAGTACACACTCTGGCAATGTGGCGCCCCTGAGCACCCGGCTCGGGAGATGTGCCCCCTTCTCCCCCGGGGAAACAGGGGACAGCTGAGACAACATCCTTGATGCAGCATAGCACCCCGTAGTGCCCAGCTGCGGAGACAGGGCACAGCCAGGACATCCCCCTCCCCCTCCAGCAGTGTGGCACCCCGAGCACCTGGCTGGGGAGATGTGCTCCCACTTCCAAGGAGATGGGGGACAACTGGAATGACACTTCCCCCACAGCATGGCGCCCAGTTGGGGAGACAGGGCACCGAGGGCAGGGCCCCCAGTAACATGACACCTCCTGGGGTGACAAGGCACAGCCGGGACCCTCCCCCAGCAGTGTGTTGACCCCTGGGGAGATGGGGCACCAAGGGGAGGGCCCCCAGCAGCATGGCACCTCACCCTGGGGTTACTGCAGGTCAGAGTCTGCCCAGATGTCTGCACTTCCCCCCCACACTCCCACTATTGCACAAGAATCCAGTGAGCACATGATCACCCTTCTCTGCCCATCACCCCGGCAACAAGCACCTTGGGGGAGGGAGGATCAAGAGTGGACCCCGGAAATGGGTCCTCTCCCAGTGAGGCACCCCCTTGCCCCAATCCTCCAGCACTGGGAATGGTCCCTCAACCTCATAACCCCCTTATTTCCCCTTCCACCTGCAATCCCTGTGCAGATCTCAGCCTACAGTGTGGGGGGTATGTGCTCTGGGGGACAGGTCACCCTAGAATCCCAGAGAGGGACAGCCCACCCCAGCCAGGGGTCCCTGGAACACAGGACCCCCATGGTGGAAGAGAGGCCCTCGAGAAGGGCTTGCCTAGGCCCCACCCCAACCCACCCCCTACTTTGCAACCTCACAACCCCACCGTTATTCATACTGCCCCCCGCAAAGCTGCCTGACCTCACTGGCTGTTCACATGGAGCCTCCTCGCTGCCCTGGGCACCCTCCCACCCTCCTCTCCGCCCTGAACACCCAGCACCCCACCCCCTCCTCTCCACCCCCTGAGCGCCCAGCACACCCGCACCCTCCTCTCCGCCCTGAGCACCCAGCACCCTCCCCCCCAGGCACCCACCCCCTCCGTCCCTAGCACCCCCCCTCCTTTTCACCCCCTGAGCACCCAGCACCCTCCATCCCTCCTCTCCGCCCCTAGCACCCAGCACCCTCCCCCCCAGGCACCCACCCCCTCCATCCCTAGCACCCCCCCTCCTCTCCACCCCCTGAGCGCCCAGCACCCTCCAACCCTCCTCTCCGCCCCGAGCACCCAGCACCCTCCCCCCCAGGCACCCACCCCCTCCGTCCCTAGCACCCCCCCTCCTCTCCGCCCCGAGCGCCCAGCACCCTCCAACCCTCCTCTCCGCCCCTAGCACCCAGCACCCTCCCCCACAGGCACCCACCTCGTCCGTCCCTAGCACCCGCACTCCTCTCCACCCCCTGAGCACCCAGCACCCTCCAACCCCCCTCTCCGCCCCGAGCACCCAGCACCCCCCCCAGGCACTCACCCCCTCCGTCCCTAGCACCCCCCCTCTCCACCCCCCCGAGCGCCCAGCACCCGCTGGCTCTCGACGGGCCGGGCCCCACGCTACGTCACGCCGCTGCCTGCACCCCGGGTGCCCCCCCACGCAGGGCGGGGCCCCCGCGGGGTGTCTCGCCCCCCCCGGCTCACCGCGGCCGCGGTCTCCCATCCCGCGGGTGCCCGCTCCCTGCCGGGGGGATCCGGGTCTCAGACCCCCCCGGGCTCCGGCCTGATCCAGGCTCCGCCACCGCCTCCTGCGGGCGCCGAGCGGACCCACAGTGCACCGCGGCCGGGCCCAGCCGACCCAGCATGCCCCGCGCGGGGCCTCCCCGGCCCAGCATGCACCGCGGCCGGCCCGGTATACCCCGAGCGGGGAGGGGGATTCCGGCCCATAATGCACCGCGCGGGGAGGTGATCCGGCCCATAATGCACCGTGGCCGAGCCTATAAAAGAGCCCACAATGCACCACTGACAATCACGAGAACCCGCCCGCTCCGCCTTCCCGGCATGCAATGCTGTAAACCATAGAGACAGGATTTGTTCCAAACAGTCACTGTGACGGCTCTATCTCATGGACACGGCTTTCCTCCACGCCACTTACAACACCCCAAACTGTCCGGTTTGTTTGCTCCCAGACCGGTGGGAAGGTGAAAGCGCTCCGCCCTAAACAAAGATGGCGACCGCTAGTCAGTCTTCACCCCGCCCCGCACAAAGATGGCGCCCCCATGGCAATAGTCCGGCTATGTCTCGTCACAGTCACCATCTTTGTGAGGGGCACACGGACGGCCTCCTGCGGCCTCCATCTTTAAGAGGGGCGATATTAAGGTCTATGGTTGCCGCCATCTTTGTGAAGGGCACTGCCTGCTCGCGGGGGAGGGGTGCACGGGTCTCGGAATTGTTCCCGCGAGATTTTGGAGGGGGAGGAGCCTGGCTGCCACGTCGGGGGTGAGCCGGAGCTAACGGGTCCCGGTGACGGTGAGACCCCCGGGGGCATAGAGAGGAGGAGGGGGCTAGAGGGGCCGCGTGGATGTGGGTTAGGGAGCTGGGCGGACGAGGGGCCCGTGGCCATAGAGAGGAAGGGGTGGGGGCTAGAGCGCCCCTTGGGGTGGGGGTGCGAGGGGCCCCGGGTCACAGAGACAAGCCCCGGCTGGACACGGCGGGGGGGTAGAAGGGCCTGGGGGGCTGCCCGGCAGGTAGAGGGGGCCACGTGGAGGTATAATGGCCATAGAGATGCTAGGCAAGAGGGGCCAGAAGGGCCGCACCAACCCTAGAGCCTGTGGGAAGCCCCGGGCTGTAAATCCGTGGGTGGCAGAGGGCGCCACCGTGTGATCCTAGCCCTGGGGAGGAAGCAGGGTAGGCAGGGCCGTGTAGGGTCATAGAGGGGCCAGGGAAGGGCATCTGGAGCCCTGGTTCTCAACTAGGGGTACATGTACCCATCGGGGGGTGCGGGGTCTTCCAGGGGTACATCAGCTCAGCTCGAGTCCTGCCTAGTTTTACAACAGGCTGCATGAAAAGCACCAGCCAAGTCAGTGCAGACTGAAATATCACACACCTGAGGAGAGAGCCAGCCATGATTCAGTAATGGTGGGCTGTGACGCCTGGAGTGTTATGTCTGGTTTTATAAGCAGGTAGTTTTTAAGTGAGGTGAAACTTGGGGTAGGCAAGACAAATCAGCCCCCCGAAAGGGGTGCAGTCGTCTGGGAAGGCTGAGGGCCGTGGGTGTAGAGCGTGTACTACGTGAGTCATAGTGATTGTGAGAAGGATCTTGCAGGGGTTCTTCGGGAGCAGCATTTCTCACTTTTTCTGATACCAGGGACCAGCTTGTTGCCTTCCAACCTGTGTCAGGGAGATCTCTGAGATGGCGCTGGTCCCCAGACCGGTTGTTGAGAAACGCTGTTCTAAACCCTCCTCTTGTGATCCCTGTGACCCAGCAGGGCCGTTCTAGACACTCCTCTCCATCAGTGTGGCCCTGCAGTGCTCGATCTGTTCTGGTTAGTTATGGTCATGCAGTACAGGCTCTAGACTCTGCTGCGCTGCTATGATTTTACACTGGCCTCTCTAGAATTTCTTCCACATTTCTGTGGTTCCTCTGCCTCTGCTGGAGAGAACGGGGACTAGAGGGGATATGTGAGCGTGACGGGGAATGTCATGCTCACACTCCTGCTTTCCAGCCGTGACAGCAGGATGGTGCTGCCTGGACAGACGCAGGGCAGAGCGGGACTCTATGGCCCAGTCGCCGCCATGATGGTTTGTGCAGCACTGATACAGATTACTTCTTCACACGAGGATCTGCACCACAGGCATTCGCATGAGGATCTGCACCATGGGCACAGCCATGCTGGGCACGGCCATGAGGATCTGTACCACGGGCATTCACACGAGGATCTGCACCATGGGCACAGCCATGCTGGGCACGGCCATGAGGATCTGTACCACGGGCATTCACACGAGGATCTGCACCATGGGCACAGCCATGCTGGGCACAGCCATGAGGATCTGTACCACGGGCATTCACACGAGGATCTGCACCATGGGCACAGCCATGAGGATCTGTACCACGGGCATTCACACGAGGATCTGCACCATGGGCGCAGCCATGCTGGGCACGGCCATGCTGAGGATTTGCACCACAGGCACAGCACCGTTGGGCACAGCCACGAGGATCTGCACCATGGGCACAGCCATGCTCACCACAGCCACTTGCACAGGGACTTCCACGGCCATGGGCATTCACACAAGGACTTCCACGGCCCCAGCGAGGCTGACTTTAGCCACCAGCCCAAGGAGGTCCATGTTCCGCACTCGGCTAAGGGGTCCCCGAGCCACCAGCAGTTGCCTGGGAAGGAGAGGCAGGACTTGGTCAAGCTATGGACACAGGTGAGTTCCTGTGTCGAACGTGGAGGTGCTGCCTTGCACGTGCTTGCACCGGCGTAACCCCCTGACAGTATCTCTCCTCCTCCTCTCCCCACAACCTCTGCAGGCCATCGGAGCCACCTTGCTGATCAGCGCCGCCCCCTACTTCATCCTCTTCCTCATCCCCGTGGAATCAAACACTTCCCAGCACCAAGCCCTGCTCAGGCTGCTGCTCAGCTTTGCCTCGGGGGGACTCCTGGGGGACGCCTTCCTGCACCTCATCCCCCATGCTTTGGGTGAGCAGCACCCAGATGGAATGGGACATGGGGCCTCTCCCCTCTCAGGATCCCAGCTCCAATCTGGCCTGGGGTAGGGGGACTGGTTGGCTTAGGGGCAGGGAATGGGATACGAGGCATTCCTCTCTGGGAGGTGCCTGGGATGTGGCCGATCTGGCTCAGGGGGCAGGGAATGGGCCCTGGGGCCTCTTCCCTTGTGGGGGTCTGGTCACTCATCTCTGCCCCTTTTCCTCCCCAGTGCCCCATTCCCATCACATGGAAGGCGGCCATGTCCATTCTCACTCCCCCACGGTGTCAGCTGGCCATGGTCACTCCCACCAAGGTGAGGCGGGGGGCAGTGGGTGGGGGAGAAAAGGCTGGGCAGACCAGGGAAAGGGGGCTGTGGTTGGAGGTTTGTGTGGGGCAGCGTGAAGCGGGGCCCAGAAGGGCTAGGGTTTCTGCAGAGAGCTGGAGAGGCTCGTGTCTGTGGCTGGGCAGGGGATGGGGGTAATGGCTATAGGGGAGGTGTAGTGGGGGGCAGGTTAGTGGGTTGGCACTCTTTCCAGCCACCCCCCCAGGGCAGCATTCCAGGCAAGTGACAGCAGTGGGGCTCTGGTCCTGGGAGAGGGCTGTACTGTTGTGGGGGAAGAGGGGCTGATAGTCTCTTTCCCAGCCTGCCCCACATCATCTCTGCTCCCCAGGGCAGGATCACCAGCGGATGATGGCTGTGGGGCTCTGGGTGCTGGCTGGCATTGTAGCCTTCCTGGTGGTGGAGAAGTTTGTGAGACACGTGAAAGGGGGACATGGCCATGGGCACAGCCACAGCGGACAGAACCATGGTACGTACCACATGGGAACCCCCACCATGGTTCCCCCAGCCATGGACACAGCCGGACACCCCCCCACACACATGTCCCACCCGCCCCCCTCAATGGTTCCCCCAGCCATGGGCACAACCGGACACCATCCCCTGCATGTGCCACCCGCCCCCCACGGATCTCCCAGCCTTGGGCACAGCCATGGTACGTACCGTCCAGGACCCCTCCCCCCCATGTCCCCCCAGATCCCCTCCCCACAACCCAACCCTCCCCCAGATCACCTGGCCATGGGCAGAGCCACAGTGGCACAGCCACGGTACGTACCAGCTGGAACACCCTCCCCCATTTCCAGCACCCCTGGCTTGTACACGGTGTTAGAACCCCGGGTCCAGTTTTGGAGCCCCTAACTGAGGGGGATGGGGGGGATAGCTCAGTGGTTTGAGCATTGACCTGCTAAACCCAAGGTTGTGAGTTCAGTCCTTGGGGGGGCTATTTAGGAATCTGGGGCAAAAATCAGTACTTGGTCCTGCTAGTGAAGGAAGGGGGCTGGACTCAATGACCATCCAGTTCTATGAGATAGGTGTATTAACTCCAGCGGGCTGGGGATACATTGGGGAGGGGTCAGAGAAGAGCCATGGGAACGGTGGAGGGCTGGAAAGCCTCCAGAAGCACCGTCTGTTTCACTGACCCCGGAGAAGGCGAAGGGGTGGCGTGATCCCCGTCTCCGTCCTGCTGAGCTCCTCTGTCTAGCCCAGGACGGTCTAACGCCATCCACCGGCTGGGGAATGAACCAGTGGAACCATTTCCCAAGGTCTTGGCAGATTCTCCAGCCCGGCCGTATTTAACCTAGAGTTGACTGGTTCTCTCCGAGATCTGCTCTGGGGATTACTATGGGGCAGGTTGCTGGCCTGTGCTGTACGGGGGGTCAGACCGGTCCCTTCTGGCCTCGGAATCCATGGATTGGAGTGGGCTTGGGAAGGGGAGTGCCATATAAGGGCCCTGACGGGTCTGCAGGTGACTCTGGGGATCAGTGGGAGGGGTGCTGATGGGTCCTGGACCCACACGGTAGCGAGAGTCCCCCTCCTCTCCCTGCACTGTCCCTGGGCAGGCTCCTGGGAGAGGGACTAGGGCAGTCTGCCCTGACCCCCCCAACTACCCCCTGGTCCACCCACAGCTCCGAAGGCGAAGAGCAGCTCTGGCGAGGAGGACAACGGGCCCCAGGAGAGGAAGGCCGGCAAGGTGCGTGCCCCTGACAAGGCAGCCCCCAAAAAGAGGGGCCAGGAGTCAGAGGAACGGACTCAGCAGTCCAGTAAGTTGTCAGGGGTGCTGGAGGGAGGGAGCTGGGTCCGTGGGGGGCACCATGGCACAGAAAGCATCTGGGGAAGGAGAAGGGGGGCGCAGCGGAGAGCGTTTGAGGGGGAGGTTTCAACTCCTGTCTCCCTCCCCCCCCTGCAGCAATGAAGGTCTCTGGGTATCTGAACCTGGCGGCCGACCTGACGCACAACTTCACGGACGGGCTGGCGATCGGGGCGTCATTCCTGGCGGGGGCTGGGGTGGGGGCTGTGACCACCCTCACCGTGCTGCTCCACGAGGTGCCCCACGAAGTGGGCGACTTCGCCATTCTCGTCCAGTCAGGCTGTAGCAAGCGCAAGGTACAGCCTCGGCCCTGGGATCCCTGCTAACCCTGCCCCGGACCCCGCCCCCCGCTGCTGCCTGCCTCCCCACCGTGGGACCCCTGTTGACCCTGCCTCCTTGCTAACCCCGCCCTGGACCCCTGCTGCTTCCTGCTCCTGCCCTGGGACCCCCACTGACCCCGCCCCCTTGCTAACCTCACCCTGGGACCCTCCCTGCTAACCTCGCCCCCTTGCTGACCCTGCCCCAGAGCCCTGCTGCTGCCTGCTCTCCCCCATCCTGGGATCCCTGCTGAGCCCACGCCCTTGCTAACCCTGCCCCGGACCCCTTCTGCTGCCAGCTTCCCCCCCACCCCCGCCCTGGGACGCCTGCTGACCCCGTCCCCTTGCTAACCCCGCCTCAGAGCCCTGCTGCTGCCTGCCCTCCCTCGCCCTGGGATCCCTGCTGAGCCCACGCCCTTGCTAACCCTGCCCCGGACCCCTTCTGCTGCCAGCTTCCCCCCCACCCCCGCCCTGGGACGCCTGCTGACCCCGTCCCCTTGCTAACCCGCCCTGGGACCCTCCCTGCTGACCCCGCCCCCTTGCTAACCCCGCCCTGGGACCCTCCCTGCTGACCCCGCCCCCTTGCTAACCCTGCCCCAGACCCCTACTGCTGCCTGCTCCCGCCCTGGGCTCCCTGCTTACTCTGCCCTCTTGCTGATCCCACCAGGGACCCCTGCTGCTGCTTACCCCGGCCCTGGGATCCCTGCTGACCTTGCCCCCTTGCTAACCCTGCCTCGGACCCCCCGCTGCTGCCTGCCCCCACTCCTGTATTCCCTACTCACCCCTGCCCCGGGACTCCTGCTAAGGCCTGACCTCGCCCCCCTGTAGTCTTCTGCTGACCCTGCCCCACACCCCTACTTGCCCCCCAGTCCCACCAACCCCCATAGCCCTCCACTGATACCCCCCGGTCCCTCTCTCTCCCCCGCAGGCGATGAAGCTGCAGCTGCTGACGGCGCTGGGCGCCCTGGCGGGCACGGCTTGCTCACTGCTGGCCGAGGGCATCGGGGAGGCAGCCACGGCCTGGATCCTGCCCTTCACGGCGGGCGGGTTCATCTACGTGGGCACCGTGTCAGTGATCCCGGAGCTGCTGCGGGATGCGGCGCCCCTGCAGTCCCTGCTGGAGGTGCTGGGGCTGGTCTGCGGCGTCGCCATGATGGTGCTCATCGCGCACTACGAGTAGCAGGCCCCAGCAGGGGGCGCCTGGGGGGCGGTGGTGCGTGGACCCAGGCATCTGGGATGGGACTCCAGGGGCGGGGGGTGTGGTACACCCTGGCATCCGGGACACAGGGGGGAGGGGAGCGGGGACCAGTTCTGCGTGGACCCAGGTGTCCAGGATTGGGGGTGCTATGTGGGGGGAGGCCACGTGAATCCTGGTGACCAGGGTGGGGGACATGCCCCTCCCCATCCCAGATGCCTGGGGCCACCCAGAACTTCCCCCTGGGGTGGGGCTGCTGTGTGAGCCCTGGGGCTATCTGGGGGGCAGGGAGGATGCAGTGCGTGCCGTGGGAAGAGGGTGGCACGGACACTGGTGGCCAGGTGCCGACACACTCACGCTGGAATTGGGTGGTGGCAAGGACCCCAGTAATGGGGCTGGCGCAGTGCAGGCTCTGGGGCTGGATTAGACCTCGGGGTGGGCACCATATAGACGTGGGGTTGTGAGTGCCCTGTAGACACAGGCACCTCTGCTGGGGGGAGGGGGCAGCCGCACAGCCCCAGTAGCCAGGGACAGAGGATGGCCCAGACACTGGCGTGGGGGGAATCTCATTGGCCTTGGCATCCGGAGGCATCATCTGACTTCCAGCTGAACAGAGGGCAGGGGGGTGCGAACCTGGGGCGAGGGAGGTAATGTGATGCTGCTTGATTTGTTTTCTGGGAGGGTCCAAATCCAAGTCCCTCCCCAGCCCTGTGTGTCCCCTAGAGGTGAGATGGGGGGCAGCAGGGCCGCCCTTTGCTTTGGAAGGGGGACCTTATGGAAGTGAATCCTCTTGGCAACATCATGGGTTCGTTTGGAGAAGATGGGGAGAAAAGCACCTGCCCTCTGGACCACATGGGGGGCTACATGGGGGGGTTATGCAGAATCCTTTGCTTCTTGGACCAGGTTTTCTTGGGGCAGATTACTCAGAATTCTCCCCCACAACCCACCCTGTGTGACCCCCAAACCAGAGCAGCTATCCAGGCTAGTTCCATATGGGGTGACTGCCCTGACCCCCCCACCACACTTGGGACCAAAGGGGCATTGAGCAGGGCTAATCAAGACACTGCTAGGCGACAGTTCCCCGACAGAGGTTATTTTGGAGGGAACTGGGGGTAATTCTTGGGTGCAGGGCTTTGGTGATGGAGGGGACAAGCAGACCCAGTCATCTGGGGCTGCTGGGGGAGAAGGGGGATTAGCATGCGGACCCAGGCATCCCGACCTGGGGGAATTATTATGAACTGCGGGATCCAGGGGGTCCATGTGGACCCAGGCATCTGGAGCTGGAAGGCAAATCACAAGCACCCAGCTCGATGGTGTCCCTATTGAATGGTATGTCCTGGGGGAGGGGCTGTTAATTAGGGGTGACTTTGGAGCCTGGTGGTTGTGGGGTCAATTACTCCCGGGGGGAGGAGGGCAGGAAAGGTTTTAGAAGAGGGGGTATATTTTTGTAGATGATTTTGCTTTTGTATGGGTGCACTGGGGGCCAGGAAAGGGCAGAGGGGGGGCCCTGCAGGACTATTTTGTGGATGATTGTAGCAAAAATTGTTTTATTAACGGATTAAACAATGATCTGAGATGCTGTTGGTGCAAAGTCTGTATGTACTGGAGGAGGGGGTGGTACCCCATGGACAGCAGGGGGCATGGAGTGACCACCTCACTGCTTGTTTCATCAGGATCTGGTCCTGACTCCTACCTCCCCGAGCAGGGAGAGAACCTAGGAGTCCTGGCTCCCAATCCTCCCCCCATCCCTGTGGGAGGAGAGAACCCAGGAGTCCTGGCTCCCAATCCTCCCCCCATCCCTGTGGGGGGAGAGAACCCAGGAGTCCTGGCTCCCAATCCTCGCCCCACCCTCGTGGGAGGAGAGAACCCAGGAGTCCTGGCTCCCAATCCTCCCCCCATCCCTGTGGGGGGAGAGAACCCAGGAGTCCTGGCTCCCAATCCTCTCCCCATCCCTGTGGGGGGAGAGAACCCAGGAGTCCTGGCTCCCAATCCTCCCCCCATCCCTGTGGGGGGAGAGAACCCAGGAGTCCTGGCTCCCAATCCTCGCCTCACCCTCGTGGGGGGAGAGAACCCAGGAGTCCTGGCTCCCAATCCTCACCCCATCCCTGTGGGGGGAGAGAACCCAGGAGTCCTGGCTCCCAATCCTCGCCCCACCCCCGAGCGGGGAGAGAACCCAGGAGTCCTGGCTCCCAATCCTCGCCCCACCCCCGAGCGGGGAGAGAACCCAGGAGTCCTGGCTCCCAATCCTCGCCTCACCCTCGTGGGGGGAGAGAACCCAGGAGTCCTGGCTCCCAATCCTCCCCCCACGGAGAGAACCCAGGAATCCTGGCTCCCAATCCTCCCCCGATCCCTGTGGGGGGAGAGAACCCAGGAGTCCTGGCTCCCAATCCTCGCCCCACCCCCGAGCGGGGAGAGAACCCAGGAGTCCTGGCTCCCAATCCTCGCCCCACCCCCGAGCGGGGAGAGAACCCAGGAGTCCTGGCTCCCAATCCTCGCCTCACCCTCGTGGGGGGAGAGAACCCAGGAGTCCTGGCTCCCAATCCTCCCCCCACGGAGAGAACCCAGGAATCCTGGCTCCCAATCCTCCCCCGATCCCTGTGGGGGGAGAGAACCCAGGAGTCCTGGCTCCCAATCCTCCCCCCACCCCTGTGGGGGGAGAGAACCCAGGAGTCCTGGCTCCCAATCCTCCCCCCACCCCCGAGCGGGGAGAGAACCCAGGAGTCCTGGCTCCCAATCCTCGCCTCACCCTCGTGGGGGGAGAGAACCCAGGAGTCCTGGCTCCCAATCCTCGCCCCACCCTCGTGGGAGGAGAGAACCCAGGAGTCCTGGCTCCCAATCCTCACCCCATCCCTGTGGGGGGAGAGAACCCAGGAGTCCTGGCTCCCAATCCTCCCCCCACCCCCGAGCAGGGAGAGAACCCCGGAGTCCTGGCTCCCAATCCTCCCCCCACCCCTGTGGGGGGAGAGAACCCAGGAGTCCTGGCTCCCAATCCTCGCCCCATCCCTGTGGGGGGAGAGAACCCAGGAGTCCTGGCTCCCAATCCTCCCCCCACCCCCGAGCAGGGAGAGAACCCAGGAGTCCTGGCTCCCAATCCTCGCCCCATCCCTGTGGGGGGAGAGAACCCAGGAGTCCTGGCTCCCAATCCTCCCCCCACCCCCGAGCAGGGAGAGAACCCAGGAGTCCTGGCTCCCAATCCTCCCCCCACCCCCGAGCAGGGAGAGAACCCAGGAGTCCTGCCCCAGCTCCCGCACTCTGGGCCGGGAGGACTCTGACCATAGAGTTCCCGCCTAGAGCTGCCGTCTCTGGGGCCCGTCCCCGCCCCCGCTCTATGGTCCTCGCGGCGCTGTCATGGCGGCCCCGCTGCGGCTCCGCGCCACGCTGGCCCTGGTGACAGGTGCACCCAGCAGGGGGCGCTCGGGGGCGGGGCTACCCGGGAGGGGCCCTGGGGACTGGGGGGGGTCTGAGCCCCCCCCGTCTCTGACCCTGGTTCCCCCCATGGCAGGCGGGGGGGGCAGCGGGATTGGTATAGGTACCTGGGGGGGGTGTCTGGGGGTCCCTACAGGGGTTCTGGGTTCCCCCCATCTCTGACCCTGGTTCCCCCCATGGCAGGCGGCGGGGGGGCAGCGGGATTTGGTATATGCATCTGCAGGGGGTTGTCTGGGGTTCCCTACAGGGGTTCTGGGTCCCCCCCCCGTCTCTGACTCTGGTTCCCCCCATGGCAGGCGGGGAGTGGGGGCAGCGGAGTTGGTATAGGTACCTGGGGTGTGTGTCTGGGGTTCCCTAGAGTGGTTCTGGGTCCCCCCGTCTCTGACCCTGGTTCCCCCCATGGCAGGAGAGGGGGCAGCGGGATTGGTATGGGTATCTGGGGGGGTGTTTGGGGGTCCCTACAGGGGTTCTGGTTCCCCCCATCTCTGACCCTGGTTCCCTCCATGGCAGGCGGGGGTGGGGGGCAGCGGGATTGGTATAGGTATCTGGGGGCGGTCTGGGGGTCCCTACAGGGGTTCTGGGTCGCCCCCGTCTCTGACCCTGGTTCCCCCCATGGCAGGTGGGTGGGGGCAACGGGATTGGTATAGGTATCTGGGGGGGGTCTGGGGGTCCCTACAGGGGTTCTGGGTCGCCCCCGTCTCTGACCCTGGTTCCCCCCATGGCAGGCGGGGAGGTGAAGCGGGATTGGTATAGGTATCTGGGGGGGTATCTGGGGGTCCGTACAGGGGGTCTGGGTCCCCCCCGTCTCTGACCCTGGTTCCCCCCATGGCAGGCGGGGGGGTGCAGCGGGATTGGTATAGGTATCTGGGGGGGTGTTTGGGGGTCCCTACAGGGGTTCTGGTTCCTCCCCATCTCTGACCCTCGTTCCCTCCATGGCAGGCGGGGGTGGGGGGCAGCGGGATTGGTATAGGTACCTGGGGGAGGTCTGGAGGTCCCTACAGGGGTTCTGGATCCCCCCCCCCCGTCTCTGAGCCTGCTTCCCCCCATGGCAGGAGAGGGGGCAGCGGGATTGGTATAGGTATCGGGGGGAGTCTGGGGGTCCATAAAGGGGTTCTGGGTCCCACCATCTCTGACCCTGGTTCCCCCCATGGCAGGCGGGGGGGGCAGCAGGATTGATATAGGTATCTGGTGGGGTGTCTGAGGGTCCCTACAGGGGTTCTGGGTCTCCCCCCCGTCTCTGACCCTGGTTCCCCCCATGGCAGGCGGGGGGGGGGGGGGCAGCGGGATTGGTATAGGTACCTGGGGTGTGTGTCTGGGGGTCGGTACAGGGGTTCTGGGTCCCCCCCCAGCACATCTCTGACCCTGGTTCCCCCCATAGCAGGCGGGGAGAACAGCGGGATTGGTTTAGGTATCTGGGGGGGGTCTGAGGGTCCCGACAGGGGTTCTGAGCCCCCCCGTCTCTGACCCTGGTTCCCCCCATGGCAGGCAGGGGGGGCAGCGGGATTGGTATAGGTATTGGGGGGGTCTGGGGGTCCCTACAGGGGTTCTGGGTCCCCCCCATCTCTGACCCTGGTTCCTCCCATGGCAGGCGGGGGGGGCAGCGGGATTGGTATAGGTATCTGGGGGGGGTGTCTGGGGGTCCCTACAGGGGTCCTGGGTCCCCCCCAGCACATCTCTCACCCTGGTTCCCCCCATGGCAGGCGGGGGGGGCAGCGGGATTGGTATAGGTATCTGGGGGGGTGTTTGGGGGTCCCTACAGGGGTTCTGGTTCCTCCCCATCTCTGACCCTGGTTCCCTCCATGGCAGGCGGGGGTGGGGGGCAGCGGGATTGGTATAGGTATCTGGGGGCGGTCTGGGGGTCCCTACAGGGGTTCTGGGTCCCCCTGTCTCTGACCCTGGTTCCCCCCATGGCAGGTGGGGGGGGCAGCGGGTTTGGTATAGGTATCTGGGGGAGGTCTGGGGGTCCCTACAGGGGTTCTGGGTCGCCCCCGTCTCTGACCCTGGTTCCCCCCATGGCAGGTGGGTGGGGGCAACGGGATTGGTATAGGTATCTGGGGGGGGTCTGGGGGTCCCTACAGGGGTTCTGGGTCCCCCTGTCTCTGACCCTGGTTCCCCCCATGGCAGGTGGGGGGGGGCAACGGGTTTGGTATAGTTATCTGGGGGAGGTCTGGGGGTCCCTACAGGGGTTCTAGATCCCCCCCCGTCTCTGACCCTGGTTCCCCTCATGGCAGGCGGGGTGGCAGCGGGATTGGTATAGGTATCTGGGGGGGGGGGGTCTGGGGGTCCCTACAGGGGTTCTGGGTCCCCCCCGTCTCTGACCCTGGTTCCCCCCATGGCAGGCGGGAGGGAGGCAGCGGGATTGGTATAGGTACCTGAGGTGTGTGTCTGGGGGTCCCTAGAGTGGTTCTGGGTCCCCCTGTCTCAGACCCTGGTTCCCCCCGTGGCAGGCGCGTGGGGCAGCGGGATTGGTATAGGTATCTGGGGGGGTCTGGGGGTCCCTACAGGGGTTCTGGGTCCCACCCCCGTCTCTGACCCTGGTTCCCCCCATGGCAGGCTGGGGGGGGCAGCGGGATTGGTATAGGTATCTGGGAGGGGGGGTGTCTGGGGGTCCCTACAGGGGTTCTGGCTCCCCCTGTCTCAGACCCTGGTTCCCCCTGTGGCAGGCGCGTGGGGCAGCGGGATTGGTATAGGTATCTGGGGGGGTCTGGGGGTCCCTACAGGGGTTCTGGGTCCCACCCCCGTCTCTGACCCTGGTTCCCCCCATGGCAGGCTGGGGGGGGCAGCGGGATTGGTATAGGTATCTGGGGGCGGTCTGGGGCTCCCTACAGAGCTTCTGGGTCCCTCTGTCTCTGACCCTGGTTCCCCCCATGGCGGGGGGAGGGAGCGGGATTGGTATAGATATCGGGGAGGGGGGGTGTCTGGGGGTCCCTACAGGGGTTCTGGGTCCCCCTGTCTCAGACCCTGGTTCCCCCTGTGGCAGGCGCGGGGGGGCAGCGGGATTGGTATAGGTATCTGGGGGCGGTCTGGGGGTCCCTACAGCGGTTCTGGGTCGCACCCGTCTCTGACCCTGGTTCCCCCCATGGCAGGTAAGTGGGGGCAACGGGATTGGTATAGGTATCTGGGGGGGGTCTGGGGGTCCCTACAGGGGTTCTGGGTCCCCCTGTCTCTGACCCTGGTTCCCCCCATGGCAGGTGGGGGGGGCAGCGGATTTGGTATAGGTATCTGGGGGCGGTCTGGGGGTCCCTACAGGGGTTCTAGATCCCCCCCCATCTCTGACCCTGGTTCCCCTCATGGCAGGCGGGGGGGCAGCGGGATTGGTATAGGTATCTGGGGGGGGTCTGGGGGTCCCTACAGGGGTTCTGGGTCCCCCTGTCTCTGACCCTGGTTCCCCCCATGGC